>NW_024037076.1:21117814-21435819 GCF_015706575.1 Patiria miniata | reverse complement strand
AAAACCGGCGTATACCAAGTTGAAAGCGTTGGAGTACAAAAGGTATAGGTTTGACAGGGAAGCTATAAATATGACAAGAACCATGTACTCTGACGCCAATGAGTCTTGCTGGATCCTTCCCAAGAGGTACCAATGTTTTAGGCGGGGTGCTGGGTTGATAAGACATGTCGAGGCAAATTTGTAGCCTTATTCAAGTCTTACTGAGCCCATAATTCGGTGCTTAGTCTTGACTCAATGCCAGGAAACGACGTGTCATGCATTATTGACTGCCGCTGGCAGGTAGGCCTACTTTGGGCCAAATATACGCCATGAAAGTCTTGCATACCTGTGGGTTCGAGTAGCTCAACCGGATCGACTCGGGTTACCGCCGTTCGATTAGCTCTGGTTAGTGAACAGATCAGGAATAGGAACACCACAACGTTTTTAACCAACGTCAGAAAAACTGTGTAAAACAGTCTATGACTAAATGTTTCACACATACATTTATCAATCTGTTTATGAATTAAGATTTCATGATAAAGTCTGGCAAAGGCTTTGCTGAAATCAGTGGCAATAACAAGGACAGACTGTACGAGGTTTATCAGTTCGTCGTAGACGAACTAGTTAGGCATGTTTGATTTCAAAATTTATCTCGTTGCGACATTAGAGGCTATAATTCCAACCCGACGTTGGTACTTCTTTTTGCGTTTGACAGAAATGTAGCAGATCTCAAAAGTAACAGTCAGTCCGTACAGGGCGTTTACTCAATGGCTACGGCCGCGGCTACTGATGTCACATGACGTCATGATGGCCCGCGTTTGAGCGTTCGATTAACCCGTCTCGCGTAGCTAACCCGTCTGCATTTACCAGAGGCCAAGTCGATCCGGGTGATCTACTCGAACGCACCCTGTGACATTGTCGATAGAAACGTTGACATACGTTTTTCAATGTTGTTCACGGCAGGGATGTAGTCGAGTCCATCCCAAGTCCCTGCAAGTTCATCACAAGTCTGACCTCTCCCCATTCAAGTCACAGGTTATTGAAATGAGCTTTGACAAAGGCTTTCCTTGTTATTGTTCATCACTGTTAGTTTGATTAAATTGGACATGTGAATGGACTTGTAATTTACTTGTGACTGGACTTGTGACTTGTGACGATGCAAATAATGACCAAGACAACTATATCCATTCACAGCCAGCTTCATTCGCAAACATTCTCAGCCAGCTTCCCTCCGGCTGTTATCCTTACTAGTATGAAAGGTCAGTAAACAAACAAAAACACTACATTTTGGCGATTTCTGAATGAATGTGAACCTTTACTGTTGCAACTTTGCAGAATACTTCCTCAATGCACCACGGTTTATAAGGCCGAACACATTTCATCTCTAGCGAATTTCGAACGTTTCATAACGTTAAAATTCGCTTCGCAAGCACCATCCTTAATCATTGATTACGTGTAAGAATTATGTTAACTATTAATGGATGACTCATATATAAAACAACCAATACATCATGAGTGCTTACCTTATGATACATATTACGAGAGGAATAGTTTTCTTAGTGCTTCAAGGCCGATCAATTTGGATATTCGTCGATGCACAAGTGTTGCCGAAGAAAACGACAAAACAGTAATCTTGTCGCACAAACCCTTTCAGAAATACATCACTTGAATATCACAGAGGTTAGTGTTTTCGCCGCAGGAATCCAATGAAATTACATATGTCTTTTCGAGGGACGTCTGTATACTGAATTAGTATTTTAACAAAGTTGCAAGCGCCGTCTAAAACCCCAACGCCTGAAATTCCTTCTGCGGAAAAGAAAATCAGCACAAGGAAATTGTTTTACAGACTTAAGGAAACCTTTTTGGAAGGGGTGTGGGGCATGGCCACACCAAGCTTCGGAGGAGATGTACGTCCCAACTTCACATCAGTACATAATTCTCAAACGATATAACTTTAGTCCCCAGTATCAGATGCTTTACGACACAATTTCCAACCGAAATAATGTAGTTTTACACACTTGTCTTGTAATATCATCATGGATAATCAACGCGTTCAACGACCAATGGCAACATCAGTAAATTTGAATCTACTCGATCACTTTTGGATCGTAGATTTGCAAAATTACTCAGCCCAATTATCTTTCCCCTGCTGTTTTAAGCTCATCAATCACAAACGAAACCTTGGACACTAAGGAACGAGAACTGATACTACGGTGGAGGGAGCGAGGTGATACTGGATCCCAACGGGCAGACCTTGGCGAGCTACGCACGATGAATCAGAACCCCTATTGCTCCTATCATCTGTTGTCGTGACATGGCAATTCTTTCAGGAGTGATTACAAGCAACATGTAAAAATTGCTGCGTGGATATCCAAAGTGTTCTGGATAAAGCGGAAACAATGTGTTAAAAAGGGTGGTTTAGTGGAAGGGTTTTATGGGGAGAGATAGATGGCAACTTTCCTAAGCAGGTGATGTGCCCTACTATGCTTCGTCATTCGTATTACATGTACTTCAACAGTTCATAACAAGCTCGTTGGATGATCCACATACTCATGTTAATTAATCAATAAAACTTAACTGAATCCATTTCAATGAAGGCGTGGAAATGATCTTTCGGTGTACATTAATTACACTGTTTATTTACTTTTACTAGGTTTTCTAGTTATTTTAACATTTATATCACAGTTCCTAGAACGATACTAGATACTAAATTTCAAATATCCGCCAATGGATTTCATTTACGGTGTATTTTTATTCAAATTTGTTACATTCTGATTCATCCTAATTTCGCTGATTTCGTCTCACGCAGACGCAGTAGTGATCGGCGTTGTATTAAAAAGGAAATTCGGGTTTTTTGTCATTCATTTTAGCGCTTTTTGGTCATTTAAATTCAGACAGTGCATTCTTTACAATACCTAGGCTATGAAGGCTTACACATTTCTTGGTATTTCTGCGTTTTCTTGTCACTCGTTTTTGAGACTCGATTGTGAAAAAAAGATGGCTGACAATGCTGGAGTTCAGAGAGGCGGCATATCAGAGGCCATCAGGCCGACACAATAAGGTATCCAACGCAAACTGAAACGATTGGCCTTCGAAGGAGAACATCAGACTCGGCTTCCTGGCTGCTGCTGACATTCTCGGTGTGAAGCGCCATCCTGCTCACAACATCATATTAACCTACTTACCTTCTTGAGAACAGAAGAAATGCATTACCAAGAGAAGGGAGAAGACACTCAAAACAAATCAAGAAACGAAGGACTGCCTTCAGCAGTTACTTGATGAAAAAAGCCTTTGTTAACATTGGGCCAACTAAATGAAAGACCGTATATAAGACCTCACGCTAAAGCCCCCCCCCCCCAGCCCCCCCCCCCCCCCCACCCCGTACAACCGCCACTGGAAGAAAGTGAGTACAATTACGTATTTAGAAAATGTAGTTTAACTCTAAACACGGTTGTCACGGCTATCTGTAATTTTTTTATTTCTAAGTCCGGTTTGGGGGATAGGGAAAAGCTGGTAATTATGACTTATTAAATTTTCCTGAATTTGAAATCATTCTCTGCCCTGGACCCGACCAAAATGGCACAGTTGTTCATTGTCCACTTTACAAAAATATATATTAAAGGTTTCACTCGGTTTACTATATGCCTTTCCTTCGCGTATTAAGAAAACAATGAAGTTGTGTTGCTTTACTGCCGTCTTCCGTTTTATTTGTACATAATGCGCATTACGTTGGTTAAGTACCAGCATTCTTTGGTAGCACAATCACTTTATTGGGTGATGACATCGAACATGTTTGATAAAGGCACATTTTTTTGGGGGGGGGGGGGCCGCCCGATAGTTCGAAGGTCCGATAGTCCGAAGGTTCTTTAGTCCGAAGGTTCGATAGTCCGAATGCACAGTCAAACTTTCCATAAGAGGGGGTTCGTTAGTCCGAAGAAGAAATAAGGTTAGTTAATCCGAAAATTTGATGCAATAGTCCGAAGGTTCTTTAATCCGAAGGTTCATTAGTCCGAAGGTTCATTTATCCGAAGGTTCGATAGTCCGAATTTAGAATAAGGTTAATCAGTACGAAGGTTCAATAGTCCGAAACGAAAATAAGGTTCAATAGTCCGAAGGTTTATTATTCTGAATTGACGATGAGGTTCGATAGTCCGAAAAGACTATAGGCTTTCCCAAGGTCCGATAGTCCGAATCGACAATGAGGTCCGATAGTCCGAATCGACAATAGGTTCCGATAGTCAGAATCGACAATGAGGTCCGATAGTCAGAATCGACAATAAGGTCAGATAGTCCGAATCGACAATAAGGTCCGATAGTCCGAATCAACAGCAAGGTCCGATAGTCCGAAGTGTCATACTGACGGACCGTATTGCCCATTCGGACTATCGAACCTTATTCTCAATTCGGACTATCGAACCTTATTGTCAATTCGGACTATCGAACCCCACCGTATATTCGGACTATCGAACCTTATCATCTATTCGGACTATCGAACCTTATTGACGATTCGGAATATCGAACCTTATCGTCTATTCGGACTATCGAACTTTCGGATTAATTAACCTTATTCTATTTTCGGACTAATGGGCCCTTCGGACTATCGAACCTTCGGATTATCGAACCTTCGGACTATTGAACCTTCGGACTAACGAACCTTCGGACTAATGACCCTTCGGCCTAAAGAACCTTCGGACTATCGAACCTTCGGACTATCGGGCTGTAACCCTTTTTTTGGGGGGGGGGGGGATAAACACACACACTGCAACATGTTTTGTTTTGTTTCAAATGTTGGCATTAACAAACTCCTCGTGAAGTTGTACTCTTTGTATTCAAATTGTATTATCGCCGAATTGGCAGACATGACGTACGATACGGTTGAATTGACGGAGATCAGCCTTACGCTTCCCGCATGTTCAGTTTTTTCTATAACTACTTACGATATACACACGTAGGCCTACTAGTACAGAATGGTGCCTTGCGATGCGAACCAACAATGCGTGCAACACAGGTCTTGTTATTACGGACGGTAACCGGCCGGTCATGCATGCATCATCACGCACCCGCATGAGGTAGCGGCTAGATTCCCTTCCCATAGTCGTGGGTGTTAAGGTCAGCCGTAGCTCCTGTAATTCCAACGCAGTAGTCAGTTGCTACGAACGATGAAGAATTTGTGCGAAAGAAACGACGCGCGTGTTCTTGTGGTATGTATTTAGGCGACTGCATGAGAGACATCGAAGTCTATATTCTTTTCCGAAGATTTTTTTTTAGGTAAGAGAAATTTTGCCTGCCGACGCACAGTGCATTTTTTTGTATTCGGGTATCGAGCAGCTCGAGACCAGCTCAGCAAATTCCTAGAACAGCAGCAGGTCCGAGATCAAGACCAAGTACCAGTAGGTCCGAGACCATGCCGAACTGGTCCCGAGACTGGGCCCAATTAAATGGCTCTGCTATAAAACCACATAATTCTGCGCTTGCAGAAAAATTATTTGTATATTTATAGGTCACAGACCAGTAAATAAACTGCCATAGACCTCAGTGATATTTACGCGCACTTCCAAAAATTATTAAAAATACTCACAACTCTCCAAGGTTTTTGAGACACACATCAAATTAAAGCTTTTTTCATCATCTTTTATTTTCCGACCAATTTTATTTTAGGCTAACCAATGACTTTTGGGGTGGCGGAGGGGTCACCCCATCTATATACAATTTCTCTCAGTCGGCATTTTGGAGCCTCAGTCGGCAAATGAACCACCAAATCGAAATACAGAAGCACGGCTCGTCCCATGGGCGTGGCGTCGCTTGTGGAGGAGCATGTTTTGTGTCAGCAAAGTCGTCGTCCTGGCGGCAACATTGTGTGACCGCGGGCTGAAATTAATCCAATTGCGGATGCACGGTAGAATAACCACAGCGGAATGTTGACACTCATTCCCTGTAACTACATGTATTTACAAAATTATAAAGTCCAATGCGAACGCGGCTATAGACACTAATCTAACCCTCATTCCAAAAATCGGGAAAATACTCACAACTCACATCCAGCTAATTAATGTGCCATCTTTCACAATCTGTTCAGTGTAAAGGGGTTATTGAATTTGGTGACTTTTGGGTGAAAGTTTCCTCCGATGGTTATCGTCCTTTGCGTAGGGCCTACGTCGGGTGTATGAGTCCCCTAACGTTGCGCACCTTCATAATTCAATGGACCGTCCATTCACACTGCATCAAAATCAAGAGCAGATTCCGTTCAAACTAAAGCCCCTGTCACACTTGTCCGAATCTATAATTCCGTTCATAAACCGATCTGAAATATTATTAATTCGGACACGTTCGGAGAGAAATGTCAAAAAACCAGCCAGAAATGAAAATACACCGATCATAATCCGGTCTTATTCCGGATCTAATAAGTTGCTATTCCGATTGCAATCCGTCTATATTCAGAACCTCTCCGATCATCACCGGACATGCCAAACTTTTCGAACATTCCGTTTATATTCCGTTCGTCTCCGTTATATATATGGTATTACATCGTGGTAATGCGGTATATCATCGGATAAAGTGACATCAAAGTCCGTTTTTTGATCGGCATTACAATGTGGGTTCGGAATGAACTCTGAATACATACGGAGGCCTGTTCCGTACTCTTCCGTACCTATTCCGCATTGCAACGAATGGCAACGAATGAGTACAGTGTGTATTCCGTGCATTCCGTGCATATTCCGTGTGTATACCGGATACCGTTCGTATGGAGGTTGCCGCGACAATTCGGAGAAATTATTAAACAGGTTCAATAATTTCTCCGAGTTCCTCAGTGCATCACCGAACGTACACGAGTATATAGCGTTGGAAAACCGAGGAAAACCGAGGGAAATCCGTTTGAATTCAGTTCAAACCGATTAAACACCGAATCCACAATGTTTTACTCGGAACATGAACGGAGTGACGATTCGGACAAGTGTGACAGGGGCTTTATATAATGCCGGAGTGCATGCCTTCAAGAAAACTATCTTTCGGATATTGTGGCCAAACAATAATGTCAAAGTACACAAAGTTCCGAGAATCCGACCTAAGTGTAGGGGAGTTTACTATTACGGAAAACAGTAGGCCTATGTCCGACGTATCGCACGCCGCTGATTGGCTGAAATGGTTCTGTAACATCCTGAAGTGGCCAATGACGACCCGATTTTACACGTAACCAGCAGTTGATAGTTAGGTATATTGAAGCCTGATTGTATTTACCTTTATATAATATAAACATGCTACCGCATGACGCCAGTCTGATGCAGACAACACCAATTTTACGTCACGGTAAATTTGCAAGAACTTCGGCTATATTAGTTTCATTAAAACTCATCAATTAATATGTTTCATTTCTGTTTGACTGTAGAATGAAAGAACCATGTTGTTTGTTACCTGTTTGTGTCGACTCATTATTTCTGAACGCAGTCGATGTCATCTTGATGCGTTTTTTTTGACATAACTTTCGCGCAATCGTGACTTCAGAAATTTGATTCCGATCATGAAACAGTGTTCAAACTATAGGTTTTCCTGGCCAAGTTAGGAGATTTGGCGGCCAAATTGGCAACCAATCACTCATTTTCGCACGAATTTGAACGCACGTTGAGATCAACATTCAATTACCTAAAAACACCACTCAATTTCCCATTAGAAGCATTTCGATTTCACATTTTAATCATGTCATTTAAAAAAAATAGGGCATTCAAATTAAAATTGCACAAACGAGCATCCAAATTAGCCGGAGCTTCAAGCTGTGTAAGTTTGGTCATTCGAATTCACCATTAAGCAAGAATATGTGAAAAGTAAGCAAAGTAATTCGAAATAGGTCCTTGTCGTTTCGTTGTTTGTTAGAATAGGGTGGCGTATTTTCGTTACAATTTGGAAATATACTCCCACAAGACTGCCACTACTCTGACCACCATGCAAACTGTTGAAGCACTAGAAATAGCAATGTGCCAGCTCACGGGTGTTACATGAGAATTTCAAACGTAGACCGTGGTCATCATCGAAGTTTTCGATGGCAATGCCCAAGACTATCTTGAACTTGCAGACAATCTTGGCATAAACAGATCTACTGCCAGGTCAATTGTAGCCACGTATCTGAGACCTGGTAGACGGGAAATCCTGCCAAGAGGAGGGGCCAGAAACACAAACATGGACCATGACATGAAGCAGTAATAATCAAAAGGTGAAAGAAATGAAAAGCCTCGCACCGTATACCTTCATTGACTTTCATTTTGAATGCAAAAAGTGCTAAATAGAATGCGCGGAAATGAAAACGAAAACAAGAATCTGATGCAAATAACCCTAAACCAAACCGACTGCTAAATTGAATGATCACTTAAACCGAATGGCATAACTTCAATTTAGGATGTGTAAAACATGAAAATGTAAGATCTTAAAACGAATTTGAACGCCTGAAATCTAATACGAACCACGGGAATGACAGCAGGGCGCTGCTTCGCTTCAAAATGGCCACTATCAAAATGAATTCCAATGCTATTTTTTTCGAAATTGGCCGGGAAAACCTATATTATTTCCTGTTAGTTGTAAAATGGATTGTCAATGACGCACCACTTTAAAGGGCCACGCCACTTCAGGGGACATAAACAAAATGGTGCGGGATCGAGATACGTATGCCTATGCGAGTCGGAAAAAAAAAGTTGCAATTGTTAAATCACCAATTCGCGTGGTTATTCATCTGGCACACTACTACAATGTGCATTTCACATCAAAATGTTAACCTAAGATGTATATATGTGGGATAGGTGAAATAACCATGCAAAATGATGATGTAGGCCTAATAATTTGCAATTTTTTTCCAAGCCCCATGTGTTTACTGTACACCTTCCATTTCGAATGGTCGCTGTTTCTAATTGTCTCTTATATGTATACATAATCCGCAAGCACCGAGCGCATGCGGCAGTAATGACGCCGTGTCGCCGGTAATTCAAAATCTTTTCTGCGAGCGTATCTCTGAAACAGAGAGGTACAGGTACGAGAGAAGGTAAGGACATCGTCTTACGCTTGGTGGCGGTGTTCTTTTTTCTATTCTTTAGGGTTGTGGCCCAATAAAAATGCCCAAATTGCTTACGACAGCCAAATCACGGTATTCACTCTGAATAGAGAGTCTTGTTGCCACGGCACTCGAGGTCTCAATGAGGGGTACCAGCTCTGAACCGCTCTGTGTTTGGGTTGAAATTGGACCCCAAGTCGCTCTATTTAGCAATGGACTGGAGGGATCATTTTCCAAAATGGCGGCGGGCTTCAGAACTACTTTCCGGGTTGATCGTCTTTGGAGGGGGCCAAAAGTTATTGGTTAAAAAATTAACAGAAAGTGACAGAAGGTGAATCTAGCATGTAGACGTATGCCTTGAACACAGAACGCAGAACGTTGTCAACATTTCCCCCATTTTTTAAGTGGAGTATTTATCAATGATGTGTAGGCCTATGGGAATGTATTTACTGCACCCATAGACGTGAACTAGCCATAGGCCCTACGCATAATCGTTTCTTTGATGGGTGAATTTTTATGATGCATTTCTGAGCCTCGTGAACGTAAACATTAAAACCATTTTGACCGGGTCAAAATATTTTCGATGTTTTCGTTCAAGGAAGTGAAGGCTACTAGAATAATTTAATATTAATATACTAAATAAAATTCTAATAGCTATTTTAATTTGACCATTCTAAAGCCTAAAAACTTTAAAATATGGTTAAATCGCTGAATAATTGGCATTTGGCAAGTTTTTACTATTTTTTTAATTGTTATTTTTATTACAGGTTTTCCTAATTATGTTAACATTTAGGGCCTATTTCACACAAAACAATTTCCTAAAACGATACTTAAATTTTGTCACCGAACATCATCGCGCTCAATTCTCAATTTCAAACAGCCACCAGTGGATTAAGGTGCAGTAACATTAAAATTTGTAGCATTCTAATTTGTACTAATTTCGATAAATTCGTCTCATGTGGCGATCGCCGTTGTATTAAAAAAAAAAAAAATGTGGGTGTGCTCCAAAAACGCACTCGACTCACTGTGCCAAAAAAAGGTTGAAAAGAGAAAACTGGAAGGCAGTATAAAATAGCACCCCTCCACGCTGATTTGAATGCATCGAGGGAGGGAAAGCTGGTTGGGTCCATCATGTTGTTTTTCAATCCATTTCTTTTCAGGTAATCTGAAACGTTACTGTTAGGAAACGTTTCCGATCTTTTGGACAATACTTTTGCAGAGTGTAGCGCATTCAAATTTGTAATTTCTATACACTCGGCGTTGCAGGCTTGTGCATGTGGTACATCCTGAGCAAGCTTCACTGTGATCAGCATGCCATCTTATACGCTTGGAGCTGCTGCCGTAGTCTTTCATTTATAAGTTGTTTAACATGGGTTTTCATCATTCGTTGATCGTTTTTGAATTTCTCCCTCCTCTTGGTAATGTACTTCTTCTGTTCTAACGAAGGTAAATGCAGACATAATGCTGCGAGCAGTTTGGCGCTTCGACCCGAGAGTGTCAGCAACAACCACATGATTGAATTGTTCTCTTTTTCGAAGGCATGTATGATACGGTTTCTGCTGCAGAGTTTGATACCTTATTGTATCGGCCTCTCTTAACACCAGCATTGACAGCCATCTTCTCCAGGATCGAGTCTCAAAGACGAGTGACAAGAAAACCTTTAAAAGCACTGGGTCAACCTATAAAAACACTGGTTCAAGAATATACGTCAATATGAATTGGTCTCAGCTGTTGCCAAATGGCAGCATTCAGAGATCGAACTCGTCTTATATCAATCACTTCTGAATCAATACTTTTGAAAAGATAACTAATTTACACCAGACTAATAATTAGTCTGGTGTGTGCTTAAGTACTTCATTGCGTTATCGAGTACAATTCAGCACATTCGTTCACATGATGTTATAAGAACAAATAGATGTATTGAACTCAGAGAACAGAGATTACCAGGAACAACATAACATAAAGTACTTTTAAATTTAGAAAAAAATAAAGTAGGCCTAAGAGTTAAAGGCATGTAGGAGCATTTTTTTTTCAGGTATTTTGGTAATAATAATACCACTCAAAACCCAAAGAAGAATGTTCAAAACCTAACATGTTGACGCTTTAGCTCAGTGGATAATACGCTTTTTCAAAAAAAAACAGGGAAAGAATGTTGCAACCTGACGCTGCTTTTTTCTTCATATCATCTCAATGAAGGTCAGTCATTGCAGAAATGATGATAAGACATGAATCTGGGACTGAGAAACATTTACATTTTTGTTAGGAAATACATGTTTGTTAGGAATTTTTTTTGACTCTCCATAGACTTTGTACACAACCGCTGAAGTAGCGTCAGGTCGCAACATTCTTTCCGTGATAAACCATGCACAACCTTTTGATCATCAAACATGAAAACAGCACTCTTTATTCAAAAAAAAAATCAGTCAATTATTGACTGATGGTTGGAAATCATTTCATTTACCATTTGTACGGACAGCTTTAGCCAAAAAAAGTGTTAAATTTGAAGGGCCAAAATTGTGGAACTCCCTAGACAATACAATAAAAAAATCGTCATCTATTTCTACTTTCAAAACCAACTTTAAACAGATTCTTCTCAACAAGTACTCGAATTAATGAACTCAGGACTTCATCACTTATCAAATTGTTTTTTCTTGTCAATACTGTTCTGCAACATTCCTTCTAAATCTTTCGTACTACCTGTTTATCTTCATAGATCATGGTTTTGTGTTATTTTGTATTGTTCTATATCATGTTGGTGTGACTTTCTTGCATGCTCCTTTTGTATTACTTTTGCTTGTTTTGGAACCTTTTATTTTATTTTATAAATTCATTCATTTCCCTGTAAAATGCACCCGTTTGTTACTGTTTGTCATATTGTGACTTTCGCGTAGCTTATTATCATACTCGTTTTCATTTAAAATTCACCTCTAATTTAACTATTATGTTACGTTATTTTTATGTATGTATGGTTTTTGTTTTGTTTTTGTTTTGTTTAGCTTTCATACTGTCTTTGTTTATAATCGTTCTTGTCATCCTGTATCTTCTTTGTTGTTAATGTTCAGGGGACTCGCACTCGACAAGCTTTGCTTTTTGTGGGTCCCCTGCATCTCTAGGTAATATTAATCAAATGTTATTATTCTTATCTTTATATTCTAAAAAAATGTATAAATCATAATAAATTCTAAGTTAAAACTGTATCCTTTTATGCCTTGAGATGAAATAAAGTAAAAGTAAACTTACGAAACCCCCAACTGTATCTAGTGCAGATGGCATTAAACTAAAAGTGAAATAGAATAGTGAATGTTTGAAATCGCCATCTAAAAGCGAAAAAGAAGTCTTGTAAGCGAATCTGAATGGACATAAACGAAAGGTGGTGCTCAATCACTTAATTGATTGAACTGAAATGGAATCGAATGCTCTGGTAGCGAAAATGAAACGCGTGTTCAGAGCGATTCTCACATTCAGACTAAATGAATGACCGATTTTCAGAACTGAATGAAAATTTCAGGAAATTGGCCGGCCAAACCCATAATTCGGTAGGTATAACTTTGGGGAATCTGGATAAATGCAAATGTTCCTATATAATTATGCCTTTAGAATGAAAGAAGAGATGGTGAAAAAACTACAAAGACCTTCAACATTTGTGTGTGCCTAAAATTGAGTCTAACTTATTTTAAAGAAAATCAAATCAAAAGAAACAAACATAAAGTCTATGAATAACAAGGAAACAAAAAAAGTGGAAAATCCTTTCAGCGGCATCTAGGCCTCCTACTGAAGATGTCACAACGACGTATGTCTGACGGTTTTGGACAGTGGGTTGGGGTTGAGTGAAACGAAATAGTGGCCACCGGAAGGAAAGATCAGTATGCAAAAGATAACGAGCCACACTACCGAGTCATCACTCATTTTACGATGCACATCTTGTTTTTCCCCTTTTCTATCGCAAATGCTGGCAAACTAAAAAGTCGATACAGTCAGTGTAGCCTATCCCTCCCCGTACGCGTAGTACCATCATTTCCCATTGCTGCGCTCACTGCTCTAGATCAGTTCAAAAAACCGCGCCAATTACATGCGTAGCTTACACGCAGAATGAAAACAAACATTTTGTGGTGAAGTCCTTACCGGTTGGGGTCGCCTGGATTGGTTGGGATGCGGCAACCACCTGCCGGATAGAAGCCAGCTGGTATGGTTGATTCCACAGATCCGCTCCGGTAAGACAGCAACCCCAATAGAACCCAACTCGGTAACACGATCCACGACTTGCCCATTCTTCCCTTCCTTGTTATGCGAGCAGAGATGCTAAGTTTAGAAGACAAACTGACGCACAGACGCCACACATCCGCATGTACAGGGCCGTGGACAGAGTGTATCATAAACGCATTTAATCCAAGTTGTTGGGTAGGCTGGGTGTGGTCTGAGGTATCGGAGGTAGTTGGCACTGGTTGGCAGGGTGTGAGGTTAAATGAAAGCTGCGTCGAGATTGTGCGGTCTTTATAAACAATCCATATCCACAGCTCTCGAGACAATGCGCAAGCCGAAGAGAAACAAATGAGTGAGCGTACACGTACACCTGATGACCCGAGCCAACTGCTTTGATTACTCATCCTGACTCGGTGTGACCAGTGGGACAGGAGCTAAGAGAACTGACAAGCTCGACAACTAGTCGCACAGTACGACCCAAATGGGTATCCTTTCCGTCGGCTAATGACCCGTATCCGCTCTGGGATGGCGACCACGCGATACCCAAAACGGGGCGGGGTGAGTCACGCGCCCTCTCCGCTACTGCGCGACGGGAGGTATATGACCATCACATGCACATGGGAGGCGTTTGCAAGAAACAAAGGGACAATTACCTATTAGATGCGAGCGATGAATCATTGCTGGAAGAGTTGATTTGTACTGTCTAGTGATTACCGAGATCGAGGTCTTACAGGCGTGATCGGGAAGCATTTGCTTCAGTGACAGTGAAGTGGTAGACAAGCATTCCTTCACATCGGTCATTAGTCACAGGCCTCGCCGTGCTTGTATGGATGAACCTCTCGGCAAGTTCAACTCAGGGCATACGTGACAACGGAGCTCCCAATGGAAATATCACCAGTTAACGGTGCATCTTTCATTTTGCACCAGGTTCAAAGTTGCAACCCTTTGCCTAACTTGTTTCAATCACACCGTATACAATTCAATAAATAATATTCATGCTTCAAAATCAGACTCCGTTCAACTTCAAGCCCAATGCTTCACTAATCAATCTCCTACAGTACTTTCTTACTGTATTATCGTATCATTTTGTAAGGCAAGAAATTCCTCAATTTAGGCTCCTTGCAACGAACTTCTAGCTCAAACGTCTGATATCACACGATTCCGCGATTATGCAAATGATCCTATACAAGCTGCAGCAAACTGTTCAAAGTCTAGTTCCAATACTTTGTATGGATAGCATACACTCGGATGCGCGTTGAAAAATGTTAACACTTGTACCCTAGTGGCATCAAAGGACACAATAGATGATAACATTGGTATATGAAAAATACTTATGACTTTTGGTTTTGATAAAAAGGCCCTACTACCTCTAACTTTCTTATTTGTATATTTCAGGTCCATCCAGTCAATAAGCAGTTTGCAACAGTTTTATTCATTTTTCACGTTTATTTGTCATTAAATGTAATAAAACTTCAATCACTGTCTTGTAAAAATTAACAATTTATTCATTTTACAGAGTTTAATTATGATTTTAGGTTGGATTTTACGATACAGATGGTGAAAGCCCAGACTTTATATCTCTTCAGAGCGCTTACACTATTTTATTTTCCTAACACATAAATGTATGACAATCGTCTCATGATTCGATGCGATATTACTGGTATTTAACAAAAGCATCGCTAAGCTTACTTAATGAAAACTATACTAGAATTACATTTAAAGGCACGTAGTAACATTAATACACCCTGCCAAGTAAACAATGGTGTGAAGAAAGGATTGGTACCAAATTGTCAAATTATATCGTTCGAAAAAAAAGAATAACTGAAAGTGGTTTAAAAAGTGTGCTATGGGTACACTGTGGGCACACTATTATTATTATTATTTTTTTTTACATGTGAATGGCAACAGAAAAATTGTGCATGTTTTCCATTTTCTCCAAATGGCTAATAGTAGCATTGAAGAGAAGATAGAACATAGTCATTTTTTTTTGGGGGGGGGGGTACCCTAAGACTAAGTTTAACCACAGACCCCTCAAGTCTGCATGCCAATAAGTAGCCTATGACTACAATTTCAGGAAAGCCTGCTGAGAAATGCGGTTAAAGTTAGTAGTCTGGCCCTGACAAGACTGTTATTGGTCTCTTGGGGTAGACTAGTTCACCACTCATCACCGTACTGATGCATTTGATAGCAAGGACGTCCAGGACTTCGGGACAGCAGGTAAAATAGTTAGAGGAACTATCCAATTCCAGTGCTAGACTTGTCAAGTCTAGGGTTCCTTTCGCCCCATTTGAATCGAGATATTCAAATAGGCACTAAACATCATATTAGGCAACGAATATAAGACTCATTCCCATGCTCTTGCCAGGCTTAATATACAAAGTTTAGAATCCAGAAGACTGGATTCATCACTCAAGTTTGGAAGCAAGCTCTTGTACTCTACCAGATTTCGACAAGGAGGGTAGACAACTCGGGCCCATTACCGTGTCTGGTCTTGTCATAGCCTGGATGTAACACTGAGCGGTACAAGAAATCTACTTTTCCATCACCGGCCAGAATTTTAAAAATAGTCCGTTTAATATGAGTCTAGCCTCTGCAATCTACGTTGTTTTAATGATAATTTTAAATACATGTATTTTTATATTATTTTTTATGCTGAAGTTTGATTTCTTTTTCTGTTTAATAATAATCCTCGATTTTTTGGTTTAATCGCATTTGTGCTTCCTCCCATTAAATTCGTTCCCCCCCCCCCGGGCCGACTGTTCCCTTTTTTCTTGATTTTCTTACCTTATTTCCATTTCATTCTCCATTCCGTTAACCTTTCCTGTTTATTGTCTGTTGCAATGTCTTGGCTTATCTTGTTTTAGTAATAATTTCTTATGTCAAAGTTTGTAAAACGTTTTTTTTTTCAAATTACAATTTAGATGTATTCATTTTTTTGGGTATTGTTAAGATGATGTATTAATTAATATTTATTCCAGAGTTGTAGTAGTATATATTTTTTTGGTGGCATGTAAAACTGTATTACATAATATCGGTTTTCTTGTTAAAGAAAATAGTGGCTGGAACGATGTCTTAAACATTTTAACTATTCAAGGGGCGAGCAGTTTAACCCAATTGGGGCGAGCAGTTTAGATATGCAAATTAGAATGAACAATCGTTAAATTTGGAGAGTGAAAAGTTAGAATTTACGGTATGCATCGGGTGTGCCTGGTTTGGGTTTGGCGACTTCGTCGGACAAGAGACTTGGGTCCGAGTTACCGGACCCTGACGTCACTTCACGGGGGTACTGATCCCGACGTGCGTGAACTCACGAGTACGGCGTACTGACCGTGCTAGCTACCTAACGGGAGGACCCGTTAGAGGAACCCCTTTCCCCCTTCTCCTGCTGCTCATCACCGGAATCATCATGGAACACTCACCAAGACAAGAACTATGAACTTTTTGTTAGACACCCAGCTCGCCCCACCACTCACTCTCTGGTAATCTATCATGGTATATTGGTATTTTCTTAAATTGAATTTGTGTGTAAAGTGCTGTGTATTGGTTCTGTTGAAATAATAATATTAATTGTTAATTAAGGTGTGAACTGGTTTGCCTTTGCTTTATTCATGTCCACTTTGTTTTGGTTCCGTTTCTGTGGAGTAACTTTCGGGGTTGGGTTTACTCTTTGGTTTGGGAATCATAACAGTATATATATACTTTTTAACTAATTTTTTTGGGGTAAATTTGAATGTTTTCAGCTTGTTGGCAGCTTTTAATACAAATAAATGAACCACAATATGAAACAGAAAAAAACATGCATTTAGATTCCAGATGTCAGTGTAGATTTTTTTTTAAATGTATCATCACAGACATACATTTTATACACTTTAACTTGACTATCATGAATCTTTACCAAAATCCTCCTGATAGTGAGAAATGATTGCCCAAAGCCATCTTACTGGGAAAGAAACCCAGTTTTTCTACTCCAATATCTTAAAAATCTCAGGAGAAGTAAACACATGTACCAGCTGTAATTTGCTAGTATAACTTATTTTTAATGACGAAAGCATTTAGAACACCTGAATTTCGTTCTCACAATACCTTGCATTTGGTTTTGTACATCACATGACTGTGGAAAAGACCCCCCCCCCCCGACAAATTTGAGTTTTGCGTCATCTCACACCCAAACTTATGGAAGGTTTTTGTTAGTACAGTACTCCAATCAAGAGAATAGTATTCGATGGGGTGTATCATTTTTCGTGTTTTGTATATAAAATATCAATTTTGTAAAATCTTATGATATCATAGAAACCAATAAAGAACTACATGTACCATAATTGTGTTACCAACTCTGTTTTTTAAAGTTCCATTATATTCACAAATATTCATTAATTTTGTTCACTTACACCTTAAACTCTTACCACTACAGAATTTTTTTTTTTAATATCAACTTTTCTTTGATTTCTTCCCTCAAAAATTCATGTTGTTTTTAAACTGCTATTTTTCTAGCAAAGATAACTCATACTTGTGGGGCAGACTGATTTCCACCCCTTTTAAAATTGATAATGTCGGGACCGGGTACCAGTCCACTCGCAGGGCAGATCTGTTTGTGCATAAAAGCAACCCACAATAAAAGCCTTTTTTCAGAGGGTTGCAGATGCCAAATATGATTAAAAAAACCAAGATTTTTGAATAAAACAATTAAAGGTCAAATTGATTTCATCTTTTAAGGTGTATATGTGCTGTAATAGCATTTATGAACCAAGGTTAGCGGGGTTAAAAGTTCAGTAATAATAAAAAATAACAGTGTTGCTGTTGAAACCCCTCAGCCGAAGTTTGTCGAAAAGGGCAAACTGACATTCTAAACTCACATATCATGTCTACCTGAAATTATCATGCAGAAACCATTAACTCACCACAGTGACCTTGACCTTTGACCCCCAAACCATTCCCAACTTCCCTGTACCCAAGGGTAACCCCCTACAAAAGTTAGACACCAAAATCTTATTTCTAACTCAAGTTATCATCCGGAAACCATTTACCTTAAACTCACCACGGTGACCTTGCCTTTTGACCTTTTGACCCCAAAACCAATCCCAACTTGCCTACTCCCAAGGGCAATCCCCTACCAAAGTTAGACACCAAAATCTCATTTCTAACTCAAGTTATCATCCGGAAACCATTTACCTTTAACTCACCACGGTGACCTTGACCTTTGACCTCAAAACCAATCCCAACTTGCCTACTTCCAAGGGCAACCCCCTACCGAAGTTACAATCCCTAACAATTTTTTAACTCAAGTTATCATCCGGAAACTAAGCTGCCCGGATGGCCACTCCAGCCAGACGGAATTGTGGGGTGATAGCATTGTGTTCCCATTATCCTTTTTTCTAAAGATTCTCTTCTGGGGTGATGTTTTTCTATTGTGAAAATAGTGGGGTGATGTGTCCTGAAAGGAACATCACCCCACAAGGGGGGTATGGTCAGAACGTCCGGACATACGGACGGTCGCCGTAGGCGATGACAATACCCCTCGAGCCTCTCGGCTGAGGGGTAAAAAAAAAGAAAAAAAGACAAAAGCAAATAAATGGGGAAAACAGCCCAATGTATCACAACATTAGCTTGGCCTCATACATTCTACATCTGCTGAGTGGAGTTACCATTCCATGTATTATTATCGTCATCTTCATCTTGCGCTGTCGCCAAGCGATGGACGTTACCCTCTTGTCTGGAGGTTGAACCTTCCCCTCCAGGAACTCGTCTTCTTAACTGGGAACTTGAAGAAAGATAATAAAAGACAAATGAGTGAATTACCCAAATAGACAATTACAATCTACATGTGAACTTGTGTGTGTGCAAACTGCAATAAGTAGATTCATTCTATGGGAAATTGACCCATTTAATTGATTCTAATGACTTGTAGAGCCATTGGTACTACATAGATTTTGTTTCCAAGATGTGGTTCCTAAATGGTAACTTTCCTTTCATATTTGTGGTCTAGTATTTGTCTAATTTGTTTCACTTGTACCCAGTGTTCTATCCAAAGGTTTCGGGCAGTGGGTACAAGAACTACCGTTTCGTGAAGTTAGTTGGTCCATCGCTATAATGAAAAAAACAGACAGGTTTACAGCAAATTGTTTGCATAAATTCCTTTGAGACATGGACAAGCATGCTGGTTATCTGTGGAATCAAAGGGTTGTGGTCGTGGAATGCTGCAATCTTAGAGACAAACATCACAAAATTACCTTTTTGGTCTGGCTCCCATTGGGCTTTGTGCATATTCACTAGCCCGAGGTGCTGTCTGTTGAACAGGTACCTGACTACCCCCTCTATTCTCTGACTGGCTTGGCTGGCCAAAAATAATATTGACGATTAAATTCCACAGGAAAAGGAAGGGTGCCAAGAAGAATGCTATGATGCCATTTGTACTAGCTGGCTTGGCAGACGGTGAGACAGCCTTGTATCGACCCTGGTGAGAAAAGAAACATATAGTGTGAAGCAATAATAGGGAATAAGAAAACTGACTGAATACACATGTAATTCCAAAATATAACCATGCCATGTGGCCAGTGATTATGCCAGAAGTCCTGAAGCTACCAATATTAATAAAGCTTCAAACCTAGGTAACACCAAGCCAGTGTTAGCAGGTTTGGTGCAAACATGATTTCCTTTAATGATTTTCAAATTAGAAAATGCAATATCAGCAGGTTCCTGAAAGCATCGATCCAAGGTTAGTCAACAACAGGTGACACTTGACTTAGGCCCAAAAAAAAGGTTGCGGTTTCTGGTCTGCGCACGCGTTGCCATAGCCATGCGCGTCGACAAAATTGAAAAGTTTTTTTTTCAATGTAAGTTGATGTCTCAAATCCACCAAACTCACTGGTTTGACTGGAATCCTGCTGCTGCACAATTTTAACGTCTTTTTAGATGGGGTTACGATCGAGTATAAGCTTTATGTGGCCTCTCTGGGCTCCCATACATTTTGCACTAAATTTAGTCGGGCACCATTTGCAGTCATCAGGCGAAATTTGAAGAAAAAAACAGTTAGAAAAAAAAACAAAAAAAGCCGCATCGCCGCACCACTTTTGGGGCAAGCTCCATACCAGAAACCGGAGACTTTTTTTTTTTGCCTTAGCAGTACTATTTCAATTCCAGGTAACTCCCAATAAGCAGATGAACCAGGGATGACTGCCATATGCCTATATGCCCCTAGGCTGCAAAAACCACCTCTTATCTGAAACAACGGCTAGCATCAAACTGGGCATCAGCCACATGTTTCTTCACACCCGCATCATCCTGATGGTTTCCTGTCTACTCACCGGAAGCACAATCACGGCCGCTGTCGGCACCAGCTCAAGTTCCAGAAAGGTGGAGTTCAGATCTGAGGCTGCAAAGCGGCGACGGGGGAAGGTGGTAGACATGTTGAACTCCTTCAGACTGGCACCTACATTCTGGGGGAAGAGAGAGGATGAAGAACAATTGTCTTCTATTTCAGTGAAGACGGAATACTCTGAATCATATGTCATCATTATTGCCATGTATGTGTCCAGCACATAATGATGATGATGATGAACACTCTGGCCTTATTTGGTCTCTGAGCTTTGTCTATTTTTAAACTGTAAAACCTAAGACAAATTCCTTCCATATGAACTGAAGAATCTGAGCTTACTAATCTGCAATGACCAATTAATCAATAATTAAAAAAACAGACAATATCTCTTAAAGTTAACACGATAGAATTCCATTTATTCATAAGATGTCCATTAAAGTAAATATATTTGAATACCTATGTCAAAAATGTCAGCCTCCGTTATTCCAATATCCCCAACATAATGAAGCATGTTAATATTACCGGAGAAATGATTACACATCTACAGACGTGTAAACCATTCCAGAGAGGTGACAAGAATATCCCGAAGGATCCAAACCATTCTCAAAACATCTACAGCAGACATCATGAATTTCAATTCCCTTGGATGGTGCAATTAATAACAGTCCCTTAGAGGACAGGGTAAATGAACTGTGTTGCAATGACCCCGGCTAGGGTGGACTCACCTCCATGAGGAACTGCTGTGCTTCATGCAATGGGGCCTGGGCATCAAACTCCTGCATGAGTGTGGAGCCATCTGGCAGTCTAAACTGAATCCTAGCTACATCCCTGTGTAAGATACAAAGGTTGTATCAGAAAAACATGAAAATTTGATCAAAGCTTGAAATGGTGTGCAAAATTAGTGTACATGTTTTAGTTTTATGATATGTATTAACCACATAAACAGAACCACAGGTGTTTTTGGTTTGACAAAAATAGTAACTTTCTACTTTTGTTTAGTTTATGATGTTAGCAACAATCTTAAAAAAAAATTATGATGGGCACTCAAAGTTTTTAAGTTATGACTTTTTAAAGATAGCATGTCTAGGAAAAAACCTATTTGCATATATTTACTTGTACATACAGCAAGTGCATGTTGACCTGTAAATACTTGTCCTGACGGTCCTAATGTTATGTTTCAAATGTTTATATACAGCATCTTGCTAGCTCTAGATAGTGGTGTAACTAGGGGGGGGGGGTGTCATTGTTGGGGGCACGTGTCCCCCAGTGGATGTCCATATCCCCCAGTGTCCCCCACCCCCACCCCCCAATCAGTGTGAACAGTTTGAGCTGGGTGTCACCATGTTGGTTGTTCACTGAATCATGTGATTAGAACTTGATTGCCCATCTTACTTTGAAAGCAAAGTGTGCAATACTAGAGACAGTAGGGTTAAACTCCGGGGGTAATGGTCAATGTGCACATGCAGTACCAGTGTGTACATTTTTATGTAAATATATGCAAATTAAGTTTTTTCCTGGACTTGCTATCTTTAAAAAATTATCATTACTTAAAAACTTTAAGAGCGCCCATCCCATTTTTTTTAACACATTTTCTCTGCTTTTCATGCTACGATTTTGGTTTTATTTTATGAAATGGAGGCCATTCAAAGAGCTGTAATATGATGTACAACTTGGCTTTGTAGGCACTATAGATTTTGAGATACAAGTATTTAAAGTTCGGAGGTCATGCTAATTAGTCAAAAGTTCGTTGACCCGTATCTCAAAAACTAACAAGCCAATTTACAAAAAATTTCAGTTTTGGGGGTTTCTCATATAGGCCAATCATCACACCAAATATCGTTTCAATCTGTGAGGGTTGGGTCCAAAATCGTGCTGAATTGACACGGAATGACCCAAGTGTGGACATCTATATTCTACTTTTGTTCTTTCTATTTAATATCATTATGTTTAAAACACGTTTTGTAGCCAATTGGGCGTATTCCAGGCCATAGTATCCCTTTAATAAAGGTGTAAAAAAATATTAAATATGACTTCACTGAAGATGAGATGTAGGATTTCTCTTTCATTCTGACTGGTAATACTATTAGACCGGGAGCTAGGTTGAGTTTAATTAACAATTTGAGCACAAAAGGTTTGATGGTACCATTCGATTGCCCGTCGGGGGGTAGTTCCGAAATGGCCATTCTTAAAGGGAATATACATCATTTGCTTTTGCTGTAATTTTCAGAAATGGATGGAATTGGGGGTTTGGAAATATATAGCAAATATAGTTACACTGACTTTTTTGAGGTTTTGGGTTCGAAAATGCTATAAAAACCAAGAAAAACAATCATTTTCCTGCAGTCTGGTTCCCTGACTCCATATAAGAAGAAACAGAGCAGTTTACATACATTGGGGAATTGTAAGGTCAGGGAACCAGTCTAGCTGACTCGTACCCGTTCATAGGTTTGTAATCGATTGCAAACAAGTGCGATGGTCAATTGGGGCCAGTGTTTGAAAAAAAGCCAGTTTTTTTTCCAACGCTGATCGGCCGATCAGCGTTGGAAATTGATACAAAAATACCACTTTTCTTGAAAATGACAGTATACCAGGTGCCATGATTTTACAGGATGCTTTACACTGTCATTCACTACCAGTCCAGCAAGGTATTTCAAAATGATTTGGTAGTTTTATTTTTTGATGTTTGCAAATGTTGTATTTTCCCTTTAAGTTGCCCTAGGTCGGATGGGGGTCAGGGGACCATGGTCAAGTGTCAAAAATTTCGAGTTTAATTAACATGTCACGCACAAGCGCCGTTTTTGGACTTAAGTGTTGAGATTGAACCCCTGATACCAAAAATGCTACTTAAGAATGGAACAAAGTCAGATAAAGTTACTTAAAAATGATTTAAAGATTGTATCTATATATGTTTCTATATATACTGTATACAAATGTACACGTATATCCTGGTCAATAGTGGAGCTCCCTAGGCCCATTTTTTTTGCCCAAACTGTGCCCAAATTGTAATAAGAGCATGAAATACAGTGTGCAGATCCAAAACAGTCTGAGAATCATTTTAAGAAGTGGACCCACCTTGAAACCTGCCGATTTGGGGGCGGAGCTTGATTTTTATAAAGGGGGTGAAAGGAATAAAAACTCAGAAGAAGTGCATTAAACATTCATTTTCTTTCTTTTTCCGTGCCTTGAAATAAATTTGGACATGACATAAAACATTCTACCATATTAAAAGTCATATTTTCCGCCCAATTTGTGGGCGTGGCCTAAATGTGAAAAGGGGTGGTGTATACGAGTGGTTTGATCCGATTGTGACAAATATTGTGCATTTTCGTGGCAAAAACCAATTAATTGGCAGGCCTGTTTGAACTTAAGATGGGCTTAACATATGTTTACAAGAGGGATCCAATTTGAAATTTGCCCACTGTGGGGATGAACTTTATTTGAAAAGGGGTGCACAAAATAAAAAAAAACTGTATTATGCGCTGCAATCAGTGCTCTTTAGGTCTATATATGCTTTCAAATAGGCGCAGCATATGAAATAAAACATTTGAACGTTGAACCACTTGTTACTGTCACTCATTTGGTGGGCGTGGCTAAAATTCTAGGCGATTTATGGAAGCACCTTAATTCAAACGATAATCGTCATTTTGGTCGTAAAATCACAAATGCTGTGTTCGTTAACTATAGTTTTACAATACAATGTAAAGACAATGTTAAAGGTAACAGACCACCCCCCCCCCCCCCTTTTTAAGCAACATGTCAAAGTAGGGGGATTAATATTCGATACATTTTTGTACTGGCTCAAAGTGCTTTAATAGTGATCCGTCATTCAAATATTTCAAATTCAAGGCTTCAAGCTAATATAACCTATGTGTACATCTTAATCAACTGTCAAGAGTCAAAGAGCATCCTTAAAGGCATGTAGGAACATTTGCATTCAGTAAAAAGAGTACCTACCGATTAACGACAAATTCTTTGCCAAAATTAAGTTTGGGACCTCTTGTATGAAAGTGTTTCGCCTGAACTTGTATAATTTAGAAGTGAGAAAACGTTGAAGGTGGTTTTAGAAAATGTTCCCACGTGCTGTTCTTACCGAGCTATCCAGCAAATGTTGGCGGTATCCCAATTTGTCAATGTCTTTTTCAATCAGAAGGCGCTTGTTAGAAACCATAGACAATGCAATATAGCAGGGATCACGCCCAAAGTCGTTACAAATTATCAAATAAACCACAACGGGAAACTGACTGCATTTATGTAGACTCTTGACAGGTGATATAATGTAAATCTACTGCTACAGGATACTAGAAGCCCTAAATAAGAAATATTTAATTGAAGTAGATTAAATTACTTTGAGTCAGTATGCATACTTTTCTTCCCCTACCATGTAGGCCTACTTTGAAATGTAGCACCACAAAAGGGGCAAAATGCTATACCTTTGACATGGTCTTTACATTGTATTGTAAAAGATATAGTTAACGAATGCAGAATTTGTGTTTTTACCACCAAAATGAGGAGTTGGGCCTCGTTTGAATCAAGGTGCTTCCATAAATCGCCTAGAATTTAAGCCATGCCCACCAAATGGGTGACAGTGGTTTAACGTTAGAATGTTTTTTTTTTTAAATTCATATGCTATGCCTGAAAGCATACATAATTTATAAAGAACCCTGAATACTGCAGATACAGTTTTTTTTCTGGATTTTGTGCTCTGCCCCCACAGTAGGCATATTCCAAAGAGGATCCCTCTCGTAAAGATATGTTCAGCCCATTTTAAGTTCAACCAGGCCTGCCAATTTTCAGGGTTTTGCCACGAAAATGCACGATATTTGTCACAATTGGATTAAACCACTCTTATACACCACCCCTTTACACATTTAGGCCACGCCCACAAATTGGGCGGAAAATATGACTTTTAAAATGCTAGAATGTTTTATGTCATGTCCAAATTTATTTCAAGGCATGGAAAAAAAGAAAGAAAATGAATACATGTAAATACACTTCTTCTGAGTTTTTATTCTTTTCACCCCTTTTACAAAAAATCAAGCTCTGCCCCCAAAATCGGCAGGTTTCAAGGTGGGTCTACCTCTTAAAAATGATTCTCAGACCGTTTTGGATCTGCACGCCGTCTTTCATGCTCTTATCACAAATTTTGGCACGGTTTGGGCAAAAATAATAGGCCTAAGGAGCTCCACTATTGACCAGGATATACGTGTACATTTGTATACAGTATATATAGAAACATATGTAGATACAATCTTTAACTCATTCTTAAGTAACTTTATCCGACTTTTTTTCCGTTCTTAAGTAGCATTTTTGGTATCAGGAGGTCAATCTCAACACTTTTGTCTAAAAACGGCGCGACATGTTAATTAAACTCGAAATTTTGGACACTTGACCACTGTCCCCTGACCCCCATCCGACCTAGGGCAACTTAAGAATGGCCATTTCGGAACTTCCGCCGACGGGCAATCGATTGGAACCATCAAACCTTTTGTGCTCAAATTGTTAATTGAACTCAACCTAGCTCCTGGTCTATAAAGGCAGGAATAGGATGGCAAGTACATTGCGCACTAAATCCCTTTTTTAAATGTCTCAAGTAATACTTTCCTTCCCTACATGGGTCATTCCATGAAGTTGGGACATGTATGTTGGGACATTAAAGTGTGACATTATGTACCTTCAAAACATTTTTTTGAAAAAAAGTTTTTGTCACAGGATATTTAGTATTATAAGGCCGAATGCCTTTTAGCAGACATATTCACAACTCCGTACAGTTACTATGGATAAAACCACAATGTAACAGGGACCTCCCACCTACAAGTAATAACGTTGTACCACTGCTCCATGTTCTTCGCTATTAATCTATCCAATGCACAATGCACAATACACATCTCTATTGGGAAGTAGGCATGGAGAGTAATTTACACTATGACAAAAAGTGCGCTCCTTAAAACATATTTCCTTCTGAAAAGTGAAAGCATATCCATCACTACTTTCCAGGGTCCAACTTTTAAATGGGATTTGTTCTAGTACATACATGACGTTAATGATAAAAAATGAGCTTCTATCCCCTTACAATGCAAGTTTGATGCAAAACTCACATTTTATCTCCATGCTTGGGTGACTAACAAGCCACACTCCATTGGGCTATCTGATTCATTTGCATACACACACATCCACGTTCTGTGCCATCTTCTGTCATAGTGTGTGGTGACGGTAGTTTTTAAATACAATTGTGATGATGGAATATTTAGATAAAAATGTGTTGCATGGGGCACAACAGCTGGTCCCCAAACGGTACGGTAGTATCGAAAACGAAGACCCACTCCAAAACGAAGAACCACTCGAAAACGAAGACGTTTTCAAGTGGGTTTTCGGTCTTTGCTTTAGGGGTCTTCGTTTTTGATACTACAGTGTACCTTCCCAAACACAGATTAAATTGTGGTTTTCTCAGTCAGTCCATTCTTCCTTATATCCATAAAACTTTCCCAAGCCAGGAGTGGCGCTTGGGGTTTGTACATGTACATCATACCTTTAACAAAATTGCATTGCATCAATTCCAGGCTAACATAATGAATAATGTTTCACATTTGATCCAGCGGTTACAGTGCTCGACTCTTGCGTTGTGGTACGCGAGTTCGATCCCTGGCGGGGAACATGGTGCTTGTGTTCTTGGGCAAGACAAGTTTACTACAATTGCCTCTCTCTTCACCCGGGAGTGAAAATGGGTACATGTGAAGGTACAGACCAGGTGGTACTGATCTGGAGCTGCTGCAGGAAAAATGACCTGATGAACAGGGGTAATAATTTTGAAGTGCTTTGAGACCTGTGGTACAAAATGCTATATATAATGTAAGCACCACATTAGTACTAAGTGCGCAGCACCAACAACTTGTCCAATGAGGCAGGAGGTTTGTACACATTCAGTGGACCATTGGCAAATTGGAAGCGGCCAATCAAATTACATTGCAGTATCAAGGAATCAACATTTGTGGTGGGCGGGAGCCTTGAGGGGCACTAAAAAAGAGAGTGTGCTGGGCTCGTGAATCAAGTTTCATGATCTATGTACAAATCATACTATGCACAATGCCAGTGTCCCAAAACAATAATGAAATCCCTGTCTCAGTGTGTTGCAGTAGGGACACTGTGCCCTATTGAAAATGTATCATCAAATGTCTAGTGTGGAACCGAGAGCTGGTTATTTTTCCTACTTTCTCGCAAAAGGGATTCCATGTATGTGCACATGACATGGACATTTCCCTGTGCATGGCCAGGGGAGCTTCACCTCTCCCACAACGGTTCCTGTGATAAAAGTGACATTTTGTGACAATGGTACAGTGTAGTCCAAGTTTATTTAAAGCCGGTTCATACTTCATCATCATGCCATGTCAGTGTGAAGCAAATTCATTACGGTTAAACTTCCATTGTTGACATCGTGAATTTGGTTTGCTTTTGCAAATTCCACATCTACCGAAGAAGTCAAGAATGTTTGGCATTATAAAGAAAGCCTGGTTGGTATTGAGAAACATATTAAGGCAGGCCTTGCTCTTGGAAGGTTGATCATATGGACAGAAAATATCTCACTTTTCAAAAATGTAAATACATTAACCGTAAAGCCTAACGAGGTTACTCTTTCCAAATGAAGTTACAATTCGGGCTCGTTCAAAATGTTCCTCTACATACATGTACATGTTCATGCAGGTGTCAATGCTCTGGCACAGGATGAAGCCAGTGTATTAGAGTTAATCTAATAAGAGTCAGTAAAGATGTACATGTACATTGTACAGTCCATACCATAGTAAAAGGAATGACAGTCCTTGCTTTTTATGCTAAAGGTTAAAAACTTGCTGACAGAAAATACGCAGGGAGTGCTTGGAACAGATCCAACTCCAACTTCACAAATTGTGAAATGTCACATTTATTCCTCAAGGTGTGGACAGGGCATTATATAAAAATCTGGAAGGAGTCAAGGAGTCCAGACTGTTTATTGATGTTATGAAAATCTGCAGGCTGTTGGTTGGTCTGGGCCATGACTCATTCTAAACTCATGGGGGCAGCATGCCCACAGCAAGCCCACGATACTTCATATTATCTCATGAATTAAATCTGCCAGAATTTTTCAATCTTGCCTGATATGCAGGAGTGGAAATTGCCATTGGGTACTACTAGTAAAATAAAAACACATGCATTATGCTGTCATCTGTGTGTGCGTGCACTGTATTCGGCAAAGTGATGAATGCCCACTGTTTGTTTTGGATTCCAGATGCTCTGCTCTGTGGTGCGATCTGAGGCAATTTCTGCCCATTTTAAGCAATTTTTTTAGGGATTATCATTTAAACATCATTTCGGGTTCGGAATCAATTATGAGAAATACGATGATGGCAATGCAAAAAACAAAAACAAAAAAAACACTGGCATATACACTGGACTTCCATATGTTATTTCACATTTAAAATGTGAACAGGATTGCTCATAGTTCCTCTCTTTCAATATGAAAAACAAAAATAGAAACTAGCAAGATTTAATGTGCATCTAGCAGAATTGTGCCATTTCCATACGGTCACCCGTAAGGGTATTAAATCGCGCTGAGCATTATTGTGTAATGGCCTGCTCAACATTGAGAGGCTGAAAATTTTGTCGAAATGTGAATTTCATTTTTTGTCATGAATGACATCTTTAATACCTACAGCTTCAGGTTTCATTCACAGAAATGTTGATTTTGATGAACAAATGGAAAAAACCCAACCATTTTGTGTGCATTTTTCTGTTGTTCTACAACAAAGCCAGCCATTTCAAAGCCTGTTTTCTCAGCTGTGTAAATTTGAACTCCAAGGAAGTAATTAATATGTAAATACATCATATCTCCAGAACGGGAGGGGCTATGGAGCTCTATTATATGCCAAATGAAAGCTTCCATTGCGGGCTTTCCAACCATGTATAGAACTCAATTTCACTTGTTTGCGACATAATACCCTTTTTTGTGGAGCCGGTCACATATTCAAAAAAACTTGAACCGGTACACAATCTAGCTTATTACTTTCAAATGAGTTTATACAGAGTCTAAGTAGGACATTTCAGGCCAAATTAGCCTTGTGGGATAAAATATAGATTACTTGACTTGACTTGAAATTTCATAAATTAAAGACTGAGATATATTACCTTCGAAATATTCACCAAGTTCCTCAAAAGAAATAAAATGTATTTCTGTAGAGGAACTTTTCTGAACGCACTTTTAGCTCCTTCAAATGCACAAATGTCTGAATTTTAGCTTATTAAATATGAAAACAAAATGTCTTCAAGAAAAATCACTTTGTACGACATAAAGTGCTTTAGAAGATCTCAGAAATTCTTAAGATTTCTGCTTTAGACAGATTAAAGATATCCATTTTATTACATCAAAACAGGATTTAAGAGATTTTCTATACAATTATGAGACTAATTGTATTTTTTCTTTACCGACAATAACCACTTAATAACCCTTTTGAAAACTTTTATATAAATTAAGAACTGTTTACAAAACTGTTTATAAAACTTTTAAAACTTCTTAACTCATCGCTCACTGGGTTCCCATGGGATGCCCATTTTCATCCACACAAACTTGTTTGAAGTACACCCTGTTGTGCTCTTCAGTGGCAATGATGTTGCCGTCCAGCCACGTTTGAGTCGATGTGTACTCGCGAACAGTCGCTGTCCTCATCCTTTTCCTGGATGGGGATGTTGCTTTGGGTTGGGACACTTGTGGCTGTGGATGGGGTGTGCCCCCCTCCTCTTCTGGTGGGGGCATTGAGGATGTGGTAGATGGACCAGGGGATGCTTGCGCCTCAACCTTTATCAATGGTAACATCCCACTTGAGTTTCCCCTAGATGGACGGATGTATGACCCTGTAGCTGTCGGGGATGTGGATAGCAGGGACATGGGGGATGGGTCCAGTGACAACTGGTCATCCCCTCTCGGTGGACCAAGATCTGTTCCCTCGGTGAGCACTGTTGGCCCTTCTGGAGCTTCAGCCTCAAACTTTATCAATGGTGACATCTCACTACAGTTTACCCCAGATGGACAGATGCATGGTCCTGTAGCTGTCGGGGATGTGGGTAGCTGTGACATAGGGGATGGTGCCAGTGACATCTCGTCATCCCCTCTCTGTGGACCAGGGTCTGTTCCCTCAGTGAGCACTGTCGGCCCTTCTATTGTCATGGTAGTATTCGCCACTTCAACATCACCCCTTGCCTTTGCTGATGGATGTTCTTTCTCCACATGACACAGCAGAGTTGCTGCTTGCCCAGTAACATAACTACATTGGGCACAATGCAGAACTTTCTTTTCCTGATGGACATCTTTACAATGCCGCCACAGGCTTGTCCTGTGCAGATACCATGTTGGGCACTGTTTACACTGGAACTTTCTCATCTTCACGTTATGAGGTACATTCCTACTCCTCCTGCTTTTGCTTTTTGCTCTTGTGTCCACTGACATCCTGCAGCCAAACACATGAAAAACAAAAAGAAAGTTCAGTCAATTCATGCTTCACTCAAAATACACCTTGTCGTTCTCACTCAGAACGACACCTTTTATCGATATTGCAGGGGTAACTCATTTTGGGTACTGCCTGAGCGCCAACAAGTCATACCATTCTGACCGACTAGCTTGACTCCCTGAATGCAGCTCTACTGTAATGGCATACTCCATCAAAGGAACATCATTTTCAGCCTCACCGGCCAACTCCTTAGATGAACCTTTGTTATTCTTGTACCTCAGTCACTTCATCCAATGGGAAGTTTTCTGTCGCCTCACCCCTGGATTGACATCTGGATGTGAACCGTCACATCCGACAACTTTTTGAGAATTAGCCATGGCCCTTCCCACCTCAGTTGTAATGGGGACATGGCAGCTGACTTCCTTCTGGCGCAGACATCATATCCCCTCAGGATTGACCATATGTCTGAAGTACCTGGCTTCCACTTTGGCCAGAGTTTTACTGACCCCAAGTGACCACTAAGTTGCCCACCGTGCAACTTGGCTACAATTTCCTTTATGAACTTCAGTGGCAACACCAACAACAGCTGAACACACTTCTCATCAGCCGATTCCTATCATCTCTTTAAAACTCCTTCATGGACCTCCAACTAGTCCCACTGTGACCAGTATGTCAAACAAGTACCCTTTTGTTGCCATCTTGGACCGGCGACTGTCCCGCCACGATATCATCACTGCTGGCACTGCCCCCTGGGCATTGGATATGACAGAACTGGAGTGGCCTGAAGCCTGCTCTTCAACTCACCAGATGCCACTTGACACGACTCTGTTCACACAAACTTCCTTGATTTCTCTGTCGAGGCATGGAGTGGGCTCACAATCTCTGCAAACCCCTAGTAGTATAATGCATCTGATAACTCAGATCTAGTACACACCTTGGAAACGGCCAATTTACCACTGCTTCAACCTTCCGAGGATTGGTGGCTAGATAAGCCACTGACGTTTGAAACAAATGGCATTTGCTGGGCTTAACTTCAGCCCAACTTTTCTCAGCCTGCCCAATACAACTTGGAGATGTACCAGGGGACGTCTCCGTCACTGTTTGACCAAACACGATGATGTCATCCAAATAAATCAGTAATATTTTCCACTGCAAGCCGGCCATCATCTTTTCCTTGAACCGCTCAAACATCGTTGGGGTGTTGCACAGCTCGAAAGGCATGCATTTCCACCGGTACAACTTGTTTCTCACAACAAAGGCTGCCTTAGGCTGGTGTCCTCATCCACAGTGACTTGCCAGTACCCTGACACCAAGTCAAGTGTACAAAACAGCTTCTCCCACTCAAAGTATCGAACATTTCATCAATGCGTGGCACAGGATAACCATCATTGATGGTAACAGAATTCAGCTTCCTGTAGTCGACAGAAGTGCTTTGTACCATCCTTGTCAACTGAAACATTTGCTACACATAGACTGTTGGAAGGTTCAATCGCCCCCCCCCCACCCCCTTCTCTCTTGATTACTGACTTGCCTCTGGATTTCCTCCTGACGGCAACACAGATGATGCCTCATCTGTTCTTTCAACAGCAGTAGTTATGTGATGCTTGACCACATATGTGTGACCAATGTCATGGTCAACCATGGACAACGCATAATGGAAGTCTAACAAACACTACCAGACATCATGGTACCTAGCCTCTACAGGCTGTACTGCTTGCCAACAAATCTTGCAAGCGCTGGGGCAATTCATGTCTTGCATTTGCCATCATGTCCAACTCATCATGAATTGAACTGACCCTTACCTGGGAGATCACGAGCAACTCATTTCTCCCTCCCAGGGTTAACCAGATTTTGCGACATTGAGACGCTGAGGGGCATCTTTTTCTCTCTACTTGTTCGGGCGTGATGTCACATCGACCAGTGCCCGACAGCGATTTTTTTTTCTCCCAAACGCAGGCATGCAACTGGGAAATCACAAAAAAAGAAGAAATTCACATTTTTCCCAGACTTTGTACAGTGTTTTTCAATGGCACACATGGGAAGTAAAAAAAGAGGAAATCAGCTGATCCGAGGAAAAGTTGCATGCCTGCAAACGACATCCGCATAGGGGTGTAGTGTACGCTATGGCGTTTTGGACTTAACTTTTCTAAAAACATGAGAAGAAAATATAAAACTAGAATTGTATGTCTGTTTGAAAACAGAACACAGGGCTTTTTCGCGTTTTATAAATGTTTATGCTATGTTTGACCTTTGCAGTCACTTTTTAGAGTGTTTAATACAGTTAAAGGTTCTTCACAATGCTTAGAATAATTCCAAAAATAAAGCTTTATCACATGACGTCACATGCTCTGCAATGACGTCATCTTGAAAACCCTTCTCAATGCACATTTGTCATTGTAGTCTTGGTTTTTACAGTCAATCCGATGAAAGGAAGTGTGCAATTTTGGAAGCAGAATAAAATTATAAATATTAAAAAAATCATAAAAAATCACAAATTTGCGAAAAAGCCAACTAGAAAAAAAAGAAATGAATTCGAACGTAATGAAATTTGGACTTTATTTCCCTCTAATAGAAAATCCTCTGACGCCACAGGTTAGAAAAAAAAAAATTCGGGTACAAAACGGTCATTCCAACCTGCAACCTCGCGGTGAAAAAAACGTGGGGAAAAAATTACATACCTGAGTACGTATCATTAAAGTATCGTAGAGGGCACTAACCAACCAAGTATGTGGATGTAGTTTGGGAAAAGAAAATTCGCTGCCCGTCACATGTATCGACAGGTCTTTAGACGTCAGCCGTGAAACTACACAAAGCCAGGCACAAAAGTGCGCGGCAAACCTTATTTGTTTGCACGTCCAGCTGGAAAGGAATTTCAAAGGACACTTAGGAACATAAATCCCTCAGTTTATGAATAAATGCAAACAAAGAAACAAGGGAGTTGAATTTGGGTTCATGACAGTGGCCGAGCACAGTTGGGGGGGGGGGGGGGGGAAGCGAGGGCCGGGCAGAGTGATGGCTTACAGATTACCTACATGAAGATGATTCCCTGGGAATGGATTTTTACTTTTTTTAATTAGCTGATTATTATTTATGGGACCCCTTTAACTCTGCCTTATAGTAAATAAATACGCAGACGAAATAGATGACAATGGAAACAGTTACTGGAGGTCAGTTACTTTCCATTTATTATTTGAGTCTCTTTTGCAATGAAATAAAACTAAAACTAAGCAATTTTTGTAGTCAGGAAATCTGTGACCGTGTGGACGTACGCCATATTTGATGTAATGTGACTGCGATATAGAATGCATGCTGACTGTCAATAGCCATGCACTGTAGCCATGTTGTTTAACAGCCCATGCACCCTTAAACTATCTTGAAAATCAGGGCTGGTTGCGCAGTGTTTATGCCCACGGTATGGGCAATATCACTGAAGTGTGATATTGATGGGGCATGGCGTACCGCTGCGCACACCAGCAATGTCGGCATGTATACCCGTCCTCTGTGGCGCCGGCCAGTAACCCTTGGCGTGGCGTGGCGTGTATACACATCAACCGCAACAACCAAGGACACATTCAAAGCGTGTACAATGTATACATGTCCTCTGCTGAATTATACCGCTGTGCCTGACTGGTTAACCCGTCATGCGTGCAAAGTACACATATTTTGGGCTGTGCGCATGGCGGGTTTATTAGAAATTAGATCTGAATTTTGCAAAACTTTTGTGTGGTTAAGACCCGCAGCAAAACATCAGCCTCACATCTCAGACATTGGTCTCCATCTCATCAGGGATCTGGCCAAAACCAAATCTTTCTAGGACAAGTAAACTCCACCTGCCATTGGTTCCACCATGGTGCACCAAGGCTGACCCGACCAAGACCATGGCCTCATCATGAATCGATGGAATAACCGTAGTTTTAGAACTACAAGCGTCCCACAAAGGGCTCACCTGCACCATTTGTGCACTTGAATGGCTCAAAATTAAGCTTCCACTCTCTCAACTGGAAACCCAAATTTCCACCTGTGGGCACCTGAAAATCCTTGCCCAGGATACCACTGTACTTCATGCCAGCAAGACCGCCCTCAAAATTTTGAGGGCAGTCTAGACTGCTTAGTCAAAAGGTTTTGGGCATCCACTGATGCCCTTTGTAACTGAATTAGTGTGTCAATTGCATCTACGAAGTGGTTCTTAGCCAAGCTCTCCTGAGCATCATTCTCCTGCATCGATGCTCTCACCGTCAACTCATGGATTGCTTGCCCTAATTCCTGCAAGCCCTTTTCAGCTTTTAAAACCGATGTCTCAGTTTGACGAGATAAATTTCACTGTCGACCTGACCAAAACCTCCACTCCAGCGACTTGACAAGTGCATTGTATGTGTACTTACTTGTGGCTGATGGAGTCCCTCAACAACTGTAGCGTTAATTGTGCAGTTCCAGAATTTCTGTACAATGTAGATGGTTTCGATCTCTAAAAAGAACCGGTTCTGAGGCCGGACTGGCTCCCAGAAAATTCATTGAAAAACATAATCCCTTGAAATTACATGTAAGATAAATGGTGTCACCTTGTAGAGGTCCGTGCTCTGTGGATTTCGATGTGCAATACATGTTTATCCAACTACGTATTTAATTTTTGTGGCTGATGGAGACCCATGTATGTACATGTATGTGTCTTTTTCCTGTGAAACTATGGAAATTGTGTTATTAAAAGCAAATTTAGCATTTATTACTTTATTTTCTGTTCCTTGCCTATGATTTTAATTACCGCAACGACTGCCAACGTGTAGAATAGAATGATTTACTGCACAAGTGCACTACCACCCACGTGGCACTAAATCTCTGTTGTGCTGTTGGCACACTTGGAACTGGCTCCGAGTCCTGGAATCAGCTCTGATGGAGCTGGGTACAGGTACAAATTACCTGGCTCCAAACAAGTCATGGATCTACTGGGCTTAAGGTCTGTGTGGTTTTCCCCGCCATTGATTTGACTAGCCAGAGTGATTGTCCCAGGCCTTCATAAGATTGAATTCCAAGTTACTAAGCTGATTTTAGGCTCTGGACTTTTTGCACAGAGAATGGGTAATTCTTTGGAGCTGGAACTGAGCATAGCGGTTACCCTGTTCTTGAGAAGATTGGACTCACAGTTCCGCTTCTCATATTGGGACTGGGTAGAACCGGGGAACTGCCGGAACCGCCCATTACTACCATAGAGCATTTCCCTGCAAACTTGCGGCTAGCCACCTCGAAACCTGCTCCTAACACCACTGGTTTACCTCACAACAAAACTCCAAATGGTTTAAGTACTCCTTCCAGAGTACTTTCTCACTATACTGGTAAGGAGTTTTGTTTGGCCTTGTGGTCGTCCTAAAGTTGCCTCTTGACCCACATCACCATGGGCATGTGATTCTTGTTTCAGTGGCCATGGGCCCACTGATGCACTATTCATTTTTTCTGTTGAACTGTTGCTCTTTGCCTTGACTGCAGGTCAATTTGCAACCGATACAGGGGTTAGCATCCCCACATCATCAACAAACAGGCTGGCCCTCACCTTACCCTGTTCCACGCCACTTTCCTCAGGGATAAACATCATTAGATCCACTGGACCATCTGCCTCCCTGGAAATAGGCATTAACTCCACTTTTAACATTAACTCCGGGGAAAATTCCTGAGCTCTGTCCTCTTTGAGGTGTGCTTTCCAAAATAACTCACCTCCTTCCCCATTGTGGGGGCCAACTCAGGTACCACACCTGTGCCTGACATTCTCCCCGTTGTCCCAGAGACATGCATTGCTTTACGTGTCTGCATACAGTGCTTGGTCACACACCTCGGCCAACCACTGCTGTGCACGCAGCCGCTCCACTGGATTCTAAGCTCTGCCCAGTCACACACAACCTTACTCGCACACTCACAATTGAAATGGAAATACATTAAGAACGAGTCATTACAATTTCTGCCAAAGTACCTTTGTGTTCCATTTAACATTATAAGTAATCCTCATATTAAGGGAATAAATGTGAGCTTTGGAGATTTTAATCACTCTGTTTAAGACCTCTTGACGACTCCAAGCGGTCTTAAACACAGTTATTAATACCGACCAAACAAACATTTATTCCCATTCATAAATACCTTTTCTGTCCAAAAAATCAAAACTTTTTGGTCAAAAACCTCGATTTTGTTCAACAAATTCACTTCATGTTTATTGAAACACCCCTCTAGCTAAATAATGGAGTGTCCAGCTCGTAAACAACTGTTGAAACTCTTCATCATCACTGCAGAGGTGTCGAAGACGGAGGAACTGGCTGTACAGTATTGAGTTCTTGCATCTCCTTGGGTGGGAAGACTTGTAGTGGAGGTACCGTAACTGTGGGAGTCCTTAGGTTTGTAATGGGCAGTGGTACTGAGCCGCTTGTCATTAAATCTCAAATTGATGTCAAGGAATGTCATAGAAAGCTGAGAGATGTCCGAGGTGAAACGTAGGGCAGAGTGGAAGCCGTCAGCATCAGAGGTAGTGCCCATGATATCATCAATGTAGCGCTTGTACAATGTACATGTAATAACAAAGGCCTCACACCAGTGAATTCAGACATTATTTTCATGTATACAAATTGTCCACATAATTTATTAGCGAACCTTTTTAAGCAACACAAAATAATGCAGAGCTGTAATACAGAGTTACTTTAATATTGACGTATGTAAAAATCTATTCATATCAACATTTAAAACAAATATCGCAAGCCATGATCCTTGGGACTTATTGAATTCTTCAAAATTTTAGGACCCGTATACGATGTAGTGGAAGCACTCCATGTAGATGTACATCTGAGCATCTACATAAAAGGGATTTCCCATGATGATGACTAGGGCTGTATATTTTTAGAATAATTTAGTATTTGATTACTTGAAACAGTGTTTGACCAAAATTTGGATATTGGAAACTGCCACCTGCAACTGCATGTCGTGCTGATCAAAAGGTGCATGCAGAGCATGCCAGATAACATTTGCAAGCGTCAATGGGTGGGCTGCTGGAGTGTTTTGCAGTACCGGTAAGTATTCAGGATTAACCGGCCAAAAGGATGGGATAAATGAACCGCCATCGACAAAAAAGTTACTGTCGACAAAAAAGTGGCACCTGACAATAAAGCCCCAAAGTTTATGATACATGTAAAATAACATCACTGTCGTGTGTAGGCGCGTAGTTGTTTTGTTCTCGAATATTCCAACCAGCAAAAAAGTTATTTGAATATTCGGTTGGTGATCGAATATTCGGGACAACCCTAATAATGACTCAAGGTTTCAGGACTAACACGTGGGACAGTCATCAGTCATCTGACAAGCAGATGCATCACCAACTGATTGACAGGATCATTACATGCACATGTAGTAGGTCTAATGCTTCAACCGCACTGACATTCCCACATGAAACTGATGAGTTCATCATGAGTACATTAATTATATGACCGCAGTTATCCTTGCTGACACCTTGAAAGTAGCACAATTTGTTAGTGGCATCTTACTTTCGTATGAGCTTTGGTTCTTTGTTTCCTGAGAGAAAACCCCCAAAACCAACCAACAGTAAATATTTGATCACAACTGTTAGAGAAATGTAAGGCAAAGATTACAGTTGAAAGAGTGAAAACTTGGCAGAACATGTATACATATATATACTAGACAGACGTACGTTCCTGCAGTCAATCTTCCAAACAAACTATGAGCATCTCAGTTTACCACTTTGGATTCGTTTTTTTTTGCATATTCAGCAGGCAGTGTTTTATCATGAAACCCTCTCTAGGCATGTCACAACTGTCATGACAGTACATGTACATGTACATGTAGTTTGCCTAACCATCTTTTTTTTAATTTTAAATGTTAAAACAAATTCCATACTTTAATGGCAGACTGTCTTAAAGGGTATTTATGTACATTGTTAACTTATTTTAATCCCTGTAGTCATGAACAACATTGTGCAATTGATTAATGTACAATGTACATGTACTTGCCTACTATTTTAATGTCATTTTTATAAACCCTGATTTAGGCTGATTAGGAATGCAAGCACATGTTGGAACGTAAGTTTTGATACTGCAAATGAGGTTATTACATCATCTAAAACCATACACACAGTTGGCAAGAAGTTGCAGAACATTGTACCGGTCGGTACATTTTGTACAGAGATCATTAAAGCTTGGATTCTTGTGCATTTATTAAAATGAAAAATGACAGCAATGTTGATGTTCTTCAAACCACATTTTTGTACATGTACCCACTGCAGTTGATATGAATTCTAGCAATTGCCATCTTCATGTAAATGTGAGTGGGTCTGTCATCATCTGAGATAACAATGCCAGAGATTATCAGTACAAAGCTATGCATTCACAAGTTTTTTTCCTACAAAGAATACTATGTACATGTATGTATTGCCATAACTCTCTTGGACATTTACACATTAGCTGTAAAATTGAAAAACACAGACAATCCAAAGACCAGTGCATAGATCTGTTGTAGGCAGTCGAGAGATATTGTTTAAAATGAGGGTTATAAATGTGGTTTAGCCCACAGTCATTTTGAGTCCATTTCTGTTATGCCTTGGCCTCATTTCTTTAATAATTGGGGTTTATTAACAAGGTTTTACAGTCCCATTTCCAAAGTCTGCCTGAAAAATGACTTCATAGGTCCTCTTGACAGTTTCCTCTCTGATCCTTGTGCCATCTTTGTATATGACAGTGTGACTCTCCTCAATGACTTTGGTGACATTTCCACGTAGTACCTCTTCCAACCGTGTCAGGGGAATACATGGTCCCTCTGATGTGGATGTCACTGGGCTCTCTTCCTGGACCACATTGTTTGCTGAACTGCCTCGTGCCGAGCCCACTAAACCTGGTAAATCAATACACGCAGCATTTTGCTGTTGCAAGGTTTGGGAATTATGGCGTGTGTTATCCACAGTTTCACTTTGATGAGAGTTATGCAAGTCTCGTGCTGCATTATTTGTCACATTAATTGTTGGTAACTCATATCCTGTGTTATGTGTATTGATTTGTGGTAAATTTGATATACTTTGTTGTGCATTGGAACAATCTTGGGCTACGTTTTTAGTCATATTAATTGTTGGCGGGCTTAATGCTTCAAGTCTTTCATCTGAATTAATGTATGTACTTGTATGTGGTGATTTCACCACAGTATGACTTGTGTTACAAGTCACATTTCTTTGTGGCGTACATGTAGGTAGATTATTAACACTGCCATCCATCACTTTGTGTTGAAGTGAGTTAATGAAACCAAATCTTTTGTTACTTGTTTCTTCTTCTGGTGTATATACTGGTAAATCTTTGACTTTGTTATATGATTTTTTTTCATGTGACAGGGGCAAAATAGACTCGGCCAGACTACGTGTAATATGTTGTGACTTCCTCTTGCTATGTCTTATTGAGTGGGAAGTTTTAGTTGCATTACTTGTCGTCATTCCTTGCAAGGGGTTCTGTGACTCTTGCATGATTGTGTCAGATGTTTTACTTTGTGGAGAGTTATTACAAGATTCACTGGCACTGTCAGTTCCTGCATGTTCACAACAGGTAGGTGCTGCAACGTTTGATGACTTAATATGTTCAGGGTAAAACATCTTGACTAACTGCACTCTTGGTGACAGAACACTGCTTTTGGAAGATATGGATTGCGAGGTGGCTCTCTCTTGACACAATTCGTTTGTCTGTGTTGATAGATGCTCTTCCATGTTCTTAGCCACACTTGAAGTGCTGACTGACTCTATTCTTTGTAGATGTGTCTCATCTTTCCCAACATCTCGCATTCCTTGGCCTGATCCTCTTATGGACCCCCTTGATCTTGGTGATTGCCTGTTCTTCATTTCTTCCTGACGTTCACGATTCTCTTTCTCCTCGCTGGTCTCTACATTGATTGCCTTCACTTCCTCAATATTTTGTGGGTGCGACTGTTTGTAGTGTCTCTTGAAGTTGTCTTTTCGGTTGGTTCGAAACTCACAGTGTCTGCACCAAAAACAGGTAGGAGGTCCATGATCGAGTCTGAGGTGACGATTCAGACTTCCTAGTTGCAGGTATTCACGACTGCATTTTGGGCATTTGAAGCAGCCCCCTGCCTCTTTACCTTTGGGTGGTGACCATTCAATTGCGTGTTGTATATCACCCAGAGTATGCACAGGTTCAGAGGAACAAGTCATGTTGATATCTGAGGCAGAGTTGTCAGAATCATAGATTGGCTGGCTGATGGCACAATAGGATGATTCCTCCTCTCCTACAGGAAACACATGACCCACATCTGATATAGCTTCTTGTGAGATAGTAAGACATGAGTCTTTGGTTGTCTGCTCTGTTGGCAATGAGGAATCCTGTTGCAGGAAAGGTATGCCTGGTACAGGAAGGCCATCTGTAGAAGATGCCATAATTGCATCTGCAAGTTGCTCAGTATGTACATGTATATTTGATGCATCAGGGCATAAGCCACTGCCAGGCCCTGTCAGCTGATTAACTGTTTCTGGCATTTTGAAATAAAAGGAACTGTTATTGTGTCCACACAGAAGAGACTGACTGGAGCCTTGACCATGATCTGCAACACGTTCAATTCCCCCTAGTGTTTCCTGCTGTTCTCTAATCTCTGTTTGTAGTATGGACTCAGATGTTATCACATCCACATCTTCCTGGTGAAGTGGGTGAATTTTGTAATAGTGCTTCCTCATGTTGTCCATTCCCTTGCTCCTAAAACTGCAATGTTGACAAAAGAAGAGTGGCATTCCTCCATGCTCCTTTTGTAAATGTTGAAAGAGGCTGCTGGAATGCTGGAAGGTCATAATACATTCAGGGCACTGATAAGCACAGCCTGTCCAATACTTATGTTGCTGTCGAGTCATGTCAGCCCATAGAGGGCTACTGACTGGATTCTTGGATGCTGGACCCAAGGATGATGATGACGGTATCAGTGATGACGGCAACAGCAGCATCTCTTCTGGTTCCATTTTGACAGGAGCCCATTTGACTTGTTTGTATGTTCCACCTAAATTTTCTTGGCTGTCTTCATGCAGCGACTGTTGGGTCATACTTCCTGATGGTGTACGTTCATTTCCAATCAAATTCACACAAGATGTTGCTGCACTAGAATCTCTTCTGAAACTTTTTCTGACATTCCATGTCTTCGTCCCAGTCTTCCTCTTCTGGCTCCCCTTGGCTTTTGAGGTTGCCAACCGCTTCTCTGCAATTTCAAGCCGGACTCTGTGATTCCTCTGTTCGAGTGTTTCAAAGGCAATAGTTTCAAGGTCTCTGACATATTCGGTGTGATATTGTATGTAGTGTCGTCTTAAATTGTCTCGTCTGTTGCACTGATACTCACACCGTCGACACCAGCTAAACACTTTAGGGCCATGTTCAATCTTTAAGTGACGTCTGAGGCTCCCCTTGGCGATATACTCTTTCAAACATTGTGGACATATGTAGATTTTGCCACTCTGGAATCTCTGTAAACGTTTAGGGGTCTTCTTGCGCTTCCTGCCCTTCAACCTGCACAGGGAAGCAGAGAGTAGGGACATGTCATTAGCACAGCTGCTAGCTTTCTAACAGAGCACTCTGCTGTTGGCTAAACACTGTCTTCCCACTCTAGAAGTCAATGCACTGTGCTGCACGGTCCGTCAGAATCCCTGATCAATGTCTTGACCTCCTTTACTGTTTTCTGCTTGTAAGCATTTGCTTAAAGATGAGAAAAACAAATAGGAGGGTTCACTGGAGCTTCTCCCAGTATAGAGTAACATACAAAGTGTATGTGAGTAAGCATATTCTTTGAGAATATTCCTCAGCTAAATCTGGCTCATGTTCTTGAATCTCTAAGTAAACTTCCTATTAAGAGCACAAGTCTAAAAGACCTGTTCAACCTGACAGGCTGTCAACTGACAAGTATGGCGTGTAGATCTTGGCAAGCTCAGTGTCCAAGTGGTAAGACATCTCTACTAGTAAGCAGACGGTTGAAGGTTTGAATCCCAGCAAGAAAGATTGTATAGTGAATGAATGAAGAAGGCTTGTAAAGCGTTGGTATTTGCCACAGATGGGCGCTTGCCATAAAATGTCCAACCCTGACCAGCGATTATGCAGCGCATTATAAAGTCAGAAATAAGTTCACCATTTATGTTGACGATGCCTCCGAGAACAAATAGGTCTGAGAACAAAAAAATTATTTTCCCACATGCTCACAAAAAGTATGGCTCAAACAGTGCCTGTAACATACACTGTAATGTCACTGAAAGGCACAAACCAACATCAAAAACTGCATCAACCTGAATAATAATCAACACTACTTGACTGCAGTGAGTGCTGTTACATGTACATGTACACCCTGCAGGAATGCTGATCGAATGATATCGGCAAAGTAGTGGGTTCAAGCCTAGTGCTGCAGCCAAACCGCCACACCGAAATAAAAACAGCCGAACTTGGCCTTCCGAACCGAACCCAAAAGTCGGTTCAGAAAAGTTTGACAAATATTTGTTGATAGCGCTAGGAATGCTAAAGCTTGCAATGAAAAGGCAAAATTAGTGCGCACGGATGATTGAATTTACCGTTTTGAAAAGTCTCCGCGTCCATCTTCATTATTTACGATGTTCTAGACAGGCATACAATAGGGTATCGGGGCCGATACGCTTTGAAAAAAATCGTACGCACCTACAATTCTCTCAATGAAAAGCGTGCTCTTGCTTTGGCCACGCAGCGCGGCAGCGCCGGGATATCCCAGCTTTGCCGCGTTCAGTGACGTAGTTCGTTTGGACCAAACCACATGTGGTGAAGGGTGCGCTTTCCTCGGCACAATTTACCAGCATTTCATTTGTTTCACTGTGTAAAAATTACAAATACTACTTTTTATGGAGTCAGAAACGTTTCCCTCGTTCAAAATACGTTCTTACTCATCGCAATATATTTTTTCGTAAAGAATTTATACGAAAAACGATGTAATCTCCCAAAAGAGGGTGGATTACCCCTTTACAAAATTAATGGATCCGTCCACATAATGAAAGTCATTCTAGTCGCGAAATTCGAAGTTGATTTTTTTTTTTTACGGTAGCTACTTGTCAGCTTGTTGCTAAAAATAATTATGATTTGATAAGTTTAGTACAGTAAAAGGACCTGTTTGTTCTTAGAACAAAACTAATCAGCAATTATTGCAGCGAAGCAAGGTTCTAGTGTTCAGGGCATGCTCAAACTCAAACGGAATTCGTCAGGAAAACAAATCAGCATGGGTGGGAACATTTTGATCATAGTTCACCAGGATAGCCTGAGGGCCGTGATTATACCGGTAACATGTAGCAATTTACGATGTTCATTTCTCAACGTCATAAACTCAAATGATTATGGTATTTTGTTTACACACTTCTTCAACTTGTGTTGTATACCATGTGGAAATTGTGGTACCTATTTGTCAGACATGCGTGGTACACACATGTTTTTTCGAACAGGGAAAATGGCCTATCTCATTGTACCATGGACATGTACATTATATGCACTTCCTAAGTCGAACCGAACCGAAGTTCGGAGGAAAAAAAATTGAACCGCAACCGAACCGAACCGAACTTTGAGGGTCAGTTACAGCACTATTCAAGCCCCACTTAACACAAACTCCCAAGGCTTTAGGCTCAAGTCCAACAGCTGCAGTCACAGTGGGCTACACCACTGAACCCGCCAAACAGTACTGGATGAGCCAAACTCAAACAGGTCCAAAATGATGAAGTTTGATGGATTTGGTACAATCAACCTATACTCAATGTGTTTAGAACAGACAGTCATCTCACTGGACACGTACATGTACATGTATGCACAATGTACCATCCTTTAATGAGAGGACACAGTTGCTCCCTTTGTTTTCCTGTAGCACTGCTCAACACAAGCCACACTTTGTCGTTAGTCACTGTCATGCCAAGCCTGTTATGATGCCCAGCTTTACATCATGGATGGCTTCCAATGAATTGCTAAAACAAAGTCAAGAACTCTGCATGGGCCTCTGAAGGCCAGCAGTGCACTATTCATATCAGATCACCCCCACTTCACTGTTTGCACTTAACATTATAATACACATCATGCTTGAGCCAGAAACTCTGCCTGTGAAAAGCAGTGAATTCCAAGACAAAATGTCTGAAATCTTCAAAACAATCATGTCATTATGATGGCATTTGCAATGCAGCTCACACGTTATGCATTGTCAAGTTTCATCCTGAACGGGTGTGTAGCATGGATATTGGCTACGCACGTTAAAAACTTAGCATATAGCAAAATACCATGTGACAAGCTCTCTGCCAATGAAGACGGAATCTGTGGGTGAGGTGTTACAATCCCAGAGGGAAACATGAAAAAGAAAAAAAGAAAAAACAAGAGCCACTATTAGCTTATGCCAAAAACAAAATCTCTGGTTTCTGGTCAGTGCGCTCATCATCACAGCCATGCGCGTCGGGAAAATTAAACAGGTTTTTTTTCACTGTAAGATGATGTCTCAAAACCACCAAACTCACTGGTTTGACTGGAATCCTGCTGCTGCACAATTTTAACGTGTTTTTAGATAGGGTTATGATCAAGTATAAGCTTTATGTGGCCTCTCTGGGCTCCCATATAGTTTGCACTAAATTTAGTCAGGCACCAATTGTAGACAGTTTTGGAATTTTGTAATTGTGTGTCTGGAAGCCAGACTGAGGGAGTGATGGTCGTGTATCTGGAACTTGTAAATGTTTTTAATTAGCAAAACATGTATGGGAGCAGACTAATCACCAGCCTGGCAGCACATGCACGATGTCGCTGTATGGTCTGATGTTACCATTTTCTCTGATTTAGTCTTGACTATCCAAATTTCCCAATGAATGTTGGTGTTGGTCGAGATCGTATAAGTGGGTGCAGAATTCTCAAGCCTTATGGCCTTACTGAGGTCATCTCAATCTCCAACCTGAAGGATATTTTTAAGAGTTTTAAGGGGATCGAAGCATAGGTCAGCTGCAACATCATCACCCGACATTTGAAGAAAAAAAGTACGGGAAACACAAAAAAAACCTGCGTCGCCACAGAGCTATTGGGGCAAGCTCCATACCAGAAACCGGAGACTTTTTTTTTTGCCTTACGAACTGCCAACAGTCAAAATTCAAGTGGTATAACTCACATATTGATTTTCCTCTTTGGAGCTTGATTGGCTGCTTGCGCTGCCTCCTGAGCAGCTACCTGGCTCTTCTCTCTCTCTCGTTTGTTACTTTCGTAGCGTGACTGTTTCTCAGCCCGATCCCTCGCTATCTGTTCACGGACTCGCTCCTTAGCTAGCCGTTCCTCTTCCTTCTCTTTGCGCAGTTCTTGTGCAACCCGTCTGGCCTCCTGGTCCGATCGTTCCTGCATGGATTTCTGCACAGCTTGGCCAACCTTTCTTCTGTCTATCTCTTTCTTTTTAAGCTCCTACATCAACACACAACCAAGGATCAACTGTTAAAGTATAACACCATATACCGGTATGTATGTGCAGGACCAGTAGATGTTGCTGTGTGGCCTTCTCACATTAAAAAGTAACCCCCCCCCTAAATTTCCCATAAAATAAAGCGTGTTTTATAGTTGTATTTACCAGTTGAATTAATTCTGTTGAATAAATTCGGTTCAGGCTTGGTTTGGATTTGGTTTGGAAACTTTTTTATTTGAAATTAGTTCAGGTTTGGCAGCAAATTGGACTTTAAAAGCGAGTTGCTAGGGGTCTACATGTTCATCTGTTAATTGTCAAGCACAATAAACCATTTTCAAAAGGTCATTGCAGGACCCAACACGTACCAGAATAAACCCTGCCACACCGGACTATTGCTGCCTTTTAGCATGGATTTTGAAAGTTTTACGCACTGCACATGCAAATGTTGAAATTAAAATTGAGTTGCATATGCAGAAAGCGTGGTCACATTTCCTAGTTTGTCTTTAATACTCAAAATGCTCTCAACAACCTTTGGACAACTAAAACGCTCATAAAGATACGTTTTTAGTATTTCTTCTTTTATATCAATCGTGACTCAATTTTTCCTCGACATGACCCACAAGTTGTGTAGACAAAGATAACTGGCACAATATAAACACCGGTAACCACATAGCTTACTGCCAACTACTGAATGAATAATGTCACTCCATCATTTTTGAAACAATTCACACTAAAGATTTCAGCAAGTAAAAAAAGTTCTTCAATTATGTCTTTATTTCAAGCATTAACTATAACTTCCTACAGTCTTCTACTCAGTACTGGACCAAGGGCGCCAAAATCCATCAATCACACTGCTTCCAATGCATGTTTTACTTTAGGCCTCCAGGCCCAAATCCATTATACTCCATCAATATTTAATCAAACCGGACCTGCAGGACCAAGTCTCCCAAAATCCACTAAAGTGGGGGATGGATTTTGATGGAGTTGCAGAGGTTAGGGTTAAAATTGAATTTGTAACATTTGGGCACTCTAATTTTTTCTAATTGCAGCTGTTGCATGGACGTGTTGCTTAATTCACCGCACTCTGAAATATGGTTAGCAGAGCCGTTGTATGACTGCATACATGTACATGTATAAAAAGTGACTTAAATTTCCTGTCAACCTCAAATGAGAAGATAATTGGATGGTGCAAGTTTTGATTAATTTTGTTGTGCAAAATATATGTTGTGCTAAAACTATCCGACAGTTGTAGCATTGCAGGATTGATACACTTGATACAATGAATCGCTGTCGTTTGATCTGCACATACATTGATGGCACAATCGTGGCACAACATGTGGCTTAAAATGATGGCGGAATGCTAACATTGACTTAAAACAATAAACCATGCCCACACAAAAACTTGCATCTAGCCTAGGAAACCGTCTTTTAATTTTAAAATATACTTGAACATTTTTGGCAATTTGGCTACTACAAAAAGCCAGGTTGGTAGGTTACCATAAGAAAAACAATGTTTTCGGACAAAGAATGGCCTTTTATCCTCAAGACGTAAAATATTGTACCTCTTCCTTCTCAGCCTCCTTGCGTTGGTGGATTTCCTCCATCTTCTGTCTCAGTCTAGCTGCCTTCTCCAATTTACTGAGTTCCTTTTTCTGGTCTTGACTAGCAGCTGTAGCTGAGGCTTGCAGAGTAGGTGAAGCTTGAGAAACAGTAGATGTTTGGGGACTGGTGGAGGAGTCTGATGCCACCGTAGCTGGGCTTGAGGTACTAGCTGGAGCCCGGGTTGATGGAGTTGTGGACGAGGCTTGCTTTGTCCTCTACAAATAAAGAATTTGCAGGGAATATTACAATTGATGTATGTTATTGGTTTACAAGCTTTGAGAAACATCAAAAGCTATACAGAGTTATACCAAAGTTTTAATTAAAATATCCTTCAATAATAACTTTCTTTCTTTGAGCATCTCATTTACACTGGACATACAGACAGATGCTTCATTCGTTCAACAACTGTTCTTTCTGCATGGGAAAAAACTTTTTTTTGTGGGGGGGGGGGGGAGACAAGGTTGTAGTAGCTGAAGAAAACCTAAACACATGAAAAGCCCTTTTTGTCCTGTTACATTAGCCTTTTTCCCCCGCAATAACTTGGACTCACACGCACAACAAAACAACTTTAAATTATGACTCGCCTAATTTATATTTATTGTATTATCACAGAGCATGCAAACAACAAAATTTAGGGCAACTCAAGTGGAAGACTATACGAATTCATACAAACACTCCAGAACTGCTCTAATAGTCCCTGTATGCCAATTAGTCCACCGGCTTCAGTTCATCCAAATTGAAACGCGGCCCTTAGTTTAAAATTAGTTTGCTCTATCACAGTAACTGAGGACTCCTAATGTACATGTACATGTACTGTGATAATGTGCACAGAAAAAGGTACATGTACATGTACAATGTATAAAGGAGAGCCTGCTCAACAAATATTATTGCTTATCTACTAACACTGCCTGCAGTCGGGGACACGTGCTGAAAAATCAGTTCATTGATCCTAAATAAAAAATGTGGTAGTTGAAACCTGTCTAGGTTAGTAATCATTAGGCACAGTGACTTATGAAAAGAGTGTTAAACTCCACACCATTTAAACAATTGTGAAAATTGACTGTGATTGTGAACCAGGGTAACAAGTTCAACCCGGTCACAATGCCTATATGCGTCTTTACTAATGCCTCTCTATCAGTTCAAAGGGGTAAACACAGTAAGTTAATTAAATTTCACTAAAGTCTGTTCCTGTTCAGAACCAGTTTTCTGACGTTATTTGAAAATGATATCACCTACTTTGAAATAAATTCTTTTTAATTAAAAGTTTTTTTTTTCTTTGGTCTCTGTCACGGCATAGAGACCTTTCTCTATGGTCACGGTTTCATGAAAAATGCTTGGTGATGTTGGTTACATCAATTTATGGGCACCCCTATGTGTTGCAATTTTCTCCCTCTACCTGCTAACCTTTTGACCTGAAAACCTGCGTACATGTACAATGAAATCGTGACTGATATAAAGAGGCAGTCAAATACAATATTAAAGCAGTGTCTTATGGTACAGATTCCACTTACCTCTAGGACTTTTTGAATTCTCTGTTTGAACTCACTAGAGTTGATGTAACCATCAGTACCCTCTATGGGTTCCCCAGTCGAGCCAGAGATAAAGGAGACACAGGGAACACATTTCACTGGATCTTTAGGATCAAGAGTTTCTGGTTAAGGAATACATAACGTAATTAGCATTGGTGCTTATCTCATCTGCGTTTATCTATTAACCCTCTGACACCTGACAGTCAAAATGTTTAAAATCAACATATAACACATTTTTGTCATGTTTGTGTGTCTGTCCTTGGGAACAAAGTTTCATCATGTATGTTGTGCGAATAACCCTCTGAAAAAAGGGGTCTATTTTGGGTTGCTTGATCTGCTATGCAATCAGACTGGTTCCCAGTTATCAATCCAGAAAGGAGGGCAGGAACCAGTCTACTGTACATGGGGGAACTGAATTATTGTCAAGCCACAAATAATTTGAAATTTGCGAAGTGATTAGTCCATAACAAATTATGGGTGGATTCCTTTTTTGAATGTCTCATTCCAAAGTCAATAACTTTTGCATTGCTAGAAAACTGGCTATTTAAAATAAAAATTGATTTTTGGAGTTGTAACTCACAAGCACTGACTGTACATGTCTAAGGCAAGTTAGGGTTTGACGTGCACATCTGAAAAGTGATATGAAAATAATAAATATATGTTCACCATGGTAGGGCAGAGACCCCTAACATGGGTTTCTAAAGTCTAATAAGCCTCAGTGGCTACTGCCACTCTCTATAATTGTAGACTTTGATGTGTAATGTACACCAGTGAATGCACTCATGAATGAATATTGATGAACATTACCTAAGAACTTCCCATTGATATAACAAAATATTAAAAGACTTCACTTGGTTTCACAACTACATGCATATCCATACGGTACCGTCATTGATACACTGCAACTTCAAAGGATACAGTACTGTGAAAACTGCTTGAATTCATCACTAGAGGAGAAGAAAACGACACCAATACATGTGTTAGTAAGGTGGACCATTTCATGTTATCACCTTTAAGGCCTATTTACACATACAAGATTTTGAGGCAATGAATGACTTTGTAGCATGGCAATGTCGTAGATGCTTGTGTGAACAAATATGCTAATGTGTGAACAATGTCACACAATCTTTTACAAAAATCCTTTTCAGGAGCAGGGGTCCATGTGAAATATGTATGCTACGTTTTGTGTCGCGCGACAAAATCCCTTTTGAATTTGATTCCAAAAAGTCGTACGACTTTGTCGCGTAAATGTAAAAACACTCATTTGTTTGTGTGCAAATGAGAAACATTATCTTGCGACAAAGCCGCGTATGTTTAAATTGGCCTTTATAATCTACCTATGTAAGGTGGACAATAAAGGTGATCTATGGTGACACATATGCATACATGTGCGACTGTTCTCTTAAATTCAGAAGCTTCTGGGCTTGAAATGGAGACTGAAACAAAATTGATACATGCCATATGAACTCCCTTAGGCTATTTTGTAAACTGCAGTTCCAAAATATTGATTTGGAACATAATCATAATTGAAACAACAGAAGTTGAACTGAATTATTAAACCTTTGCATTTTCCCTTACACCAGCAGCACTGGCCATCTAGTACCAAGTCTCTAAGACGCACGTACATGCACATACAGGAAATTAAACAACAGCTTTTGGACGGTATGCATCACATTACTTGTACAAGCTATTCTTTTCAGTCTGTGTGAAGCCCACTTCTCCTACCTATCTGCATTAAATTTGACTGCCACCATGCCAGAGTCTTCACACAGCTGAGATATTTCTTGGTCCTCCCACGTGGTATCCATCTGAGTTGAGGCATCATCATCACCTGCAACAAACGAATGCGAAAGGATATTTTTAATGGCAAACATATGCATATGTAAAATAAAATTCTACATTTTTGCAGTCCGATAAAAGAGTTAACATGGCATTTTGAGTGGATCCTTTGCTGCATAAAGGATAAATCTGCTGTCTTAGCTGAGTTTTTGCTTGTAATTTGAACGAACATCACTGTCCAAGTCACGGAAGTAATCGCGGCTCTACTGGCAAAACTCCCCATGTCATGAGCCTAGTATTAAGGCAAAAAAATAAATAAAATAGTTCTGCTTCTGATTAGGGCCCGTGACCATTCAGCCCCGGTATGAAAAGGGCCCCCCTGTAAACTCGTCCCCTCCCAAGAAGCCCTTTCGTACCATCCAAGCTACCGGCCTAGGAGCTGGTCCGGTTGCTAATCAGGAACTCCTCTATCCTGGGGTCTATTGTTTGCAAGTATTTACACATGTAATATTATATCCCAGAAGAAACCTGCTTGTGGTTTTCATTTCTCAGCGCGAAACAATAGAACACTTTCATCGGCACAGATCAAAACCCCTGCCTTGTGGTTTCACACACAATGGGACCGTAAATTACCAAGGCGTTTGGAAGGATTTTATCTTTAATCCGGTATGTCTGCTATTGTTCTGCTCTGGATGTTCTCTGAAGGGCAATAAATTGATGTGCCTGACTGACTTCAAAACTTCTGGTCAGACAGGACCATGTACCGGACGAGACTGGGCTGAAGACAGGACTGGCTCTCAACCGAACGAGGTACCTGAGGGCCCTTGTCATACCAGGGCTGAATGGTCACAGTCACGTACATGCCTTTCAAAAATACGGTAAAAGGTACACATGTAGGCCGCAATTTAATTTAATGTCAAAAATATTTACGGTCGATAATTCTTCAAAATAATAGCAAATTCAGGCCGTGCACATCACTGCACAACACTAGTCATGATGTTTACTTGGCATTTTTACGATGTCAGATCCGACCTGTAACTGCAGTGCACTCTGCAGTGTTACTCTATGTTGGTTGGCCATATGCATAGACTGGTTGCCTCATTTCCATCATGCATTCTTTGGCCCTTGTATATAGTGCGCGGCGCAGCGGGAACCAGTACAGCATTGCTGCATTGAGCATAACGTACGTGTTTTCATCACCGCGATAGCGAATCGCATAGACAACTTGTAAAAACAACAGAGTTTTCTTTTCAAAAATAGCAAATGTAAGTTGGCAAGCAAATTACAAGGGTTTTTGACGTTTATTTAACGTGCCTATAAAAACTTTAGGGTCGCAGCCGTAAAAATAGGGTAGGTCAGTAAACCGTAAGCAGAACTCTTTTTTGGGGGGGCCTAAGCTGGAAATTTCAAGCTAGATCTTTCGCCATCTGGCGTGTCTAGTCGCTCCTAATTTTTTAGAGGTTGAACTTTTCATGTACTTTATTCAAATCTTGCCTTAAATTTGGTTCGGCACGACTCTAGAATGCTTGTCTGAACCGGAGGTAATAATAATAATAATAATAATAATTTGGGAGGCTAATCATCCTTACTCGCAGCTGGTATGCTGAATTGCGAAGGACGCGGCTACAACGTAGTCGGGCCGCTGGCACGTAAAGGCGCCTATGGCTGCCGGCCACATCGACCCATATATGACCACGGAGCACAGCCTGAGATCGGAAGTGTTTGATTTTTCCGGAGGGAGGAAAACCGGAGGGCCCGGAGAAAAACCCTCGTGGCACAGGAGAGAACCAACGCACAACTCTACTCACATGTGATCCAAGGCCAGGATTCGAACCGTGGTCACCTTGGCGAGAGGCGAGCGCTTTACGCACAAGCCACTAATGCCACCCAAGGTAAGTAACACAACCAAAGAAGTGGCGTCTGGATTACTACAATCAGTGTGACAGTTCCAGATCACTGTTTATACAGCACGGCTGTACACACACACACGATTGGACTTTCATGGTCCGAGTGACACCATTTCATGGTAAAATTCCTCCTTATCCACTTACATGTATGCCCTTATCCACTAGGTCATCAGGTGCTGCACAACAGTGGAGGAATACCTTTTATAATGCGCTGTACACATGTACAATCTAGCAGGCAAAATATCGTTTACTGAAAGAAAGCCGGCTAAACCAGCCGGCTAAATATACACTTCCATACACTACCAACACTGAAGAAAAACGATAACTGTTGACTATGTTCCACAGGAAACCAGAATTTCGCCTTTACCACTGTTTACGCCCCTCCTTTATGTTCCTTTAGGCCAGTTACAAAACAAATGGATATTTTGCCGAACTGTACATGTTGGATCATGGGTAGCCTGAATGCCTCTGGCCATACACAAGCTCTGTAGTATGGCCAGAGTATCACAAGCTCTCGGTCTATGGAGTGGAGCGTTGCAACTACGGTACCCTCTGTAATAACGCTCCTCCGAATAGGCGTACTTGACTACACATTTACTGACACACGGTATGCATTTTTTTGCATACCCCAGAGGACAAAATGCCCCCCAAACTGCTAAAGACAATTCAAATGAGAAAGACAGTTACCCCGGATAGATCTACCTACATATTCATGATATTCCATAAGACCCCATAAATTGTTCCCAACAAGCGGTAATTTTGAAAAAAGAACAAAACATTCTGATAACTTACCGCTCACAATTAAATGTGTCTGCCAAGTTGTGCCATCCATTTTTTTGCTGATCCGCTGAGGGCGTATGTGACGTCACTATTGAAGAAAAGCAAGTCGCACTTAATCAACGACTGTTTCGTGTAGTGATATGTGCCCCGCGCCCTGTGACAGTATGGGCTTTTTGCGCGGGGCACATACAATTACACGAAACAGTCATTGATTAAGCGTGATTTGTTTTTCTTCGATAGTGACGTCACACACTGCCTCAACGGATAAGCCAAGAAATGGATGGCACAACTCGGCAGACATATTTAATTGTGAGCGGTAAGTTGATCAGAATATTTTGTTCGTTTTTCAAAATTACCGTTTGTTGGGAACATTTTAAGGGGTCTTATGGAATGCCACGAATGTGTAGATCTATCCGGGTTAACATGGTTAAAGGAAATATACAACATTTGCAAACATCGAAAAACAAAACTACCCATTTTTTACAAAATACCTTTCTAGGATGTAGGTAAATGACAGTCTAAAGCATCCTGTAAAATTATGGCACCAGGTTTGAAGTCATTTTCAAAAAAAGTGGTATTTTGTATAAATTTTCAACGGTGGTCGGCCGACCACCGTTGGAAAAACCTAACTATCTTTCAACTACTGCTCCAAATTTACCAATTTTTTTGTTGTTTTGTTTGCTATTGATTACATGTTCATGAACGGGTGCAGGCCAGCTGGACAGGTTCTATTACCTTGCAATTTCCGGCATCTATAAATTGATCCATTTCATCTTTAGTGGAGTCAGGGAACCAGACTACTTGAACAGTTTTGTTTTTCTTGGTTTTTCCCAGCATTTTCAAACACAAAACTTTAAACATGTCAGTGTAACAATAATTTATCTTTTATACTAACCCCTCAAATATTTCATTTCTGAAAATAACAGCAAAAGCCAATGATGTACATTCCCTTTAACTATCTTTCTCATTTGTATTACAACGAGGACGAGCCTATCTCCCAGGTCTTCCAAGAACTCCCTATATCTGACGATCCATTCTCCATGGAAGAATACCTGAAGGCCAAGAACAGCATCAAGTGTGGCAAGTGCTGTGGTGAGGACCGAGTAACCCCAGAAGTCCTGAAACATGTCCCCGTGGATGACATCGCTCTAAATTTTATAAATAGAGCATATGATACTGAAGCACTACCAGCGCTCTAGAGTATCATCAATATCATCCCAATTCCCAAGTCTGGGGACCTCACCAAGACGGACAACTATCGGGGCATCAGTCTAAGTCCCCTTCTTGCTAAGATCTACAACAGGATGCTGCTAAACCGACTCAGACCCACTCTAGATCCTTTGCTCAGAACGTCACAGAACGGCTTCCGGCAGAAGCGCACCACAGCTCAACAGATAGTGGCGCTAAGGAAAATACTAGAGGGAGTGAAAGAGCGAAGCCTACCTGCAGTGCTCACCTTTATTGATTTCTGCAAGGCCTTCGACACTGTGCAAAGCAGGCTTCTAGCCAGGCATACAATAGGATATCGGGCAGATACGCTTCGAAAAAAATCCGATACGCTTGAAGTTAACCGATATGCTATCGATACGCTTCACATTTTTCGTGACAAAAAAAAAACTACCCAAGGTTTTCTCACTACTTGTGTATTAAATGTACTGGTATAAAATAAGATCTGTTGCTGAAACGAATTATTGTTACCTGAGGCAAATCATTTTTTTAAACGAACAGTGGAAGCACATCCCACGAAAAGATACCGAGGTTCGCTACCGAGCGCTGGCGATATACACTGCCGCGCTGGCCGGCCGGCGGGCCGTGCGTGAGCGAGTGAACTCTTTCGTTGGAATCCGACGTGATCCCACACATCTCAGACTAATCGTTAGGAATCACAACAATATGATAAGTTGTGATGTAAAAAAGGACTGATTTATTCTTAGGACAAACAAATCAGCATCTGTTGCCACAATTGACGGCAAGGAAGAGGAGCTGGGCTTCACACTCACACCTAGGAGAAGCAGGCGGGTTGGCCCTGTCATGATGACTGACCTCGACTTCGCTAATGATATTGGCCTCATATCTGACACAGCAGAAAAAGCTCGGGTGTTGCTTCTTGTGGTAGAATCTGAGTGCATAAAGATCGGCCTCCATATTAATGCCAAAAAGACAAAGGTGCTAGCCTTCAATATTGAGGACACAACAGTCGCCACTGGCGATGGATCAGTGGTCGAGGTAGTGGAGGACTTTAAGTGTCTTGGGTCCTACATCGCCTCAACAGAGAAGGAGCTGAAGGTCAGGAGGGCTCTGGCATGGAGTGCGGCCCACTCAATGAGGAAGGTGTGGAAAGCCCAGCTCAGTGACGATCTCAAGAGGCGACTCTTTGTAGCGACGGTTGAGTCAGTACTGCTTTATGGTGCTAAATCATGGACCCTAACTGTAAAGCAGGAGAAATCGCTTGATTGCGTCTACACCAGGATGCTGCCCATGGCTCTGAATGTCTCCTGGAGAGACCACATCAGGAACATCGACCTTTATGGAGGCCTCCCACACATCTCAGCGAGATCAGGGAGAGGAGGATGGCTCTGGCAGGCCACTGCATCCGCCACCTGGAGCTAGCAGCCCACAACACCATCCGGTGGGAGCAGACTCATGGAACTGCCAGGAGGGGGCAGAGACGAGCCACGTATATCGACACGCTGCGACGGGGTGTTGGTCTCAGTGACACAGGGGAGCTGAGGACCCTAATGCTGGAGAGGGATGAGTGGAGGACCGCGATCAAGTCCAGAGTTGGTGTAGGCTAGGCTGCACCCTCGCATCGCATCGCATTCTCTTTACCAGTTTTTTGGGACCTTTTCTCCTCTAGGGTAATTGTAGGCTGAATCTTCATCGTGGATCATTATTTTCTTCAAGGACCTGTGTAGTGACTAGTGGTTATGCCGAGCAAGGTTTGGGCGAGTCCCAGGTGGAATTAGTGTGTTATGGGGACAAAATGGCACATTTTCGAATTCAATTTTCATAACTGCTAGTCAATGTTGGCGATTTCCTCCAGTCCTATATGACAACCCAACGATATACAGGGCTTAGGTAACTCCAGCTAAAGTAACACCAGGACTGTCGCACTGGTGTCAGGTCAACTCGACCGTTTGCCAACTCGACCGTTGTGCGTTCAATTGTAAAACTTAAGTCAACTCGTCCGCTGTCAACTCGACCATTGTGCGTTCAACTGGAGAAGTCAACTCGACCGTTGTCGAACTAATAAATAAATTTTAAATCATTTTTATACGAGCTTGCATTTTGGAAATATAACAACATAATTGGCAAAATCCAGTGAAACATTCAGTCATTTATTGTGTAGTGTCAAATTATGTTTATTTTTATAAGTATAACTCTAAGTTTTCGAAACTGAAAAAAATGTTTAAAATATCATTGGAAACCTTATTAAATAAACAACAATTTAATTTTTGAATCAGATTTTTATTTCTCCTTACCAAGAAAGTTATGGTTTTCTTTTCCAGTTCACCGCACGAGGTCACAGCTGTGTCCAGGCCACATGATCGCGACCAGACAAAGTCAGACGACCTGTGACACACGGGCAACATACAGTTCGCACAACGCAGCAACATGCAACACATGCGTACGCGTAATCGCTGTTTCAGCATGCCAGACATGTATAATTATTTACCTAATTTTTTTGTTAGAGAAAAGGAAAATGGGAAAAAATTCCATACTGGGCCACCACTCATATTCCTTAATATGACCTGAAAAGTACCAAAAGTTGTAAATCTGATGAAGAAACACTGTTTAGGCCTTAGAAAAAATCTTTGATAATACTTTAAAAATGTTCTGTCACAGCCCATAGACTTTGTGCAGGAGCTCTGAGTGGTGGCCCAGTATGGAATTTTTTTCCAGAAAATGAAGTGACAAGTACTTAATAGATGCAAAATGATTTGATGCAAAATCAAATGATGCAATATCGTTCAGAAAAGCCGGGACGAACTCGGGCTATTAATGAAAGAGAAGTATGCACACTGAAAATCAAATCACGCAACCCAACGTGCCCAAGGTTTATGTCGAGTTAGCCCCATAAATGTGGCCAATTTACTGGACTAACTCTGTAAATATAGGCCACACTTCCACCATGTACAAAAACATGTCGAACTTTGTCAAATTTTGATTTTCACATTTAGGCTTAGTTTGTAGGTTTTTTTGCTTTAGAAGCATACTCACCCTCTGTATAGGCTAATCAGAAAGTGCTGCCTTTTTAAGATGTCTATTTTTCGCGAAATTTCCAGATTCGTTTGCACACGTTTGCGTATCAAAATTTCAACATGAAATTGCACGAAAATTAGACATCTGAAAAAGGCAGCACTTCTGATTAGCCTATACAGTGGGTGAGTATGCTTCTAAAGCAAAAATATACTACAAACTAAGCCTAAAATTAATGTGAAAATCAAAATTTGACAAAGTTCGACATGTTTTTGTACATGGTGGGAGTGTGGCCTTTATTTACGGAGGTAGGCCTAGTCCAGTAAATTGGCCACATTTATGGGGCTAATGTCGAGTACAATGGACGAGTTGGAAAATAGTCGAGTTGGCAAACGGTCGAGATGACTCAAAAGTGAAGTCGAGTTGGTCAACCATGTCAACGGACGAGTTGGTCAACGGTCGAATTGGTACGACGATCGAGTTGGTAAACAGTCGAGTAATTGAGTCGAGTTGGCAAACGGTTGAGTAGACTGTAATCCGTCGCACTGACCGGTCCTACTAAACTGCGTCAACAAGCGTCAACAAGCGTCAACAAGCGTCAACGGTCGTCAACAAGCATCAACAAATTTTGTATATGCTTTTGATCATTTAAAGTAGCTTTATATAGTAGAAAAAGCAATAAAGAACATCTTCTGCATATCAGTTAAAGTTAAAATTATTTAAAAACTTGTTTTTTTTAACGCGAAATGTACGACAAATTTGTCGATTAGTGTTGGCTGCCATTTTGTTTACGTGTAGCTATCCCTACTACGCATGCGTGAAGTGTACAGAGCCATACTACGCATGCGCAAAGTGTACAGCGCCATCCAAACAAGATGGCGGCCAACACTAATCGACAAATTTGTCGTACATTTCGCATTAAAAAAAACAAGTTTTTAAATAATTTTAACTTTAATTGATATGCAGAAGATGTTCTTTATTGCTTTTTCTACCATATAATGTTACTTTTAATGTTCAAAAGCATATACAAAATTTGTTGATGCTTGTTGATGACCGTTGACGCTTGTTGACGCAGTTTAGTAGGACCCGCAATGACCGGTCATACTAATAAGCGTCAGCACACAGTCAACACACACACAGAAGTGTCAACACAGCGTCAACACAGTGTCAACACCTCCAAAACGCATTCAAATTGACAAAACCAGTGTTCAAACCGTACAGTATGGGCAAAAATGAAATTGTGGCTGAAAATCAATAGGTCAAACGTTTGAAAATTGCAATTTTCAGTTCAAGAAAATTGTCTCTCCGTGCAGCTCAAAAATCGGGCGGCCATGTTGGCTCAGGGGCAGCGCGGACCATACCATCATGACCATTACGCAACGGATAGCATTATACAATAAATCAACAGAGGGCGGTCGTTACATGTGAATCCGCATACGACATAATTTCATTACCTCCACACCCATATCTGAAATGATGTCGTCCAAGCTCCGTGCGGAGGCAAGATGGCGGACAACGGCCATGCTGCTTAGAGATATTTTTTCGCGAGAAAAATCTCCATTTCCGTAAACGAAGTGTAACCTCTGACCCACCTAAAATCTCTTTAACTCTAAACTTTACAGTTTATGCCTTTTTTTGTCAATATAGAATGCGTTTTGGAAGCGTTGACGGTGTGTTGACGCTTCTGGAATGTGTTGACGCTGTGTTGACGCTTATTAGGCCTACTAATATTAGTATGACCCGCACTGACTGTACACGTTTCATGGACATCGACACCATAAACACAGAACACACTAGCCTGACTGCATCTGGCCGTACATACTATCGCAAGCTCTGTAGTACGGCCAGACGCCCAGTGCTCCCCTAAACGCTGAACTCTGATGTAGCGATTTTGCTACCGATTTTGAACGAGATTATCTTCTCATCCAGGGCAGTAATTTCCAAAGTTAATGTTCCTAGTCGTAGAGGAACTCATACCTTTCTCAAAAAAATGTTCTTTAACCCTAACGGAACTTAACCCATCAAAGTTCAATAGCAGGTTTTGTTTAAATCTGTTGGGATAGGTACAGTTCCCCTAAACTGATGGTCTTTTAAACTGGGGTCGGCATACCTCCAGAAACTAAGTCCAACAGTGTGTGTGTACAATTTCCCATGTGGGTGTTGGAATTTGCAAGAATGGGTATGGTTCCTAGTAAATTAGGCTGGGCAGTTAGGGTTAATCTAAAAATCTTCATCCATCTGGCCAACAGATGACTTTCAGTCATCATCTCCCACGAATATTGCCGCGAAAATGTTCCTCCATGCAATTTCAAAATGGCGGCCGCGTTGTAATGTATGCATTATGTGAGGCGCGCTTGAGCAAAGTTATATGCATTTTTAGTTCATGACCTCGTGTTTGTATGGCCAGCCGCCCCGCGCCTGACAAACGTAATGAACTGAATGCATATTCATAATCTTGCCCAAGTGCGCCCGCATAATGCATATATTACAAAGCGGCTGCCATTTTGATATCGCATGGAGCAACATTTTCGGGATGATATTCGTGGGAGATGATGACTGAAAGTCATCTTTTGGCCAGATGGATGAAGATTTTTAGATTTTTAGATAAGGCCAAAAAAAAAAAGTCTTCGGTTTCTGGTATGCGCGCGCGTCGCCATAGCCATGCGCGTCGGCAAAATGAAAAAGTTTTTTTTTCAATACAAGATGATGTTTCAAAACCGCCAAACTCACTGGTTTGACTGGAATTCTGCTGCTGCACAATTTTAACGTGTTTTTAGAAGGGGTTATGATCGAGAAAAAGATTTATGTGGCCTCTCTGGACTCCCATATATTTGCACTACGTTTAGTCGGGCACCATTTGCAGTCATCAGCCGACATTTGAAGCCACTTTTAGGGCAAGCTCCATATTGTTGATGTACCCTAACGTGGCGCGGCCCCTAACGTGGCGCACTTTTATTTTTCGCCTGTAGCGCCTAGCTAGAGCAAAAGTTTTAACTGAAATTTCACAGAAAGTGAAATTTCATCAAGTTCTAAACACTCCCGTTCATAAATCGTGAGTTTATTTACCCGTTACAAAGTTAAAAGAAAAAAAAAATTTGGCGTGATTTTCCGATTTTATTTTCAAGTGCAAAGTGAACCCTTTGAAAATGCCCCGAAAAATAAGAAAATAATTTTCTGACAAACATCTGGCTGGGTTTGTAAGTAAATATATTAATGATTTTATCAGAATTTATCAAGTTTACAGAAATTCTTCAATGTTAATTTGGAATTTTCTGAGATTTCTTCAAGTGCGCCACGTTAGGGAACACTCCGCCAATTTGTGCCCAATTTCCGGACGTGACCGTTTTTGCATTTCGGATTAAATTTTATTAAACCGAAATTGTTCACAGAGGTTAAATAGCAAGCATTAAAAAGGTATAAGTACCAGTATTTCACTGCATGAATTTGAGGATTATCAACAAAGAGGTTTGGCAACACTACACGAGGAAAGTTGGGTAAGCTTCGAAGTGCGCCACGTTAGGGAACACGACTATACCAGAAACCGGAGACTTTTTTTTTTTGGCCTAACCCCTTACTTTTTTTTTCAATTTTGACCCAAAAATGAAATTCCTTGAAACTTGCTAGAAAGATGCCATAGGGACCCTACAACACATTCCAAGTCCAATTGTGACAAAATTTGCTTTAGAAAACAAAATATCTGGGGTGATATCAGTGAAAAATATTAATTCATTTCTCACAAAATCCATGGTTTTGCCCAAATCTTCCAAATATTGGGTGTTTGAGTATGGATTAGTGCTCCTCTGACTTCGAAAGGAAATTCTGCATTGTTTTTTTTTTTTGGCCTGATGTAGCGATTTTGCTACCGATTTTGATCGAGATTATCTTCTCATCCAGGACAAAAATTTCCAAAGTTAAGGTTCCTAGTCGTAGAGGAAAAAAAAACATTCTTTTAGGCCAAAAAAAAAAAGTTTCCGGTTTCTGGTATGGAGCTTGCCCCAAAAGTGGTGCGGCGACGCGGCTTTTTTTTTTTTTTACCTGTTTTTTTTTTTTTTTTTGGCTTCAAATGTCGGCTGATGACTGCAAATGGTGCCCGACTAAACTTAGTGCAAATATATGGGAGTCCAAGAGAGGCCACATAAATCTTATTCGCGATCATAACCCCTTCTAAAAACACGTTAAAATTGTGCAGCAGCAGAATTCCAGTCAAACCAGTGAGTTTGGCGGTTTTGAAACATCATCTTGTATTGAAAAAAAAACTTTTTCATTTTGCCGACGCGCATGGCTACGGCGGCGCGCGCGCATACCAGAAACCGGAGACTTTTTTTTTTTGGCCTCAGAGTTCAGCGTTTAGGGGAGCATTGGGCGTCTGGCCGTACTACAGAGCTTGCGATAGTATTGTTGATGTACCCTAACGTGGCGTGGCCCCTAGCCCCATAAATGTGGCCTATTAACTGGACTGCCTCCGTAAACATAGGCCACACATCCACATGTACAAAAATCGTGTCGACGGAGCCAAATTTTGATTTTCACATTTAGGCTTAGTTTGTAGGGTTTTTTTGCTTTAGAAGCATACTCACCCTCTTTATAGGCTAATCAGAAAGTGCTGCCTTTTTCAGATGTATATTTTTCGTGAAATTTCCAGATTCATTTTTACACGTTTGCGTATCAAAATTTCAACATGAAATTTCACAAAAATTAGACATCTGAAAAAGGCAGCACTTTCTGATTAGCCTGTAAAGAGGGTGAGTATGCTTCTAAAGCAAAAAAACCCTACAAACTAAGCCTAAATGTGAAAATCAAAATTTGGCTCCGTCGACACGATTTTTGTACATGTGGATGTGTGGCCTATGTTTACGGAGGCAGTCCAGTAAATAGGCCACATTTATGGGGCTAACTAAGATACACAAGAACCAAAGTGACAAAATCATAACAAACCTCGGACGTAAACAACAAACAAAACATTACGCTGTTTTGCTGTTGTGATAGCGTCGGTTATTGAGCCGACGAACCAGCGCATTGTCTTTGTCCGTGTACTTGCTGTGGGAAATCAAGCTCAGAAACTCATGGAAATTGTTCTTCTATTTTCTATACCGCTCACACGACGAGTGGACCCAAGCGAAAAAAACAAAGCTGCATGCATGGCGGCCGTACGTTACCTCGTCCCCAGGGTATATTATTTTGTTAACTTTATTTCCAATGGTGTGATCGTACTGTTCGACACTGTGCAAACGAGGTTGAGTCGTACGTGTAAATATTGCTGCCATCGGACATCCGCTAAAGAAAAGTGAAACAGGAAATACTTGCTCAGAGGTGCGACAGAGCGCCTTCGGCGTTAGATAGGTAACAAGCAGATTTGATTCAATATGTCATGTTATGAGCAAAGCCGAACTTGTTTTTCTTTGGAAAAATAATGCAGATGTGTAACATTTTAATGGAGTTTATTATCTCTTTTTTAAAAACACCACTCAGTTATGTGCTACATGGATAAATCGCCTTAAAGTCCCTATCTGTTTTTGGAAAGTGTACAGTATTAGGCTAATATGAGCTTATTGTACATAATACAGGAACATAATTAGGATTCAGAGATGGGGAGGCAACAATTTCCCCCACATCTTTTCACTTTTCATCATGCGTGTTATTTATGGCTTATTCTTAACACATTTTTTTAAAACAAAATTAAACAGTATGTTCACAGTATTCTTTCTTTAGTGTAAGCGCTTGTAATGTCTTAGTGACATGTATACCTAAAGCGTACCGTCAAAAATTGAAGGGGATCATACGAGCATTCTATTCGTGTTATGAGCAATGGGTTCAACTAAGAAAATCATTTAAAGGGGCACTAGGTCCTGAAATCCCCGAAAATGTTTTGGATTGTTTACTTAGCCTATTTCAAACATCTGGTTGAAAGGAAACCAACCTACTCAATCGGTTGTTTCCGTACTCTGTCGGTACTCTGTCGGGTATGTCATCTCGAGATCGAGACTCAGTCGTGAAAACAAATCGATTTAACTGATCCAGGTCGTATACGAAGACGTTATATTCGGTTCGAGGTCGTTTCGGAGTCGTAGTATTAGGGGACGACATCGCAGCACTTTCTGATGATGGTCTGCAGACTGGAGCTCGGAAGATGAAATTTGGCGCCACATTTCCTACGTATTTGGCACGATTTTCAAGAAATTTTTAAATCTCATGGTCTTGTCGGGGTCTTGGTCTTTGGTCTTGGATATGTGACAGGGGCTTTAGGGGGGTATACGACTTACTCGCGAGCTGGGCACTCCATTAAATAGCTAGAGGGGTGTTCCGAAAAACATTAAGTTAAGTGAAATTGTTTAACAAAGACATCCTTGTTTAGGCCGTTAGGAAAGTCTGTTAGCGATGTCGTTTCAAACTGTACATGTTTCTTTGTAATAGGTGTACAATATTATAATAGTTGCTTTACAATCATGCAGTAATCCCATATGCTTGTATTTTATCTTATTGTGTTGTATTGTTTTTGCAATGTAATGTATTTTTTACACGTGTGTACATTTTGTAGTGTATGCAGGGCCTCAATATAAACCAGTACATGTATTAAACTGTTTGGACATACCCTGGGTAAAGAAATGTAATAAATAAATAAATAAATAAACAAAATGGTTGGAATTTTTTTTTTTTTTTTTACTTGTTACGTCATTTGGACCGAAAAGTTGTGAATTCTCGACCGAAAAGGTATTTGGCTCGGGTATAATCACCATCCAGACTCCAACCGGTCTTCAAGTTTAAAACCTCCCAAGCACACCTTTATTCCCTTATTAATAATTCAAAATAAAAAAGCGGAATATTTTTTTTTCAAGGCGAAAAAAAGGAAGCTGGTTACCATATTTGAACAACTTCAGGAGAGTTGTAGACTTTAATGTAGTCGCTGCTAGAGGTCTTATTGATAGCATTGGCCGCCCCGCATAACAGTTATGTAATTGTATTCTCTGATATTGATAAGTATTGCGAAATCTCAACAACGTTACTATTTTCACTGACATTTATACATTTATCCCCCTTTATTCTTTCATTTGTTTCTTCCTTTATTCGTCTCTTCATTTCTTCATGTTTTTAAAGTAGTTTTCCTCGGCTTTTTCTCGATGCTTACGTGTGTAGATTCTGCGTCGCCTCATATGCGTTTACCTACCTAACGCTTGGGGCGCCCTTCCCTTTGGCCCAATTTGATGACGTTATCGTGTTTCATATATGCATAGGTCACTGTACAAAAAGATACCCAGTGTCCGATCTCGATCTTTGGTGCCATGCACTGATTAATTGCGTCCGTGATCGGCCGTCGTAGATTCTGCCCTCGATCATTCGCTGGCGCGACCGCGCGAGGGCGCTAGAGCTATAGCTAAGTCATATGACCGGAGGACTAAGGAAAGCTAAAGGCAGACGGATCCAACCTCGTCTCCAGGGTGTCGAACAGTACGCGCCCATCACTACCTGCTCTCTCACTATTGGAAACTAGGTTGGAAATAAAGTAAGCACTGGGGACGAGGTTGAGACGGATCGGACCTACGGCCGGAAGGCCACCGTGCGGCCACCTGACTGTGCTTAACCCGTACACGCGGTACATAACGTCACTCCTGCAGTCTAGTCCTGGGTTTTAAACAAATCGCTGAATTGCACCAATTCAAACAATAATACCCGCACTAATTAGGTACCCGTGTCAACAACACTCATACTTCATAGTCATAGGCCTGTAGTACTCTGTATAGGCCATGGAGGTAGGCCTAGGGGCCTAACGTTGGGGCCTAGGCACCGATCCTCTGCTCTGTTCCCCGTGTAAATGTAGTTGTGCTGGCGTCTAGTATCGAGATTCCAGTAATTATGCCGATAAGAAACCAAGACACAAGGATGGCTGTAAGTCAACTCATTGCATTGTTGTTGGTTTTTGACATCATGTAGGCCCGGCGCCCATGGCCTAGGGAAAAAGTGTTGCAACCTGACGCCACTTGTGAAGTTGTGTACGATTTAGCTGGAGTTACCCAGCCCTGAGTTTTATCATTGGGTTGTCACCTAGATGACAACCCAATGATAAAACTCAGGGCTGGGTAACTCCAGCTATGTACGATTGTGTATTGTTGATGTACCCATGGAGCTATGTACCCTAACGTGGCGCGGCCCCTAACGTGGCGCACTTTGATTTTTCGCCTGTAGCGCCTAGGTAGAGCAAAAGTTTTAACTGAAATTTCACAGAAAGTGAAATTTCATCAAGTTCTAAACACTCCCATGACTCCCGTTCATAAATTGCAAGTTTATTTACCCGCGCTACAAAGTTAAACGAAAAATTTATTTTGGCGTGATTTTCCGATTTTATTTAATAAGTGCAAAGTGAAACCTTTGAAAATGCCCCGAAAAGTAAGAAAATAATTTTCTGAAAAACATCTGGCTGGGTATGTAAGTAGAAATAATAATGATTTATCAGAATTTATCAAGTTTACAAAAAATTCTTAAATGTTAATTTCGAATTTTCCGAGATTTATTTAAGTGCGCCACGTTAGGGAACACTCCGCCAATTTGTGCCCAATTTACGGACGCCACTGTTTTTTAATATCGGCTTAAATTTTATGAAAGTAACCGAAATTGTTCACGGAGGTTAAAAATAGCAAGCATTAATAAGGTAAAAGTACCAGTATTTCACTGCATGAATTTAAGGTTTGTCAACAAAGAGGTTTGGCAACACTACACGAGGAAAGTTGGGTAAGCTTCGAAGTGCGCCACGTTAGGGAACACAGCCATACAAAGTCTGTGGAGAGTCAAGAATTTTTTTAAAGTATTTCCTAACAAAATTGGAAATATTTCTCAGTCCCAGGTATTCATGTCTTATCATCATTTTTGCATATATGAATGACCTTCATTGAGATGATATATGACGAAAAAAGTGGCGTCAGGTTGCAACATTTTTTCCAGCCCTAGACCAGCATTTAGTCCAAGTAACTTGGACCCAACTTATCGCCTTTTTAACATTCGGACATGGTCTGGTGATAGTAGGGTCCAAGCTAATCCTTATATGCCGAGCAACATAATTCTTTCAAGTTTCATTGACCCAAAAACCCAACATTGCCCAACAAAAACATCAGATTTCACCCTCAAAACGGCCTCCAAATTACTAGATACGCCACCTGAGGTACATCATTCAAGTAGTCCGAGTAACTAGGACTCGACGGATTGCTATTTTAACATTTGGACATTGTCGGGCGATAGTAGAGTCCGAGATCGATGGCCCATTGCGGCTACTATTAATTTTTTTTTTTACCATTTTCACTCGTACCCCCAATCAAAATTGTCAGATTTCACCCCCAAAACAGTCTTCAAACTGCCTTATGCGCCCCTGTAGGCTTCAGTGGGAAGTGAAAATACAAATGGTGGTGGTTAGGTTTACATACCTTTGGGAAGAAAAGAGAAATTTCACCTTCAATTCGGGAAACATCCTTGTCACAAATGCCTTGTTTGAGGCTGCAATTTTGAATTCAGGAAAAGTAGATGTAGTGACCAATCAAAGTGCCCTGTGATCAGGTGATTGGTCTGGTGACCAATGAAAGTGCCCTGTGATTGGTCTGTCTGATGCTTGCCAGGAAAGAGTGTAGCCAGAGCTATGCACAAGTCTACTTTTCCTGAATTCAAAATGGCAGCCTCAAACAAGGCATTTGTGAATGTGACAAGGATGTTTCCCAAATTGAAGGTGAAATTTCTCTTTTCTTCCCAAAGGTATGTAAACCTAACCACCACCATTTGTATTTTCACTTCCCACTGAAGCCTACAGGGGCGCGCGCATAAGGCAGTTTGAAGACCATTTTGGGGGTGAAATCTGACGATTTTGATTGGGGGTACGAGTGAAAATGGTAAACAAAAATTAATAGTAACCGCAATAGGGCCATCGATCTTGGACACTACTATCGCCCGACCATGTCCAAATGTTAAAAATGCGATCCGTAGAGTCCTAGTTACTCGGACTTAGGTACAAGTACTAAGTAGACATCGATAAATAAGATGTGCTGTACTGAAGTTTACTTACGATCTAGCCCGACTGCATCTGGCCGTACAGTACTACATGTATCGCAAGCTCTGTAGTACGGCCAGACCACCAATGCTTCCCTTGGGCAATATTATGAGTATGCATTTAGTTCATGACGTTTGTCGGACGTGCAGGGTGGCTAGCCAAACAAAACACGAGGTCATGAACTGACAATGCATATTTATAATTATAACACCTCACCCACAGATTCTGTGTCTTGATTGGCTGAGAGCGAGTCACATGTAACTATCTAATTTTGCTATCTTTCTGTGCACGGCCAAAAGTACTATGCGCATAGCAACCAAAGTACTATACCATTAGCAACCAAAGTACTATTTCCACGGCGTGATATTTGTGTGCAAATGCATGCTGGTGTGCGCGTTGTGCGTTGTGCGTAGCGCGTATTATTCCAAAGAGAGCGCGCTGCAGACTTGGGTTCAAACATTTCATGAAGGGGTAGTTTTTAAGAGAGTAATACATTTTCCACCAATTTTGTATTGAAATTGAAGTTTATTTCAACTGTGTTCAGATTTAAATAATTTAAAATATTAAAATCAAGCAGAATCTGTGGTTGAAGTGTTATAAAAAAAATATTGAATGCTTTATCTCGTGGTGAAGTAAAACTAGCCTCCCTCGGTGATCCATGGACCATTCTATTTTCCCTCGGCTTCGCCTCGGGAAAATAGAATGGTCCATGGATCACCTCGGGAGGCTAGTTTTACTACACCACTCGAAGCATTCAATATTTGTATATCGTGCTCAAGCGCGCCCGCATAATGCATACATTACAACGCGGCCGCCATTTTGAAATCGCATGGAGGAACATTTTCGGAACGATATTTGTAGCAGATGATGACTGAAAGTCGTCTATTTGCCGGATGGATGAACTTTTTTAGATAAAAAAACGTTTTTTTCGAAAAGGTATGAGTGCCTCTACGACTAGGAACCTTAACTTTGAAAATTTTTGTCCTGGATGAGAAGATAATCTCGATCAAAATTGGTAGCAAAATCGCTACATCACTGTTTAGCGTTTAGGGAAGCATTGGAGGTCTGGCCGTACTACAGAGCTTGCGATAGTACTGTACGGCCAGATGCAGTCGGGCTACTTACGATCCAGATGAAAAGTGAAATTTCCCGTTCAATTCCGAGAGCTCCCCTTGGGATCGTGAACACGTTAAATTTCCGATTCGTGTTTGAATTGCAATGTGGTCTTCATGCCCAGCGTTCATTCGATGGTCCCCGTATCCTGAGTGCGATTCTGTTACTGAGCGCACGATGCATCGATTATGATAATAAGTAGACTGGATCACGTTTGTAAGTTCAAGTGCGTTTCGAACGATAAATGGGAGTCGGGAACTAGCTTGAACTGGTTCCCGTCCATAAAATCTGCCCTAGTTCCCGACTCCCTATTATTGTTCGAAATGCACTTGTGTTTACAAACGTGATCCAGTCAGTCTACTCATTATCTAGTCCGAAAGTTTGAGACTCTCAATACTGTGTATGAGAGTCCCAAAACTTACATTGTAAGGTATTGAAAACATGCAAAACAAGAAAATAGCCTGGCACTTAAAACAACCAGTCCAACACAGCTTCAGTACTGCATCAATCAACCATCTATACTACAATCACGAAAATGATTGGGGGGCGCTGCCATTTTCCCGACCGGTCTCCCGTCCCCATCGCGCCCGTTGGCTGCGGGGGATGCGGAACGGGGCCCGGCTATTTCCACCCTATTTCCCATAATTCCCTTCCCCATTGGGCCGCGCCGGCCATCTTGCGTATGGGCCGGTGTCACATGAAAATTCGACTCCTATAAAAATTGGACCCCTATTTCCCTATTATTTATTGGTTGATCCCTCGCACGTGACAGGTCACTCTCCCGAAATGATCCTAAAAATAGCGCAGTATCGTACTCACGCGTGCACAGTACTACCAATGAGTCCACATTTCATGGAGTCGGATATTCACGCTACACCTGTCGTGCCACGTATACGTATACGTTCGTATAGAGGAGCATGCGCTGCATGCAGCGCATGCAACGGTATTCCATGCAACATGCAAAGCTAAAGGCATGCTTGCCCCACATTTCCTCAGCACTACTACTAGCTTCGTTTGATGGTCGTTTGATGCATTGATTATGCTACAATTTTCTCTTTCAAATGGTAAGTCCGATTTGTGCTATGACACATTATAGATTATAGTTAGTAGTAATTCTTTCGAACACCTCTGGCAAAGGATAATAAGTATTCTTTCGAACACCACTGCTGGCAATGACAATTGTTTGTGAAAAGTGTGACCCAATCGCGTGGGCCTCGGACATGGCGATCGTGTAGTATTTAGTATAGGCCCGGTTCCTATAAGGGAACAAAATCCACTTTAAAAAAGCCCGACCAAAATAGTTGGAGACATTCTCAATAAACAGGTATGTCATAGATAGAGGGCAGGGTTTTGATTTTTTTAGGGAAATTTGGGGGGGGGGGGGGGAATTACGATGACAGCACAGCGAAAACACGCAACCCGAAAATAAAGATGGCGATTACTGCGCGATGTGCTGTGAGCACGCACGGCGCGCAGAATCGTAAGGCACAAACCGCGCAAGAACAATTTATTTGTAGCTATTGTTAGCCGATGTCTTTTTTTTTACAAGTTTTCTTTGTTACTCCTTTACACAGGACTCCCGATGACACCCACATCACATGACCAGCTCCAACCATGCTCCAAGCATGCTCCAGTGCATGCTTCAACCAGTTCCCAAAGCAAGAATCTCAACTCAAGACGAAGACGTGACACACCTATTCTTTCCAGTTCAACTGCAAGATTCCTGCTTTTTCTCTTTACCTCTTTACCCATTCAAAACACATTTTTCTTCTAGCCATAATTTTATTATTTAGAAGTCATGAAAATGAAATAGTGCAAAAATAATCACTCTTTTCTGCTGTTTTATGTCCATCCTTTTTTAAAGTTATATCCTTGGCTTAGTTGTACCCAAGAATAATTATGGAATGATTACCCGTCTTGCTTGAAAGTCTTTCATGGAATGTTTTTGCCTGTGCTAAAAAAGCCTGGACCGACGTCCCTTGCGAAAATCGCTCCGAAAATTTACTACAATTATATCCCCTGAGTTTTGTTGAAGTACTACCCTGTAATGAATGCAAATACATTATTACTAAAAAATTCGTGTGTGCATTGTACCTGATTTCATTTTCACAGTTTTGTAATAAATACATTTAACATGTGGTGCTTGACATAATTATGAAGTGCTCCAATATGTCCTTTCTTATAGTTTTACTCTCTGCTGCAAATAAACGTGTTACAATACTTTGCTCTACAACCCCATCACCATAATAAAAACATCAACTGCTATAATGACATTAACTACTACTTAATACATAAGACACACCCCCTTCACCATAACAATATAAATTGTTGCCCACTTCCCCGGAAATATAAGTGACCATTCACAGGTGTAACATAAGTAGGCATGGGCGTCGCAAGGGGGGCACTTGCCCCCCCCCCCCCCCCCCCCCCCCGGAAAAGCAAAAAAAAAGGGAATAAATGAGTTTAATTTTAAATTTAATGATTTGGGGGGAAAAATGTCCCTGCCCCCCTCTAAAACTGATAAATGGAGAATGTGTTGAGAAAAACAGGCATTTTTTTGGCAAAAATATGTTTTGCCCCCTCTAGAAAACAAATCCTGGCGACGCCCATGTAAATAGGCCACACAATATCCAACCCCCACCCCCACTGGCTGCCCCCTCCTCTCCTCTGTAGTGAGAACGATGGATACGACGTTGTAAAGGCCAAGATCAAACCGCGTTTCATCTAAATTACCTAATTGTACAGTTGGTGTATACGTCTATGGTTTAGCACCTTGAAAAATCAATGTTCAATTTGACTGGACAAATATTCCAGCACAACATTAGTTATGAGCTTTATATACATGTAATGAGACATCGCATGAGACAATCGGTCGGCAATAAATACTTAATTTCATTCAACTGTTGACAGCAAGACCTTCCTAATCGGTGCGCAATTTAAAACAACATTTAAACGGTATGAATCCCAGCATAAACATAAACCTCCACAATATCAGCGATTTCAATATCACCATCTCCCCTCTATAACAAAAACCATTTCTCCCCGTCCCTGGAAATATTTCTCCCCATCCCCGGAAATATTTGTGACATGGTTGACGGGTTGTACGGAAATTGGGCGTTCCGACTAGCACCCTTCACCCTAGCTAGCCCCTTCCCCTATATTGACAATATGTCCTGGACCCTCGAACAATCTCCGCAGGAAACGTTATGTGCGTGCACGTTGCTAAACGCAAATACAACTTAGGTGAGACTTATGGCGAGTCCAAATAGGCTCGCGTGCAGCAGAGCGTCTGATTCTTTATTTGACTTAACAGTTGTTTGGAGTTATTGGAGTTTAAATTATCGAGATTTCACTGTATACAGTAATTATTACGAAACAGTCAACTCCACCCATCTAGCGCGGCATCCCGCTAGTGCCAAAAGAATTTAAGAAACATGTGGCATGAAGCGGGAACTACATGTAGTTTCAATTTACTACACATTTCTCCATAGTCAAGCCACCAGACTATTGACACTGAATGAAGAGGTCAGTCTTTTCAAATAGTTGGACCATGGTTGGACATGTACCAGTCTAGTATTTAGCCCCATTTTGAAATCACTTGACTTCCCTCTCATGTGCAAAATATTGAAGAAAAGTCTCCTTTAAAAATTGAATTGAGTCTGCAAACTTGGTTAATGAAATACTGAGGACAATTTCTTTGCCCCAGTGGAATTTTTGGATAAATTTGCTGGCTAAACTGTGAGAAAAGTGGGCCTGATTTAGTTTTGCACGATTCAGAGCACTCCAGAGCCCTGTCTGCTCATTATCATAATCGATGCATCGCGCGTGCTTGGTAACGGAATCGCACTCGGGATACGGGGACCATCGAATGAACGCTGGGCAATTCAAACACGAATCGGAAATTTAACGTGTTCACGATCGTGAGGGGAGCTCTCGGAATTGAATGGGAAATTTCACTTTTCATCCGGATCATAAGTAAACTTCAGTACAACCATCTTATTTATCAATGTCTACTTGTACCTCAGGTGGCGTATCTAGTAATTTGGAGGCCGTTTTGAGGGTGAAATCTGATGTTTTTGTTGGGCAATGTTGGGTTTTGGGTCAATGCCAGAATTGTGTTGCTCGGCATATAAGGATTAGCTTGGACCCTACTATCACCAGACCATGTCCGAATGTTAAAAAGGCGATAAGTTGGGTCCAAGTTACTCGGACTAGACCAGCATTAGGCCAAAAAAAAGAATAGTTCTGCTTCCGGTTACCCGACCGACCCTATTTTTAGGCTGCGACCCTAACAATTTTATCGGCAATTCCAAAAAAAAAAAAAAAAAAAAAAAAAAAAATTGAATAAATACAAATAAAATCTGTCTTTTCTGTCTTCACAAAATACCTCTCAACAACCCTTTTGCATCCAAAAATGCTTGTATTTATTTGTTTTCTTACTTACATTCGCTTATTTTTCAAAGAAACCTCCGTTATTCAATCTGCATAAAAAAAAATTGGCAAAAAAAATTGTTTTCCGACCGACCGACCCTATGTAATCGGAAGCAAAACTATTTTTTTGTTTGGCCTTAGTCCGAGTAACTTGGACCCAACTTATCTATAAGCCTTTTTAACATTCGAACATGGTCTATTGCCAGACCATGTCCGAATGTTAAAAAGCAATAAGTTGGGTCCAAGTTACTCGGACTAGACCAGCATGACCAGTGAACGTGGCTTGTAAGTTGTAAACGACACCACACATTGTTTTGTCATTTTGAAACTAGCGAAATCGTCCCTCCGTGACACAAACTGAACATTATTTTACCGTGTGATACTTGAGCCTTCTGGCATGGTGATTTTTCGGGGGTCAGTACGCTGTGGGTTTTGGATATTTGCACTTCAATAGCTGAAATTCCTTTGTCTGTAATTCTAAATTCTGAACACAAATTCACCACCCAAAATGTTGCCATGATTGATCCATAACTCTGAAATATTTGACAACCATTGACACTTAGATCATGGGACAAGCTTTTGGGTGGAAAATCTGAGTTTTTACTCACCAGCCTCGCCTTTTCGATCTGACAAATCAACGGGTCATATTCATGTGTGTTTACGTACGTTGTGCGTGTGCTGATTGTATTATAATTAACCTTCCTATGGTCATGGAAACATGCATTTGTCAGCCTTGTTATTACTTGGGTCAATATTGGTCAAGACCCCCATAGGGGCAATTCCACGGTTACTCATGTTACGTTTTTGATGTACTTTTGAGTTTCCTTGGGCCGTAATTACCATGGATACTGAAAAGGTTTAATAACTGTTATCCCCATGGTAGATAGAGTAAACCTAGACCTACCTAAAGCACCAAAGATGACATCCAGAAAAATATGTTATGTATGATAAACAAGACGCACAAAATTGGTTACTCACGTTACATTTTCGGACATGCATAAAAAGCCAACATGCTTTGATCAAAAAGTGTCCTCATACAGGCAACCTGTGGAAATTGCTTTTAAATGGATAAAAGACCATGCCATGGGGCACACATACATGTAATAAGAGTAAAACAAATCCTCTAGAATCTTCCATTTTTTTGCAATCCACAAAAAACATGGTTACTCACGTTACGGTTACTCATGTTACATTTTGTCCAACCCATCTGATAATCTTATGGCATGATGTTTTTTTGACTAATTTATCATAGTTAGTATGTTTCTACCCAATAGACATCAGAACTACTAAAAAGTCTGACTTAAATTTGCATCTTGGATCTCCAATGGCAAGTACTCCAAGATAAAGGTTTTCATCTGACATTATTCTGATACTATTACAGTGCATACTGATCCCCTATCAGGAATTTGATGTTTGAAGTCCAGCTGTAAGTTAGTTTCTTTGAAGCTAATGCTGAGCCAACTGAACAAACCTCTCATGTTCTGAGAGTCTGCTAAAACAAAATGTATGCCACTAAAGCACAGAATATAGGGTCCATGGGAATGCCACACTACCAGAGACCATGGTGTGGAGAGTGGATTCCAGGGCATACCACTGTACTGGTAGCTTAGTGTGAAGTGCCTACATGTAATGTACTTTAGCTTTTGTTCCAAATAAACATTTTTATTTCAATGTAGGGACGTACAGATGTCTTCCTTATTTCATTCAACAACATAAAAACTTGATAAAATACTTTACTTGGATTCAATTACAATAAAATATGCTGTCTCAAAGACCATTTTGCACCATAAACAGGATAAAATATGCTTAAAAAGTTAAAAGTATCTTTAATACTTGAGTTTCTTTGGTTTAAGATAAGCAGTTATCAATCAAATCAACGTTATCAAGCAAAAGTCAGGTTGGGTATATTTTGGGTGACTTGGGATAAAAAAAACTTGGTTCTCACGTTACATTTTTGGTTACTCACGTTATAAAAGTTACTCACGTTACCAAATTTAGTTGCGTTTAATTCTTAAATGTGTGTATTAGTGTCAACAAAACACTTATTTATATATATCTATGATCATGCAAACAATGATAATCCTAAATACCAAAATTTAATTCATTAGAAATGTTGGTGAGAAAAAAGTTTTATATCTTTTCGGTTACTCACGTTACATTGACCCAAAAAAGGTATAAAATACTACTTTTTGACATCTAAAAATGGATGACGGCTGTGAATTGGCATGTATGTTTCAGAGATTTAGACTATCATACATGCTAGAAATAGGGTTATGATCGAAATATCTCTTATTGCATTAATAGCAATCAAGGTTTAAACTTTGCCAAATTTTTTGAGTTCTTTGTAGTACAAAAATATTTTTCACTTTACGACACGATTTCTCAAAAAATGTTTGATAAAATTGGGTTTTCTTTGTTAATTTCTCATACTTGAATGTATAATCTGTAATAAAAATTTGAAACTCGGTTAAAATATTTAAAAAAAAAAATTCTTAGCCATGTCCATCAAACCGTGGAATTGCCCATTGGTTTGTACACAGTATGCCAGGAGGTGAGGAAGAAAATCTTGACCGATGGTGACCTCTTAAATAGTAGGAGGGTTAAGTTAAAAAATGCATGTCGTTACACTTTTCACCTCTTGTGCCATATTACATCAATTGGCAAAATGAAAAGTTGCTCTTCATGCTCTAGCTTACAGTTTTACACCTGCTTCTAAAATAAAAAAAATAAAAAAAATGAAAAGGCCAGGCGTGGGAAAGATCCTTGCTGATCTTGTTGGTGAATTATCAATAAGATGTTTCACGGTAATATGCGCCATCTTGCCCGCGGTGGGCAATTTTACATGCATTGCTGTGTACGCATCGTCAATGGAAAACTTTGGGGCTTCCAAGTCATCATGCGGTCATTCCAAAATGCAACAAGATCAACAAGATGGGGCACATTACCGTAAAACACCTTATTAAGTTCACCACAAAGATATTTTGCCTATAGTAGTTCCGAAGCAAACTCAAATTTCTTCCAGTGCAATAAAATATGCAAGACCTTTGTGCAGCTTCACTGGTCAACTCTTTTGTTGTGCGTAGTAGCTGTGAGACTGAAAATGGACCGTATTTGCCTGCGGAAGTCGAGCATGCGCACTAGTTTACCCCATATTTGGGGGGGGGGGATATTGGTTGGTCGTGATAGTGCCCTCTCACGGCGGTGGGTTGTCACGGTGGAGGGTGATCTTTGCTCTTACCCCCCACCCTGCAAACAGGAAGCTGGGATAGGCTGATGAATTCATGCTCTGATTGGATAGATTTTGCGTGACCTGTGACCTGCAAGTCATCACGGCCATGGTCATCACTCTTTTACTCCAAATTATACTTTTTTTTCATTGAGTAAATTTTAATCAATAGAGGGCGCATTATTGGAAGCCTGGATGCACGGATGTGCGGATGCGCAGATGCGCGGATGCGGGGTGGGCATGAAGTAAATACAAAATAGTAAGTACTCAACCTGCATACGAAATGATGTACCGCGGAACGATTTCGCCAGGTTCAAAATGATAACGGAACGTGGCGTTGTACATGTATACAACGTGGCGTTGTATACACGTTCACTGGTCTAGAATAGCCCTAGTAGCCCCATAAGTGTGGCCAATACTGGACTAGTATGAGAGGCGCGAGGGGTATTGTCATCCCCTACGGCGTCCGTCCGTATGTCTGTCCATTCTGACCATACCCCACTTGTGGGGTGATGTTCCTTTCAGGACACATCACCCCACTATTTTCACAATAGAAAAACATCACCCCAGAAGAGAATCTTTAGAAAAAGGGATAATGGGAACACAATGCTATCACCCCACAATTCCGTCTGGCTGGAGCATCCGTCCGTCCGTCGTACCACCCGTCCGTCCGGGCAGCTTAGTTTCTGGATGATAACTTGAGTTAAAAATGTTGTTTGGGATTGTAACTTCGGTAGGAGGTTGCCTTTAGGAGTAGGCAAGTTGGGATCGGTTTTGAGGTCAAAAGGTCAAAGGTCAAGGTCACCGTGGTGAGTTAAAGGTAAATGGTTTCCGGATGATAACTTGAGTTGGAAATGAGATTTTGGTGTCTAACTTAGGTACATGTAGGGGGTTGCCCATGGGTACAGGCATGTTGGGATTGGTTCTGGGGTCAAAGGTCAAGGTCACCATGTTCAGTTAAAGGTTAATGGTTTCTGAATGATAACTTGACTCTGGCTGAGGGGTTTCAACAGCGACGTTGTCATTTTCAGACATGTACTTTTCGTGTAATTTCATGTTGGAATTTAGATACGCAAACGTGTGTAAACGAACCTGGAAATTACACGAAATATAGATGTCTGAAAAGGGGGGACTAATATCTATCACTTTAGAGAGGGTGAACGTGTGCTTTTAAAGCGTAAACAAACTACAAACAAAGTCTAAATGTGAAAATATAAACATGACAAAGTTCTACATTTTCGGGTACATGTTCCAAGTGTGGCCTTTTTATGGCCACATTTATGGGGCTAACTTGGAACATGCACCCGCAAATGTAGAACTTTGTCAAATTTTGATTTTCACATTTGGACTATATTTGTAGTCTACAATGTACATGTACCGGTATATACGCTTTAGAAACATACTCACCCTCTTTATAGCCATAGAAAAGTAGTCCTGCATTTGTCAGATATCTATTTATTGTGTAATTTCCAGGTTCGTTTACACATGTTTGCATATATATCTAAATTCCAACACGAAAATGCAGTTTGTCAAGATTTGAAGCTGTACCTTGGGAAAAAATGTCAAGAACATTTTCCAAGTGTTTCCTAACAAAATTGGAAATATTTCTCAGTCCCAGATTCATGCATGTTTTTTGTCTTATCATCATTTTTGCAATGAATGACCTTCATTGAGATGATATATGAAAAAAAAAGTGGCGTCAGGTTGAACATTTTTTCCGTACCTTGTGTCGTTATGTGTAGTTAAATAAAGGAAAAAATGTGTGCTTGGGAGGTGTTAAACACTATGTTTAAAACTGGTTGGAGTCGGCAATGCTGATAATTACCCGAGGCGAATACCTTTTCGTTCAAAAAAAAATCCAAACTTTTCGGTCCAAATGTCAAAACAAGTCAAAAATTTAAATTTCCACAGATTTTGTTCAACAATTTTATTTCTGTCTTCAAAACACCCCTCTAGCTATATGGTGGAGTGTCCAGCTCGCGAGTAAGACGTAAACAGCTCCTTATATGGAGATTTGCGCGCGCGTCGCAAGTACTGCATGCTGACACGCGGATGCAGCTGTGGCAAGTTTAGGACTATGAAATACTGACTCACTGGTAGTATTGCACATGCCTAATTGAGGATTGTGAACGTTCAACCAATAAAACGGTAAAAGGCACAGGATTTCATAATAGTCAAAATTTCATGTGACTCTGGAAAAGTGTTTAAGACCAGCCAGCCATGTCTTTATGTAAAACCGGCCATGTGACGGGCTCTCGACCAATGGGAATGGGTAAACTGTTTCTATGAATGATTGTTTAATGTACACAACACTGGATGTCGCTGCATTGCTTCACGATATCATCCACACTGCTTCAGTGTCTTTAAAGAGAGATGGAAGATTTGAAAGAGTGAGGCAGTGGTCACCTCTCCACTGAACACGTTTAAGAAATCAGTTGATTTTATGTGGAGGCATTACTTGTATGAAGATTTTGAAGGATTGAGGATGCATCTTTGCCAAAAGGGCCTCTTTTTAAAGAAAAAGAAGTTTTTCAAAAGTTTGAAAAAGAAATTGTCCAAATGTAGTGTTTTGAAACACTCTGCACTCTTTTATGTGGACTGCTAAAAATACATTATTGTTATCATCCCCTGATTAGGAGAGAATGCAAAATTCAACAAGTGGTAACTGGAGGCGGAACTCTGAGCCAACTTATAAAACCTTGTACAACCTTGAGGTCAAAACTGACTCCCCCCTTTTATAATTACACATTCTCCAATTATGTGCCATACTAAGCGAAAAGTTCCTTAGTTCAATTTTTTTTCTATTTTATTTACTCAATGTGCGCAAAAATTAATGAGAAGTTATATAGGCCTTCAATATTTTTTCTACTATTTCCTGTTTCTATAATCATGTACATGTACAATGTATGTAGGCTGTCCTCTATAGTACTTACATGTCACTGCCACCACCTCAGATACACGTACATGTACATGTATCGTTCATGTCCTTTTAGCTGATGCATGTATTAAAATTCCTATAAGGATTTCCTGATTCATGCTGATTCCCAATTTTACATTTTTTATTGTCATAATTGTTCGAACAGTGCTGATTTTGTAATTTTATAGTGGCCCTGGAGGGACATTAAATAGTACATTGTTTTCACAGGAAGCCCAAGCTTTATGCAACAGGATATTGCACTGCCTGTCTATTCAATTAAAGTCAATTTAGTACCAGCATCTTAATCTTGGAACTCTTCTCAGACCTGTGGTTGTATAGGTTTATATTACATGTATCATGGGGATAGGACGCATGCATGAATAAATATATTCTACATGTACATGTTATTGTTTAATAGAAAAAAGTATGTTGATAGTTTCCCTTTGTTTCTATAGGGGCAAACCCAGTACATGTACAACTACAAACTTCGGCTTCTTGTCTGACCTCTCCATTCTATTATTTCAAGTTCCGTTAAAGCTTGTCCCCATGTACAGTATTCAACTTACCTTACAGTATGAAAATAAACCTGAACCTAAACCTGAACCTACCTACATAATATAACGGGATCCACCTGATAGTCTGAGGGCTCGATAATCCGAAGGTTTATTGATGTGAAGGTTTGATTGTCAGGACGCACAAATTTACCATAACCAGGGGTTCATTAGTCCGAAATTGAAATGAGGTTCGTTAATCCGAACATTTGATGCAATAGTCCGAAGGTTCATTTATCCGAAAGTTTGCCAGTCCAAATTTAGATTGTCTGTCCTTGGGGTTTATGGAATTCACGAACACATGTGCATGGTATTTTTATGCCCCGCGGCGAAGCCGAAGGGGCATACTGTTTCCGCCTTGTCCTTCCGTGGGTGGGTGGGTGGGTGGGTGGGTGGGTGGGTGTGTGGGTGTGTGTGTGGGTGGGTGGGTGAGTGGGTGTGTGTGTCCGGACAAATCTTGTCAGCGCGATAACTTGAGAAATACTTAACATATGAACTTCAAATTTGGTTTGTGGATTGTTCTTGGTAATCCTAAGAAGCCTTTCGCATTTGGGGCCAAAAGGCCAAAGGTCAAGTTCACAGTGGCTAAAACAATAGAAATCTTGTCAGCGCGATAACTTGAGAAATACTTTACATGTGAACTTCAAATTTGGTTTGTGGATTGTTTTTGACAATCCTAAGAAGCCTTTCGCATTTGGGGCCAAAAGGCCAAAGGTCAAGTTCACAGTGGCTAAAACAATAGAAATCTTGTCAGCGCGATAACTTGAGAAATACTTTACATGTGAACTTCAAATTTGGTTTGTGGATTGTTTTTGGCAATCCTAAGAAGCCTTTTGCATTTGGGGCCAAAAGGCCAAAGGTCAAGTTCACAGTGGCTAAAACAATAGAAATCTTGTCAGCGCAATAACTTGAGAAATACATTACATGTGAACTTCAAATTTGGTTTGTGGATTGTTCTTGGCAATCCTAAGAAGCCTATTGCATTTGGGGTCAAAAGGTCAAGTGTCAAGTTCACAGTGGCTAAAACAATAGAAATCTTGTCAGCGCGATAACTTGAGAAATACTTAACATATGAACTTCAAATTTGGTTTGTGGATTGTTCTTGGTAATCCTAAGAAGCCTATTGAATTTGGGGCCAAAAGGTCAAGGGTCAAGTTCACAGTGGCTAAAACAATAGAAATCTTTTTTTTATTCTGAGATTATAGGGATTAGGGATTAATTCATATAAAACCTACAGAAGACACTAATGCTGTCAATGAATGTTCCATGTGACCAAGGTACATGTAAGTTGATGTTAAAAGAGTGGTGTTATGTCATGGGAACAGTCACGGTTGCGGGGCATTTGTGTTTGTAAACACACCTGACTTGTTTTTTTTTAAAGTGGGTATTGGGAGGGCTTCCCCCCTTTTTGTTTTTGTGGAGTCTTAATCTTCTGTCCTGGTTCGCTCGTACCCCCCGCCCTGCAAACAGGGCGCTGGGAAGGGCAGATGAGATTCACAGAATCTTGTGAAGGAAGTGGGGATGGCATTCTGGGTAATTAATCATGACCTGTGTATAAAGCATCTGGCTGCAGCTGTAGACTGCGGTTAGCCAATGCGCGCAAATACTATCCGAGAAGTTTGCCATAGAAATGCATACACACCATACCGGATGTGATTTTTTTTTCATTGCGGACCATGTGGACAAATTTTGAGCGTCGAATGATATGCAGTTCGACCCTTTGTGAATTTGAAACGGAGCCTGAGCAACTGACAGGAGTTGAAATTTACGACACAGAGCAGATTTTCCTACATTTTTATGCTTTTCATCCAAAAAAGGGCGCCACATTTGTGAATGAATAAAAGAGTGATGAATGACTCAGTCGTGACGGCCCGTTTCAAAACAGGGTCTTGGTCGTGATGACTTGCAGGTCACAGGTCACGCAAAATCTATCCAATCAGAGCATTAATTCGTCAGCCCTTCCCAGCGTCCTGTTTGCAGGGCGGGGGGTACGAGCGAACTGCCCTGGTAAATTTCCCTTAGATAATTAGTCTGGTGCCCTGACCTGACAATTTCTCCCAACGCCCAGGCATCTACATTGTACTATTGTAGGTCAGGCAGCCTCCGGGGCTAAAAATAAACATGACGACATTGACGGCCCTTTTTCAAAGCTTGGTTTCGTTTCTGAATTCGCTTTATCACTTATACTTTTAGGTCTTTAGCTTTTAATGTTCCGATCAAATGTTTAAATAAATCACTCGCTTCATATATCACACAGTATATACAGTTCGATATTTCTGTAAAAAAACATTGACTATTAATGTTAACCTGGAATCTTCATAGTTAGGCACCTAAATCCTAAATTAGCAGGCCGAGCCGAATGGAGACCACACCGGGTTTTGGGAAAATCCCAATAATGGTCGTCAAATTCAAAATAGTACATAAACATGATGCAGCAAAAAGTACCACCGGAGTGTATACTTGATGCACAAAATCGTCATTGAATTTCAAGCTTTCTAAATGCACGCAATGAATATACATGTATACAAGGAATAATGCAATAAGATTTTTTGACTTAAATACATTTAAAACAGCTTTCTTGCCATGTAACTATGACTTTCCACCTCCTTTGTAGCAGTAAAAGAGAGAAAGTTTAACATTTTAGTTTTTATGCTAATGCACATTTCCATATTCATGAGCCAAAGCGTGATGTCATTCAAGGCAGAACAGTAGTGTCTCCATAGCTTTAAGTGTGTACAAATATACATTTATATCAAACGTTTCTTCATTTTCTTTGAGTAGCTTAAGTTTCACTTTTTACTTGTTAAATGTTAAACACCTTGTTTGGACAATAGTAGTGGCCATTATTTCTTCAAAACTTTTTTTGTGGGTAATTTTGAAGGACTAATTTTTGTACTGTTCATATGCACTTTTGACAAGGAGTACTGGTACCTTGTGTGACAAAAGCAAAAGAGCGCCCTCTTACATGTATTGATGAAGGGATTTGCTAATAATTGAAAAAGTAAGACCTTCTTGTCACTTCGAGTGAAAACAAGTAGGCCTATTAAAATCTTGTATGTATTGTTGCAGCACATAGTAATGTGCATGAAAACAAGATGAATTTCCACTGCATGTTTCCTTTAATAATCATCTATTTTTAAAAAGTTTTCAATAAGCAAGGCAGGTAATAAAACTGATTGTCGACGAAACGAATTGAGCAAACTTCGGACATTTTCGGAAAAAGGAGTCGTTCCTCCCGTTTTACTCACGTGACATATATTTCATTTGTATTACAATGTATTACTAGCGGCTACCTGACCTAAGATTCATCGAATAGCCTGAATCTTTTGGTCTGTGAACCAGACTATGAGATAATATATCAATTGAAAATTGACAAGTATCCACAATTACAGTGGAACGCCGCTATAACGAACATCATGGGATCCACAGAAAGTGTTTGTAATAACGATCGTTCGGTATAGCGATTTTGAACCGCCGGTACCCTCTTTTGACCAATAGTGAAGTCATTGAACTGGCATTTCTCACATCCCGCCGCCGCACGAGGAGTTGTCACAAAACTTCAGCAACGGGTGGTTTTCGCTTTTATTCCTTGGGAAATAATAGCCATCTATCACTCTTCAACATTCAAACACGATGTTACCATGGATGGTTTGATGTTCGGGAATTAAAAGTGGCCCAAACAGTGTTTAATACATGTACAACCGGTAGGTTTTTTTTGTTAATCTGTTGACTTTTTTCAACAACGATGTTCGGTACGTTTCGTACCTTAAAACCGGGAGTCAAGGATGATGTTTGGTATCTAGCCGAATGTCTGGTATAGCGGCGTTCCACTGTATCAACACTAAAAAGTACAAGTATCCACAATTATCAACACTAAAAAGTGCATTTTTTTCTTTTTCCATTTTTATTTATCTATGATTATCAGAGTTTACATGTTGCACACAGGTGTAACACACATACTTGATGTTTATTTTTGGAGGCTCCTAACTCTACTATCACTCATGCATGTGACTTGGACTTGGATGAGCCAAATCTGTGATTCTGAGTAATGCTTGTCAATTACATGTACTGTTGTGTACATGTAATCATTTGTGTACATATTCACCTCCTACAATCAGATGAACTTCGGTCGTTTTGGGTTATTATTTTTATCACAGCATGATGACTAAATTTGACAATATGAGTTGACACTCAAGGGACGTGTACATCCATGTTTGATTTCACGTACATTCTGTTTTTCCCCTGTACTTGATATGCAAACAGTCAAATGCTCACTTCATGGCACAGGGAAAAGAAAAAAGAGTTTCCTTTAGCTCCCCCTCATGCTCAATGAAGTGGTAATGGCAGGCTAGCTCTCCTCCCTCCTCCCCCCCCCCCCCCAAAAAAAAATAAAAATTAATAAATAAATAATAAATAAATAAATAGATAGGTTCTTGATCCACCATGTAACTCTGCATATTCATGATTGATGGTCATAAATCTGGAATGAATGTGTCCCAATAAGTTACAAGCATTATTGCTGTACCTTTACACTGATCTATTATTCAACCCTCATTTCATGGTTAACATTTCAGCAGTACCTTTCCAAAATCAGAAATGGCATTGTACATTCATGTTCATAGGGAATATTGATGCTAAACTTTCTTAAAACCTTTTGATTTTGAGAGCTTGATTTGCAGTTACAAAAAGAAAAATGTACAAAACTGAAACTACATTTGGATACGGTACAGTATTTTACTAGTTTTTTGTTTACGTTGACCATGTTTGCCAGAATGCAGTCAATGGATTCCAGCATTCTACACACTCTGGTCAAGGCAACCATGATGCATACACTGTCTACACCCAGTCGGACACCAACCACCCACCATTAATAAACTCTGGATCCACCAGCGTTAATACAAGCCGTGATTCCAACAACCAACGTGTGCAGCAGCTACGGAAGGAGTTGCAATTCTCTACAGTGCGCCGAATGTTCTGCCTGGTTGTTCTGTTTGACTTTCTACTGATGACGGTATTATGGTTCATCTATGTCAACGTAAGTCTCCCTATGTACAGCTACTTTTTATGGGCTTTGCTGAATATACCAAATAATCAAATACTTGACCATCTACTGAATAACATATTTTTGATTCAAATATTTGAACAAATATGAGCAGTCTTAAAGGAGAGGATGAAAAGTGTCCTCCATATTTTTTTTCAGATGCAACACGTTTGTTGCAAGCCACACTACAAGCATGATTTGAGAGAATCCATATTGAAAAGTGGCTCAAATTTCTGATTTAAAATGTGTCAAATATGAGCCCTTCTGTTACATCGAAAAAGTACATGTATACATGTATGTAAGCTCTTTGTCAATTTTCGACAAGCACAGGTGAATGCAAAACCTGATCGCCGGCCATTATAAGCTGGCATATGTAAAATGTTATCAGTGCGTTTGGAATACTTGAATATTCAATCAAGTCCAAATTAGAATGATAATTCCAAAATGCACAGCACTACGTTTTGTCTGCATGTATCCTCCATTCATACATGCGAGTAGTCTGTGGAGAATAGTATCTTTCACACTTGACATTTAGCACGTCCAGTGGCCTATTCATTGAAAGTGAGTCAAATACAGTATAACATCTCTCAACCTCTCTTTCTATCCATAGCTAACAAACTCTAGCATAGCTGCCAGCCTGAAGTGTCAAGTGGAGAAATACTCTATGCAGACGTCACTCTTTGATTTCCCAGTAATCACTGCCTGTCGATTCATCATTCTTCTGTCAGTATATGCATTGTTCCGCAGCAAACGATGGTGGACTCTTGCTGTAAGTTCTCATCTATGAACTCTGTGCATGAACAGTTGATTGAGCTTCATCTCCACTATAGTTCCACATGTTTGAGCCTCTGTGGTTTGAGGGACACACTGCATACATGCATACACCAGTGTGTGCATATGTACAGCGCAAAGTACATATGTACTCGTATGCATCACTGCACGAGCGTCAGGCGTCGTTGGCAATAGACCATTATAATGTTGCGGCCATCTTGATTTTTTTCCCATTCAAATAAACATAACCAAAGCGAGGCTGGAAGGAAAAATAGTCTGGTTTCTTTTTGCACAAAAACCATTATCATTCAGTTCTGTTAATGGATACAGGGAACATGACTGTAATGGTGGCAGCATGATAAAGGTATACGTTCCAATGTCCCTCCCACTGGTCTCCCCCAACTGTGGAACCACCGAGGGCATACTTGTGTGTGAATGGCTGCCATGGGCCTTATTCACGAGTCGGCCATATTGAATAGAAAGTGAGGTCAAATCTTAATTTTTGGAACTTGCGAAGAGAAATGAAAGAAAGTTAATTCCTAATTAATTCAAGTCGGCTTCAATGAATAATTTCAAATTACAGTGTTTAAAACGTCGGTGAAGGGCAAAACCTAATTTGAATTTCAAATTTGTAATTAAAAATTTCCCTAATGTTTAAAGCCAGATTAAAAAAAAGACTGCAATGTGCCTGCATAAATAGTCTGGTGCCATACCATTGAACAGTTAACACTTAATGACATACGTTCAGGGAACTCAACAAAAATGGCCAACTCGTGAATAAGGCCTATAACGGTAGTGCTTTATATTTCATGCTTTGTGCATTTATTATCTCGCAACATTGAATCCATGGTCTTCATATTATTTACTTTAACGTCCTTTGTCCTTTCTCTCTTGCCAGGTGACTACCACTCTATCGTGTGGGTTTGTGATTTCTAAAGTCTTTGTGTATGATTTTGAGGTGAGTGTACATGTAGGTTTGACCAGCTGCAGACTCTCTGTGCTGGAAGTTAGCCAGGATTTGTTGACTAGTCAGTCGGTCGTTGCGAAATCAAAAAATAAGGGGAGAGGTGGGGCTGGGCACTATCTGATTATTGGAGGCGCTGTTCAAAGCAGATGAAATTGGACACCATCGGACAATCCATGTGGCACTCATTGTTGGAGCAAGTCAACAAAGCTGTCAAATGCCTTTTCCTTTTCCCAACTCTTTTGAGGGGGGGGGGGGCGTGAAATATCCATCAAACACATTTTGGCATCCAAAATCACTGGTGCAGGGCACTATACCCCACTTTTTTGGGACCAGATAATAATGTTTCATGATTTTCTCCCATAATTTGATTTTTTTTCCACCAAAAGTGGCACTTGTGAAGTATATATATTGATTTTATAAATGCTTGGATTTTTTTATGCAAGAACTGTCAAAAGAGTACCCCCAAAACAAAGAAAATTGTTCAGAAAAGATGAAAATTAAAAGTGGCTTTACGTGTCGATGGTGGCCATATTGGATTCTCAGCATGCATTGTAGTTGGTCACATGACCATGAATTTTTGTCTAAAGTGGATTTTTGATAGGCTACAGAGCTACAGCTACATGTATTATGAGAGGTTTCTTAGGGGGTACATGGTGCCATGTTCTTCAACTCATCTGACAAAAAAAGAATTACTGAAATTGATCCTTGCTACATGTGTACCAGACATTATACATGTTTTACTAAGGCTAAACGAACCTATTTTTACAGCTGTCCATGGAATGCCATTGGATGCTGTTGAGCTGAGTGAGAATTACAGATTACCACAGGCATTCAATTACAAATAAGATTTCAGTCAGTTGAGGCAAGACTGAAACACTATTTTTACTGTCGGATGTTGTGTGTTTGAATATAAAGAACAACTCAACTCTTTTTATCTGAAATATTGATGGCGACTTTTGACTATTTTCCCTTGCAAGTTTTTGGAAAACATCCATTCTTCATTAAGTTTAATGGGTTCTCATCAGTTCGTTGGAAGATAAATGATCAGTGGTGGACAGCTGAATTTGATTGATAACTTATGCTAGATTATATAATGATTCTAGGACCAAACTCAATCAGAGAAACAAATTAAGGACATATCGTGCCTTTAAAACTAACTTTGAGCTCGAGTTGTATCTACGTTCCGTAAATAATTCTCTACATCGAACTTATCTTGCCCAGTTTAGATGTTCTGCACACGAGCTTTTTATAGAAATAGGACGGTATGTAGGTATTGAATATGACCAGCGAATTTGCCCTCACTGTAATTTGGAGGTTGAATCGGAGATCCATTTTTACTCAATTGTCCAATATACAGTGCTCTTTGGGAACAAATGTTTAACTTTGTAAGTGGAAAACATGCACACTTTCAGTTGCTTACAAACAGTCAAAAATGTATATTTCTTATGAGTTCAACAGATGAATCTATTATTAATTGTGTTGCCGAATTCATCTTTTTGTTCATGAACGAAAAAGAAAATCTTAATGTCTGATTGCTCTTGATTACTTTTCCTTTCTCCTGCCAATGTAAATTTATATATTTAGGTTTAAAATGTTCATGTTACCCTCCCCGGGGTTAAGGGGTGTGTTCCAAGTTGGAATAAAAAAACAACTGAAATCAAATTAAATCAAATTAAAATAGACATAACTTGGAAATAGAGTTTGCAAATTACATGAAATTTTCACATTTTTGTGAAATGGAGTGAGCCACATATTTAAAAAAAAAAATGTTTTTCTAATTCGGTCACTTTCTTTTTGACTCGCCCTATACTTATAATGAGTATGGATTTTCTGTTATTTTCTTACAGTATAAAAAGCATGATACGAATGCCTGTGTGCCATTAGACACCAAGGCGCATCCATTAGACTTCATCATTGCTATAGTTTTCTTCATTATGCCATGGATAGAGACTTGGGTCCTTGACATTCAGGTTCTCCCGAGAGAGAAAAGACTCCAACATGGTAACTACTCATTCACATTCATGTGGATTTTCTTTTGGAAAGAATGTTGCATCCCGAAGCCATTTTGTCATCATATACATGTGTATTATCTCAATTAAGGTCAATCATTGCAGAAATGTTGAAAAAGACATTAATCTGGGACTGAGAAGCATTTCCAATTTCGTTAGAAAATCCTTTAAAAATGCACTCCACTCACTCGACTCTCCATAGACTGGATACTACATTCTTTTTATGCCCCGCGGCGAAGCCGAAGGGGCATACTGTTTCCGCCTTGTCCTTCCGTGGGTGGGTGGGTGTGTGGGTGTGTGTGTGGGTGGGTGGGTGTGTGGGTGTGTGGGTGTGTGGGTGTGTGTGTCCGGACAAATCTTGTCAGCGCGATAACTTGAGAAATACTTAACATATGAACTTCAAATTTGGTTTGTGGATTGTCCTTGGTAATCCTAAGAAGCCTTTTGCTTTTGGGGCCGAAAGGTCAAGGGTCAAGGTCACAGTGGCTGAAACAATAGAAATTTTGTCAGCACGATAACTTGAGAAATACTTAACATATGAACTTAAAATTTGGTTTGTGGATTGTCCTTGGTAATCCTAAGAAGCCTTCTGCATTTGGGGCCGAAAGGTCAAGGGTCAAGGTCACAGTGGCTGAAACAATAGAAATTTTGTCAGCGCGATAACTTGAGAAATACTTTACATATGAACTTCAAATTTGGTTTGTGGATTGTCCTTGGCAATTCTAAGAAGCCTTTTGCATTTGGGGCCAAAAGGTCAAGGGTCAAGGTCACAGTGGCTGAAACAATAGAAATTTTGTCAGCGCGATAACTTGAGATATACTTTACATATGAACTTCAAATTTGGTTTGTGGATTGTCCTTGGCAATCCTAAGAAGCCTTTTGCATTTGGGGCCAAAAGGTCAAGGGTCAAGGTCACAGTGGCAAAAACTAAAGAAATTTTGTCAGCGTGATAACTTGAGATATGCTTTACATAGGAACTTCAAATTTGGTTTGTGGATTGTCCTTGGCAATCCTAAGGAGCCTATCGCATTGGGGGTCGAAAGGTCAAGGGTCAAGGTCACAGTGGCTAAAACAATGGAAATCTTGTATTTATTCTGAGATCATAGGGATTAGGGATTGATTCATATAAAACCTACAGAAGACACTAATGCTGTCAATGAACGTTCCATTTGACCAAGGTAGATGTAAGTTGATGTTAGAGTGGTGTTATGTCATGGAAACAGTCACGGTTGCGGGGCATTTGTGTTTGTAAACACACCTGACTTGTTTTTTTTTCTTTTTTTCCTCAAACAAATATTAATGACTTTTGATCAAGTTGCTTTGAGATCCTGTGCTGCACATGTATGTGGAATCTCTGTTTTCTTTTCCTGACACAATCAGCCAACTTTCCTTTGCGCATGTGAAGCACATGCAGCATGCGTATGGTAATGGTAGACTGGTTCCCGCCATTGACCGCCGCTATACAGATAATAGTCGATGTAAGGACCAGGATGTAAGGACCAGGAACAGTCTATAGCACTGGGACCACATTGCCTTACATGGTCATATTCCTAAAAAAAATTTGACTTAATTCACATTAATTTATCACTCTTTCTATGCATTTTCATTTAAGAATTTTTAGTTTTCTTGTATTTTAAGGTCTTAATGCTTGTACTAGTAGCCGTGTAAACAGCGTGTTATCTTAATTTTCCGCATGCGGTGCACCCACATGGTTGCCCATACACATGGCATCCATGCACACTGATACTATGCGATATGGATCGTGTTGGTCATTTTGTCTTCATGACTAACATTATACATTTAGTGGTGTGAAATTCTCAATTTGATGAAGTGTTCATTTTGATGTTGGTATGTTGTTATTTTGTTGTTCAATAAACTTATAATCTTATTGTAATTATCTTTCGCAGAGCTTGCAAATCTGATTGGCCAAGAAAATATTACAGAGCGAACTCCTTTGTTGCAACATGAAGCATTTCCTGGCAACAGTGAGCCTATCAGATTTTACTCCCCAGAGGGATCTCAAGGTAAGTAGACATGGTGTCAAGTACTCCTTATTAGTGAGTTGTGTGGTTCTGAGAGGAATTTCTCGGAACCACACAACTCACTTAAGAGATATCTTTCATTCACATGGTTTTAGCACTAACCTCCCACTGGGGTGTGAAATCTCCAATTTTTGGCAGATTACCGCTTTTTTGTTAAGCGTGCTGCATTTTGTGTCCCTTTTTTTTTCTACCGATGGTCCAGATTTTTCCCCACTTTTTCCCCCGCGCGTAAGCATTGATTTTATTTTTCGCGGCCACCGAACGTGCGCGAAAAACATTGTCGATCTGCTCTACAATGTAGCTCTGTTGTGCAAGCGAGTACTCAAGCAAGTACAATCACCCATGTACGTGTATTATACATGTGCCGTATAAGATGTGCATGCATTTTCCAGCTCGAAGCCGCGTGTGAACAGCATCCGGGGAACCAACAGTCATTGCGCTGTGATTGGCTGCAGATAAATATGAATATTCACACATGCGCCATGAAGCGCGTTGGGACTCTTTGCAGCCGTTCCTGTGTCTGTGTAAGTAGTGACACACAATGATCTCCACAATAACTTGCTGTAAACCTCGAAAAAAGATCACTTTGCACACGTCTCATTGCAAATATAAAGCCTTGAAATAAGACTAAAAAATTTTAACACAGTTTTCATATTCAAGTTGTCCATTTAAGCAGTTTCAAGCCAATATGAAGGAAAAAATTTACTTAGAAACATGCATAAATTGCAAAACATTTTCGACCAATAGTTGACCCAGGAGGCTGTAAAATGCACCACAGAGCACCTACATTTCAAAATTTTCCGGGGGCCCTTGAGCAGGCCCCGGACCCCACGCCATATGGGCTTCGTGCTTCACGCTTGCAGGTTCAGCTATTTTTTTCTGAACTTCACACTCACCCCTGCTCCCATTCAATTGATCGTGGCCATCAAGCAAACCCTTAAGTCTTATTTACTCCTTATTACCAGTCAGTCAGGGTGCTGGTGTCCTTCTGCAAGATACTTTACCTCAATTGACTGTGCTCACTTTATTGCTGCCAGTGAGGGCACTGTTGATAGTTGCACAACAACTACCTGTTGAATTAAATGTGATCATAGTGCATGAACTGCATAATTTTTGTGAATATAACGTGATCTCAATAATGATGATTTTGTAATGATCTAGTTTAAATATTGAAACCTTGTAATTACCATTTTTTAACATGGACTTCCAACAATGAAAATAACATGTAATTGTGTAATAAAACAATAGTTCTCACATGAAAAGTTAGGAAATAAAAAAGTTACACAGGAAAAGAGCATCATTGTCTTCTATTTTAGTTTCAGTTATCTTGAAAGTTTCTGGAAATTACACAGCACCCTGGAGAAATGGGCATGTTCCCTAGGTTTCATTACCCTACTCTTGCTATGTGCTAATTTCTTGTTCTTTGTTCCCATATATGTAGCCTCAGATGAAGAGAGTGGATCTGACTACAGTGGAAGTCTTCGCTCCCATGCATCAGAGTTCCAATCCTTGCCAAACAGTCAAAGAGGAAGTTCTGTCAACCTTGCTGCTTCTATTCAGGTGAGTAAACACTCTGTCAACCTTGCTGCTTCAGTTGAGGTAACACTCTTTCAACCTTGCTGCTTCTATTGAGGTGAGCGATGCTCTGTCTACCTTGCTGCTTCTATTGAGGTAAGTAACACTCTGTCATCCTTGCTGCTTCTATTGAGGTGAGCGATGCTCTGTCTACCTTGCTGCTTCTATTGAGTTGAGTAACACTCTGTCAACCTTGCTGCTTCTATTGAGGTGAGTGATGCTCTGTCAACCTTGCTGCTTCTATTGAGTTGAGTAACACTCTGTCAACCTTGCTGCTTCTATTGAGGTGAGTGACTCTCTCTGTCAACATTGCTGCTTCTATTGAGGTGAGCGATGCTCTGTCAACCTTGCTGCTTCTATTGAGTTGAGTAACACTCTGTCAACCTTGCTGCTTCTATTGAGGTGAGCGATGCTCTGTCAACCTTGCTGCTTCTATTGAGTTGAGTGACACTCTGTCAACCTTGCTGCTTCTATTGAGGTGAGCGATGCTCTGTCTACCTTGCTGCTTCAATTGAGGTAAGTAACACTCTGTCAACCTTGCTGCTTCTATTGAGGTGAGTGACACTCTGTCGACCTTGCTGCTTCTATTGAGTTGAGTGACACTCTGTCGACCTTGCTGCTTCTATTGAGGTGAGTGACACTCTGTCGACCTTGCTGCTTCTGTTGTGGTGAGTGACACTCTGTCAACCTTGCTGCTTCTATTGAGGTGAGCGATGCTCTGTCAACCTTGCTGCTTCTATTGAGTTGAGTAACACTCTGTCAACCTTGCTGCTTCTATTGAGGTGAGTGACACTCTGTCGACCTTGCTGCTTCTATTGAGTTGAGTGACACTCTGTCAACCTTGCTGCTTCTATTGAGGTGAGTGACACTCTGTCAACCTTGCTGCTTCTATTGAGGTGAGTGACACTCTGTCGACCTTGCTGCTTCTATTGAGGTGAGTGACACTCTGTCGACCTTGCTGCTTCTGTTGTGGTGAGTGACACTCTGTCAACCTTGCTGCTTCTATTGAGGTGAGCGATGCTCTGTCAACCTTGCTGCTTCTATTGAGTTGAGTAACACTCTGTCAACCTTGCTGCTTCTATTGAGGTGAGTGACACTCTGTCGACCTTGCTGCTTCTATTGAGTTGAGTGACACTCTGTCAACCTTGCTGCTTCTATTGAGGTGAGTGACACTCTGTCAACCTTGCTGCTTCTATTGAGGTGAGTGACACTGTCAACCTTGCTGCATCTATTGAGGTGAGTGACACTCTGTCAACCTTGCTGCTTCTATTGAGGTGAGTGACTCTCTCTGTCAACATTGCTGCTTCTATTGAGGTGAGTGACACTGTCAACCTTGCTGCGTCTATTGAGGTAAGTAACACTCTGTCATCCTTGCTGCTTCTATTGAGGTGAGCGATGCTCTGTTAACCTTGCTGCTTCTATTGAGTTGAGTGACACTCTGTCAACCTTGCTGCTTCTATTGAGGTGAGTGACACTGTCAACCTTGCTGCTTCTGTTGAGGTGAGTGACACTCTGTCAACCTTGATGCTTCTATTGTGGTGAGTGACACTCTGTCAACCTTGCTGCTTCTATTGAGGTGAGTGACACTCTGTCAACCTTGCTGCTTCTGTTGTGGTGAGTGACACTCTGTCAACCTTGCTGCTTCTATTGAGGTGAGTGACACTCTGTCAACCTTGCTGCTTCTGTTGTGGTGAGTGACACTCTGTCAACCTTGCTGCTTCTGTTGTGGTGAGTGACACTCTGTCAACCTTGCTGCTTCTATTGAGGTGAGTGACACTCTGTCGACCTTGCTGCTTCTATTGAGGTGAGTGACACTCTGTCAACCTTGCTGCTTCTATTGAGGTGAGTGACACTGTCAACCTTGCTGCATCTATTGAGGTGAGTGACACTCTGTCAACCTTGCTGCTTCTATTGAGGTGAGTGACACTGTCAACCTTGCTGCATCTATTGAGGTGAGTGACACTCTGTCAACCTTGCTGCTTCTATTGAGGTGAGTGACTCTCTCTGTCAACATTGCTGCTTCTATTGAGGTGAGTGACACTGTCAACCTTGCTGCGTCTATTGAGGTAAGTAACACTCTGTCATCCTTGCTGCTTCTATTGAGGTGAGCGATGCTCTGTTAACCTTGGTGCTTCTATTGAGGTGAGTGACACTCTGTCAACCTTGCTGCGTCTATTGAGGTGAGTGACACTGTCAACCTTGCTGCTTCTGTTGAGGTGAGTGACACTCTGTCAACCTTGATGCGTCTATTGTGGTGAGTGACTCTCTCTGTCAACATTGCTGCTTCTATTGAGGTGAGTGACACTCTGTCAACCTTGATGCGTCTATTGTGGTGAGTGACACTGTCAACCTTGCTGCTTCTGTTGAGGTGAGTGACACTCTGTCAACCTTGATGCTTCTATTGTGGTGAGTGACTCTCTCTGTCAACATTGCTGCTTCTATTGAGGTGAGTGACACTCTGTCAACCTTGATGCGTCTATTGTGGTGAGTGACACTGTCAACCTTGCTGCTTCTGTTGAGGTGAGTGACACTCTGTCAACCTTGATGCTTCTATTGTGGTGAGTGACTCTCTCTGTCAACATTGCTGCTTCTATTGAGGTGAGCGATGCTCTGTTAACCTTGCTGCTTCTATTGAGGTGAGTGACACTCTGTCAACCTTGCTGCGTCTATTGAGGTGAGTGACACTGTCAACCTTGCTGCTTCTGTTGAGGTGAGTGACACTCTGTCAACCTTGATGCTTCTATTGTGGTGAGTGACTCTCTCTGTCAACATTGCTGCTTCTATTGAGGTGAGTGACACTCTGTCAACCTTGATGCGTCTATTGTGGTGAGTGACACTGTCAACCTTGCTGCTTCTGTTGAGGTGAGTGACACTCTGTCAACCTTGATGCTTCTATTGTGGTGAGTGACTCTCTCTGTCAACATTGCTGCTTCTATTGAGGTGAGTGACACTCTGTCAACCTTGATGCGTCTATTGTGGTGAGTGACACTGTCAACCTTGCTGCTTCTGTTGAGGTGAGTGACACTCTGTCAACCTTGATGCTTCTATTGTGGTGAGTGACTCTCTCTGTCAACATTGCTGCTTCTATTGAGGTGAGCGATGCTCTGTCAACCTTGATGCGTCTATTGTGGTGAGTGACACTGTCAACCTTGCTGCTTCTATTGAGGTGAGTGACACTCTGTCAAGCTTGCTGCTTCTATTGAGTTGGGTGACACTCTGTCAACCTTGCTGCTTCTGTTGTGGTGAGTGACACTCTGTCAACCTTGCTGCTTCTGTTGTGGTGAGTGACACTCTGTCAACCTTGCTGCTTCTGTTGTGGTGAGTGACACTCTGTCAACCTTGCTGCTTCTATTGAGGTGAGTGACACTCTGTCAACCTTGCTGCTTCTATTGAGGTGAGTGACTCTCTCTGTCAACATTGCTGCTTCTATTGAGGTGAGTGACACTCTGTCTACCTTGCTGCATCTATTGAGGTAAGTAACACTCTGTCATCCTTGCTGCTTCTATTGAGGTGAGCGATGCTCTGTCAACCTTGCTGCTTCTATTGAGGTGAGCGATGCTCTGTTAACCTTGCTGCTTCTGTTGTGGTGAGTGACACTCTGTCAACCTTGCTGCTTTTATTGAGGTGAGTGACACTGTCGACCTTGCTGCGTCTATTGAGGTGAGTGACACTCTGTCAAGCTTGCTGCTTCTATTGAGTTGGGTGACACTCTGTCAAGCTTGCTGCGTCTGTTGAAGTGAGTGACACTGTCAACCTTGCTGCTTCTGTTGAGGTAAGTAACACTCTGTCATCCTTGCTGCTTCTTTTCAGGTGAGTGACACTCCATCAACCTTGAAGAGGAAGGTCTAAGAGGCTGTGGTTTAGAAAGGAAAAGTGTGTCTTTACGACTTTTCATATTAAAAAGTAGTTTTGATGGATTATCCGTATCTAGCTTTCAAATATGACATGGTTGACGTATGAAAATAAAAGATATGCCGTCTAAAATACGTATATGAGGTTGTTTATTGTTCATTCTAAGCCTGTACATAGTAGTCAACCTGAAAGATTCACTAGACTCCTGGTTTTGATCTTTGTTTATAGCTTGTTTCTGTTATGGTCTCTATGCACACACAGTAGATAAATTCTGTGTGATATTCTCAAGGGCAGGGGTGAGATTTGTCCAGATTTTTCCGGATTTTAGTCAAACGTCTGCGGAATTTTATGCGGATTCCAGATTTCCAACGTTTTCTGTTTCCGGAATATCGCCCGAAAACTTCTGGCGAAATATATAATAGGCCCTAATTTACGATAATGGATGGACCGATGACAAGTCTAATAAGCAATGCATTCAAGAACCTGATAGACATCAATGCAGTGTGCGCAGTGGAGTACTTGAGGACCAGACTAAATAATTTTCAATGGGTTTGCACCTCGTGTTTGTAGTGCGAGATTTTGATCAAGGAATTTAAGAGTATGGTTGGAGGAACTGGTAATAAAGTGTCACTCTGGATGGAACTCAGTTTGAGCTGCAGTAGTGCTTTCAAAAATAGCCACCACCAGCACAAAAATGTTTTGGAAGCGTGGGAGTTTATAACTTTCAAGTAAGATTAGTAACTTAGCACCGTTAAAATTAACTTAGCACTGAACCAATTAAAAGAGAAAGAAAATCATGATCAGGATCCTTGCATCATACAGGTAATTACATCTGTCTATTGTTGCTTTTTCATTCAGGAACAAGAGTACCTTCAGAGGGCTAAGGAGTCACTACGATTCCTGGACAGAATTTTAGCCAAGCATGACGGCTGGCGTAATGAGTTGAAGAAAGAGGAATATAATGCAGTTATCACAAGTAATAGATTTGACAGCATCAAGGGAAAGGTCTACAAATTAGAGGTATGATGGATGTTTTAATGTGTTTCTCTTGTTGAACAAAAAAGAACTTCAGTATTCTTAATTGAGTCATATTGGCAGAGGGCTCCGTGCACAAATACCCCCCAACGGTAAGAAAGGGAGAGTTGGGGGAGACCACTTGGAGTGACATACGAACGTATTGCCGACGACACCTGACGCTCACGCAAAGATGCTTTGGCTTCGTGCACATTCAGAATAAAATAAGTCATGCGTACTTCGCGCACAAACAGTACGCGCATGCGGTGTGTTCCGTTCACGGGGCTCTCAAAGGTGGTCAATAAGCACCGTCTCTTGTTTAAGCACAAATCTCATATTGGAGGGGATGGAGATTTGTATGTTAATCAAATCTACCTTCCTTAATCCTTTCAAATCCTCCATAATCTAATACTTGATTGTTGTTCATTCAGACCCAGTTACCAGTTCCTCCAGAGCAAGTTGTGGTTGTACTCTGGGATAAAGCTGAGAATACTCCAAGTTGGAACCCAACAGTTCTTGTGAGTGAGGTTCTACAACAGATTGATGACCACACAGATATTCTGTATAATGTAAGCACAGGGGGACCAGGCAATATAGTAGCTGGCAGGTAAGATTTTTTTTCAGTGGATATTGATTTTTCTGGAAGTACTGTAAGTAGACTTTTGCATAGACCCTTGCGCCAGCATCATGACCTCAAAATTGTTCCCAAAACAAATTCATAAATACAGTAAACTCTCATTAGCTCAAACTCGGATAACTCGAAACTGTGTTTTATCATCCTCGGTTTTAAGGCCGTTGTCCAGTCTGTTCTGGGTTGACCTGCTTTCTCCCTATGGCTCTCCTCCACTTGGCCCTGTCCGTCGCATCCCTCGCATTGACTCCAAGCAGTCGCATGTCATCAGTCACGGAGCTCTGCCACATCTTGCGTGGTCGGCCAATGGGTGTGGGCCCACCCGCTACTAGTTTGGTACACCTCTTGACCCAGCTGGCATCTTCCTTTCTCTCCACATGACCATACCACCTCAGCCTATGCCTCCTCAAAACGATACCGATCCCCTCCACTCCAGCTGTCCTCCTCAACTCCCCACTTGACAGCCTGTCAGCCAGAGACACCCCGCACACGTGATGTCACTGCTGCTTCTGCTACTTGAGGCTGTACCCTGCCTGTACATCTGACTAGCCATAGTTGGATAGAAAAAAATTTGAACTCTCAACTCGTGCTGCACTTTCCAGACATGTGGACGCTGCCATGTTCATTGCATGCAGATATACTATGCGCATAGCGCATGCAGGTTGCCTAAGTAGTCTTGAACACAAGTAGGTTTATTTCGCTGTCACGATTCGTAACCGACACTCATGGCGAATATTAAGACGAAATGAACCTGCCATCCCGCTCCATTTGCACGTCGCACTGATTTTTCGCATGCTTTAAGTCTAACTTCACTGGTCCCCATGCACATGGTGCTCATGCATATGGTGCTCAGATGGACGTATACACAATATACGGTATATTGTATATGTACCGGATGCATACTGTACCCGTACGGTGCAGTATGGGCAAAGGGTTTACGAATCGGAACGCACAGAGTTGATTTGGCAAGTCCAAAGAGCTTTTGTTTTCTATTTTCTATCTTTTTAATTGAAAAAAGTGAATTTCGATTAACAAAAATGTCAATAAATTAATATGACCCACCCACCCACATTTCGGGGGAAAAAAAATTCGAAATTTAAAAGCATCGAAAATTTGAATGGCCCCTAAGTTAATTGGAAACACACTGCAGCGCACCCTGTGCAATAGTTTCAAAGATTGCCCAGTAAAAAGCATACATATGCAATGGACTATCACATAGGTAACCCCCATGACTGTGCTTGTGTCTTTCTCCCTGACCCTGTGTTAATCTGCATTTGCAGAAATAGCAAACCATTCAGCTGGCACATGATGGTAAAAAGACCACTTAAAATTCAGTTTTGAATATGTATTCATATGACGTAAATGAATATGGCACATGTTCTAAGATAAAATCTGAACCTGGTTGGGATATGGAAGGTACCTGGAAACCAAGGTTTGAATTTCAAGTTTTTCAACCCTGCCCAGTGGGGAACTATACGTTAGACAGACAGTTCCAACACTACCTCAACATTGCAGTGTTGGAGCAAAGGCTTAAACCTTCAAGGCCAAGGCTTTGACCCTCAAGGCCAAGGCCAAGGCTTAGACCTTCAAGCCTCAAGGCCAAGGCTTAACCCTCAAGGCTAAGGCAAAAGCCAAGGCCCTGTTTTATAAAATGACCACTGATATAGAACTAATTATAGTCACATGACACATCATCACGAATCGCCCATTAAGAACAACAACATGTCTTAAATTGCAATCAACTGCTCGCATACACCGTTTTATGACTGCATTAGATCTATTAAAGTATAAGTTCAGGTCTTCAATATGGTTTAACTAAAACAAAATAAAGATTTACTTCTATATTGACGCACAATTCTCCCGAGTGTAACAAAAGGGGGATCCAAGAAACTGATTTGGGAAATGTTTATTTGCTGGGCCAACATGGTCAGAAATATCAGCATTATCTAAAACAGATACATGCAAATCTTTAGCACTTATCAGGGAGACATACAACCAATCAGATAGATATTCCATAATTGTATGCAATTTAAGTGATCATCTCATTAGCCCCACAAGTGTACAGAATATTTTTGCAGCAAATATACTGCAATGGTAACAACATATGCTATAAAAGTGGAAGTGTGCCCAACACACAAATCTACAAGGGGTTTCCCTCCTCCATGGTAATACGATTAAAATGGTAACAGCAAAATTTCGAACAGATTTATCTGGAAAAAGCAAAAGTCTATGGGCCTTGAAGAGCCTTGACTCAAAATTGCAAGGCCGTGATCCCTCAAGGCCAAGGCCAAGGCCAAGGCTTTTGCCCTCAAGCCTCGAGGCCAAGGCCCTAAAGTCCAGCCTTAAGGTAGCCTTAAGGCCAAGGCCCAGCATCAAGGCACTACATCACTGCAACATTGGTACCATTCCATTGCTAGGTTTCTTCAGGAACCTAGGACTGCTGTCTCCCAAAGCTGTCTGAATCCAGTGTTTGACTTCCAAATGGTACTTTCATCATTTTGTATTGTTCCCTCGTTGTTCAGTTCTGACCCTCATCTTCTCATTTCTGATGGTACATTTGTACTTGCAGGGACTTTGTTGCTGTGCGGAATTACTGGCAGCGAGGGGATGTGCATGTATGTAGCAGCATTGCAGTTGAACATGCCAAGAAACCTCCATGCAGTCAGTATGTCAGGTCAGTTAGTAGGTCATTGTGTGAATCATCCGCAGGAAAGGCCATGAATATGCATAACAATTAGGCCATGGGCCAAAATCTGTATCAGGTCTAGAAGTTGAGGTTTGTCTTAACTTTTTGGTGTCACCTTGCAATAAGGTCAACTTTACTAATTCGATAGTGCTGAATCTGAGTCTGGTTGTTCACATTGGCCCAAATTGCACATTAACGTTATGAAAACATTTTTTTCTCATTATTTTGCCCATTTTTGGTCAAAAATGTGACCTGTTCTGTCAAAATCAGACTTTTCTGGGCATAAGGTCAAAAATTAGATTTTTGCATATTTGTTAAAATATGTTCTGTTTCCTTTTAATAGGTGGTTTAATTTTTGAAACCGGTCATTCCTGCACAAAGTTATGCTATTTTGAAGTTCATTGTGTCGAAAAGTAGAAAACAGAGAAAATGGCCACGAACGTCACAAAACAGTAATTTCTTTAACTGATATACCTTAACAAATCATCAAAAATACTATAATTAGAGATCAAATTAGGGTTTCAAACTTGTATAGTATATTTTAGACGTGCTCAGGATTACAAATATGCAAAAATTAGAAAATGGAAAAAAATCACCCCCACAGCGTTTTTTTGCCCTATCTCAATTTCAACCTCTGCCCAGAACCGTCTGCTTTTGACAGAACAGGTCACAAATAGTATTTTTGCCATAACTTCTATGTTTTAACCCCACGGGCAGGGGTCAATGGAGGAACGCGCACCTGCCTGTTGGAGGCCCATAGCGATCACCCTCATGCGGTAAAGTTACATTGGGGAAACAGTCCCCTTTATTTCTTACTTGTGCAAAACGATGTGGTGTGCACATTGTAAAATATCAATTAACATGTTCCAAACTACTTATAACCGAGAAATTAAGTTGCTACTAAAAAGTTAAGATGAAACTGCACGTTACAGGCTTTGGCCCACGGCCTAAATATTCATGTCAGTGAACGACAGTTTTTGTGAAACTCTTTGCTCTGTGCAAGGACAGGCCTACTCACAGTATGTGAATCAGGAACTCAGAGTAAACTTTTTGGTTTGGATGCATCAGAGTCCAAACCTAACAAGCTAAATTGGCACACAATGTACTCAAGTAATGAAGGTGAAATAGGCACCAAACTTGATACCTTACATGTATATTATGCACCATGCAAAATATTGTCTGTAATTGGTGGATGAGTTAAAAAAAAAAAACAATGTTAAGTTTTAAAACATGTTTAGTAAGGCAAAAGGATGAATACTCCAATGGAATATTTTGGGAATGTTGCAAAGTTTTATAATATGAAACCCAGCTTTTTTTTTCTTTACTGAATAGCAAAGTTGTACGAATGATTAAATCTGAACTTTGTGTACATGTATTGCCCAGTGGAAAAACACACAAAGAGAACAGCACAGTAAAAGTTAGTTGTAGATCCTGTATTTCTAGATTTCAAAAAGTCCCAACTTAATGCATTTTTTTTATTGACCTAGGGCTGTGTATTGGAACTGGGTACCCATGTACCCGATCATTGATGTAAGGAACCAGTTACAGATTATGGGATTGGGTACTTGTAACTTTACAAATTACTCAGTAACTTCTCAGAGAATGAAAAAGACAGATTTGCATGTCACTTGTGGGGAATGTTACTAATGAAAACCAGGTTACGTGGGAAAACAAATCATCTATTTCACATTCATGACGCTTGCGAAAGTTGCAATTTACACTGTAAAGCTGTAAGCTCCACTGTACACACTTGTATCTTGCTGTAGGTGACGCACTGATGTGGTAGTATTATCATACAGACCTTTGTAAACAATCTGATGAACAGCAACTTCTGAGATCTGAAGTTTGGGCTTGGGTTTCTCTCACAGATTCCCGGGTACCTGTGTTTTTTTTTTTCAATCGGGTACCCGGTTCCCATACTCCCCTTAAATGCACAACCCTACCTATTAAGATAAATGCCATTCATGTTGTATCTTTCAGGGGATTCAATGGACCCACTGGATGGTTACTTGAACGGCTTGATGGTGACCCATCCCAGTCCAAGTTTACATGGATTCTCAACACTGATCTGAATTTTAAGGTATGATTTTCACCTCTTCAGTGGCGTAGCCAGGAATTTTTCAGGGGGGGGGGGGGCTGGAACATTTCATGGGGGGCGTCATGTAGATCAATGATAATTTTTTTTGAAACTCAAAATCTCAGGGGGGGGGGGCGACTGGGGGGGGACAAGGTTTCATGGGGGGGGCTGTCGCCCCACGCCCCCCCGTGGCTACGCCACGGCACCTCTTCAACCAACAAGTACCTATCTAAAAAAAAAAATTAAGGATTACAAAAAAGAGAACAGCAATTAGGACCATTTGCATTGCTTTAGGGTTATTAATAACAATGCTTAAATTTAGAAAGTTAAAAATTAATCTGTGAAGATTTCAGTTCAGTGGATTATATAGGTTTTTCACGATTTCATCTTTCAAAATAATTTTGTGCTTTAAAAAGATACAAAACACCTCGTGGAATGATTCCATCTGACTAATTGTTATTCACAACAAAACAATAACAATTTTGGGTAGTATAAAAGTTAGAAGTGAAGACAGTTGATTTAAAATTTGGAACAGAGCCAAATCTATTGCTGAGTTAAGCTTGCCATCAGTGGAACCTTCTGGGCCCTTTCATGAAAAGCAAACCGAATTAAGTTGTTCGGTTTGGTATGTTTTGCGGAACGATATACCTATTTGCTCAAATGAAATAGAACTTGCACAATAAAATTATCAAAATAGTCCTTTGAATTTAAAAGAAAACACCATTTTTTTGTATAAATTTTTATTTTCATATTTAATATCAGATTTTGCCCTTGATCTGTGTTATGTTATAAGCAGTATAATTTGTGATGTGAGTGAGTTTAGGTTGGACTTGAACCTACGACTGTTGACCTACTTGCTCAGATTTTATCTTTATTTTTAACCCATCTTCATCCTGTTCAAATACATGTACTTATTTTAAAATACAAAAAAATGGTTATTGCCCCGCCACCAGGTCTGGACACCACAGGCCATCATTGATACCGCCCTCTGTCATGTACTCATGGACATTTGCACCAGCCTTCAAAAGCATCTACAACAGCTCCCTCAGGAGGCCAAAGTTGTCCAGCCACAATTTGTGAACATACAAGATGCAGAGAAGGCTAGCATCGGCAGCTTTGAGGATGTGGAGGAACATTCACCATCTCTGGACAGCTTTGGCTCAGTGTAACTAGATTGATTCAGAGTTGAAGAGGCTGAAGGTTGAGATAATAAATGATTTATATTTTGAGATATGCCCAGGGTGTAACAGCCACCATTTCGAGTGTACATGTACAATGTTGTGATATGTGGTGAGGATATTTTGGAAATGCCCCTTGCAGTGTTGTAGTCGAGTTCTTTTTTCCGAGTACCAAGTACTGCCGAGCACTTAGGTTGCTGAGTACAAGTACGAGTACTGTACTTCCGAGTACAAGTCCGAGTACGAATACTTCCGAATATGGCCACAGGGCAAATGGTTTACTGTGCGTAATTGGCCCGGGCCCAGTCAGACCGATACACAGACCCACTCATGGCTAGCTGTTAAATGTGTTTGTCCAGATGTGCACAGAGGAAAATCAGGAAACTTTCGATTTCTCCACAAGCCAATCAACCATTTCAAACTGAAAGTATCGATAAAGTAAGGCCGTGGTATGTAAAGTCAAGCTATACCATTTTTTCCTGAGTACTGCTATTCGAGTACGAGTACTTTGATGATCGAGTACAATTTCGACGTGTCGAGTACGAGTACTTTAATGCCCGAGTACAAGTACTGTCATTTTGAGTACGAGTACTTCGACATTCGAGTACAAGTACGAGTAGTACTCCAAAAAAGTACTCGAGGAGTACGAGTACCGAGTACGAGTACTACATCACTGGCCCCTTGCCATTGTTTGCTGCAGATAAACACAGTGTATGTGATTTACTATCCTCATAATGGAGCTGAACCCTGAGTTTTGCTAAATTCACAAGGAATTTCAAACACATGTCTGCAGTTGATCTGTGGAGCAGTTTTACATTCCCTATCCTGATTCTGGAATAGTTTCATGCCACTAATCACAGCCTGTCAAGCCAAGTGATTGAAACCTTGTGTTATCCTGGCTTCTGCCTATATCCTTGAAAAATGAGGCAAGGCAAGGCATCTACAATTCTTAATATTTGTCAACAATGCTCAGTTGTTTCTTCTTCTTTGGACTCCGAAGTATATGGTCTTGGCCATTGTACTAATGTTGCAAAGACATCAATGCAGAAAGTTTGGAAAAAAAAAACCATTCAAGTTATGTACATGTACATGTCTTTGTCACTATGTCAATTTGAATGCTTCATTTACACAGACGTCGAAGGACTTGTAGAATACACGGTAAGAACATTACACTTTTAAATTATAATTCCGAAAATTAACAAATGTTTACAGCGTAGTTTTTGGCACATCCCATATTTAATCTTTCTGCTGTGAAATAAATGTTATTGTTTGTAATGTTGATCATGTATATATGTACCCTAAAGTATTTCCCAAACATTGGCAACACATTTATGTTTTTTGACATTTATATCAATATAATAATTGTATGTATTGATAACAATATTTTCTTATCAATGTACACTACTGAGTTCCCATTGGGTACAATCTTACTCAGAGGTTATCAGATACTAATTAAAAAAAAAACCTGTTGATAACAAATTAAAAGAAAACTGTCTCTGTAACTGCCTTAATTGGTCACCCGTTTTTCCCCATTGTATTATATGCAGGGTTTATTGGCGTAAATCATAATTCATGTATTGCAGTTCAATGACTGATGTCCTCAAGTAAAGTTGGGAATAAATTTGCACATTTACTAATCTGCAATGAATCTGTAAAATGATTCTAACCAGAATCATACAGCCAAGACCAGGGATATAGAATACAGCTGATGCGTCCTGAAGGTAACACTGTTTTCTATTGAAACACATTTTCATGCTGCTTCCAGGTTCCCCCCCCCTAAATTTGTTCCAGGTCAGATTTAAAGTGGTTATCATCTTCTCATGTAAGATGAACAAGTTTTCGATTGTGATGAATTTCGTTTTGAAATTGCAGATTATAAAGCGAAGTTTGAACTTTGCTTACATTTGGTTGTTCTGTGCACCTCACGGTGTTGCTGAATGAAAAATGCAACATCATAATCAGTAAACACTTTATAGAGTTAAAAGAGTAGGAAAAATAAAAGGTTATTTAACATAAGGAGTTTACTATTCACATTCAGAAACAGAGATTGATGAGATAATGGTCTAAAAGCTTTCCTTTTACATTATGTGTACATGGAATTATTTTAAAGTGACTATACCAAACTTTTGTAGAGACCAGAATTTGATCATGTTTGCAGTCTTGAAATATTGAGCAATTTGGTTTCATACACAACTATGTTCAGTTCAGGAGTAATATGAACGATGTATATTATTGCTAAGTTGCAAATTTCGTTCGTTACTGTAGAATTTCTGTTCGTTACTTGTAGAATGTGGCATGCAGAGGTATCCATTGTGTCTACTTTGATAATGACGGTTATTGTGTTTTTTTCATAAAATTTGTCTGCAAGCTGATAATGTTTGTGTTGTGTTTATTGTGCCTGCAAGACGGTGCAATTTCTTGTATATTTGTGTGGTGTACTGTTCGATAAGCATGGATGTTTGAGCTGTTAAAATGTCACTCTATAAATTTGGGGTCCACTTTATTCTCTGTCCCTGTCCCTGATATCTATGATTTTATAATCCTGATGCACTCCTTAATGTTCTGGTTCTCAAAGAGAGATTATGGATAGCAAAATACCTACCCCAAAAATATAAGAAATCGTTTGAAGTCATTCTTGGTTATAGTTGAATGGCAAATTATTTAACAGGGACAGGAAAAATGTTGCACTTTGGACCCTACATTTTTAGAATGACCCAAATGCATTGTTTTTGGAAGGACGAAAATGTGTAATATTTTGTATGTATGTCTTACGCAAGCACATATGGGGCGGTAATGCCCTTTTTCATTAATACTTTTTGTGCTACATTGACGGAATTATCAAGTGGTACATGTAAAAATAAATAACAATTTGCATAAAGGTAATAATATGCACGTTATTAATGCAAACGGTGATACATGTCTGGTCTCCTGTACGTTTTGATTTTGCTGCCACGGATTACGTAGGCCTACATTGTATTTGGTTACTTTTCCACGATCTTAGTCCGTATGCACGTGGACTGCTCGCTCAGTGATAGGGATTGTCTTGCCTAGTAGTAGTGATTGGCGTAGGGACATGAGAAACAAAATCACAAAAGATGCTTTCAGCTTTAAGCTTGATTTTCCGCGGCAAATCACAAGCGTTGGCGACATCCACCGGTTGAAATGGAACCAAATAAAGGTGATAAGGGTGTCGCTTACACCAACAGATTGTCGGGCCCTATCGCACGTGCTGTGGGCTTATGCCGATATACAACCCCAAGCCGTGCCCTTGCGGTCATAGAGAGAACTGATCTATACCTACCAACAAAGAGGGTTGACGGTGCTTCTGAATCCGTACTAGACACTGGTTGAGCGGTCTGTTGGGCGGATTGGTAAGGTATTGTGTCTCCTTTCACCACCACCCCGCGGCTGCCTTGGGCTATTTTTCATGCCCGACGTGATGGTAACAAAGCCGGCTAAATTGAACTTGACGCTGGAGTCAATCAGCGCACAAAGGCACGCCGATACCTCCCCCATGTTAACTGTGCACCGGGAAATTACTTTCCATTTAATAGTGGGTCCCTTTGCCCAATGGGCCGCGGAATTAAGATTATACAATTGCATAGTTTTAATACCGTCAAAGGAACCCCCGCCGCCGCTTTTCGTCATTGCTCTCTCCTTCATTTCCTTTCTTTGGTAGCTAGAAAATTGGCTGTCGAGATTCCATGTCAAGGGGTTAATGGCAACTGTAACCGTGTGTACTGTGTGGAGATTGCTGGGGCCGGGCAGGCTGTGGTACGGCGGCCTGGTCCCACTCGTGCAACGGTACAGTCGTCTTGTTTGGAAACCGCAAACTCTTTGGGTTCAACGGGCTATGCCCAACACGTACAGCGAGGCAGTTGCAATTAACAAGGAAATAGCACATGCGGCTTAAAGGGAATATACAACATTTGCAAACATCGAAAAATAAAACTACCAAGTTTTTGCGAAATACCTTAATAGGACGTTGGTAAATGACAGTCTAAAGCATCCTGTAAAATTATGGCACCTGGTATACTGTCATTTTCAAGAAAAGTGGTATTTTTGTATCAATTTCCAACGCTGATCGGCCGATCAGCGTTGGAAACAACTGGCTTTTTTTCAAATACTGGCCCCAATTGACTATTGCACTTGTTTGCAATCGATTACAAACCTATGAACGGGTACGAGCCAGCTAGACTGGTTCCCTGACCTTACAATTCCCCAATGTATGTAAACTGCTCGGTTTCTTCTTATATGGAGTCAGGGAACCAGACTACAGGTAAATGATCGTTTTTCTTGGTTTTTATAGCATTTTCGAACCCAAAACCTCCAAAAAGTCAGTGTAACTATATTTGCTTTATATTTCCAATCCCCCAATTCCATCCATTTCTGAAAATTACAGCAAAAGCAAATGATGTATATTCCCTTTAAAAATACGATTCAGAATTGATTTAACAAAGAAAGATATTAAAGGGAAAATTAATCAATGCAGCTGCATGTCATGAAAATAACAATGAAAATAACGATGGGACCTTTTGAGACGGCACTTTTTTTTTTAATGTTTCCAATATTTTTTGAATGGGGGGGGGGGGGGTAGGGGATGGTGCTCTGACTGTTGCTCATGGAATTCGAAAGGAGATATTACGGTCATTTTGCTGGATATTGTATGGAAGCGCTAGAAATGTACGACCGGTGCTGGTAATGTTGCCAAATGCCAAAATGTTGCTGTGTGCTGCGCGCGACGTCAAAGGTTTTGCCGACAACTTGTTTATTTTGTGTAGTGGCAGATGTGGGATATTTAAACCGACTGGCTGGACTTTCAGGAGGATCGGAGGGGTTGTGGATCGGGGGGCGTGGGGGCCGGGGTGGACGGAGGCGGCGTATTCCACGCATGTAAGACCAAAGTCCACTAGAAGCGATGAATTAAGATTTGTAATAGTGAATGATGACGTCAGTTAGGGAACTTCAGGAAATTTGTGATTTTTCCCATTATAATACTTCTTTATATTTTGTCACCCTGACCAACCCTTAATTACATACACCCTTGTTGCTATAAACTTTTGAGCAATGTATGCATGGTATATACCGTAGTGATAGACCACAGACCATCCATTCTTAGATAGCTCATGACTGGACCGACTGGATTCACGAGTTGACTTATTACATCAATAATAATGTTGTTTTTTTACATGAGTTGTAGCAGTTGCATTACAATAATCGGTCCAGACCCTGCTCTCCAAATTAAAATGAAAGGGTTGGACTTCACATGGCTATTGAGTGTAGACGGCACACCGTAAGCTAAACGCGTCGTCACCGGTTTGCAATGCTGTTCCACTTCAACTCAAATTACAATCTAATTTTTTCTCTTAGGAGACTTTTTCTCGAAACGATTTAATAATAATAAGATAAAAACCCTGCTATATGTGGTAATTACGTGTATGATATGAAGCATTGGGTTGTATCGTTTACCAGATCGTTTTCATCTTGCCCTGGTTGCCTTTGCTCCAGTTGGCCCATCAGGGCCCATGTGATATGGCACACCTGAGGGCAAGGGACGAAACTTGTACCGGTACTTAATTAATTGTCCCCCGCGGAGGAATTAGGAAATATGCATTTAATGAAGTGACACACGGGTCTCATGATCAACGTTGATAATTTGGAGGATGTCACTGCTACTGTAATTGTATCTGTAGACCGACTCCCGTGAACGATACACCGACTCGGCGTGGTATACAAGGCTTCAGTCTATCAGTTGCAACTGTTTTCATTTCACGTGCTGAATTAACCCTCCGTGCTGAGACTTCTATTCATAAAAACTACTTGTTTGTTAATGTTCCAAAACAGTCCAATTTGTCCGACCTGGTATCGGGTGACTAGGCCTATGCCAAACTGCTAGAATGAGGCAGTGTCACTTTGAACTCCGACTCCAGCGTAGGCGTTTTTATACATGTGTAATGTTTTTGGATGATAAGCAGTTTGTATGAGCTATTCTCAAATGTATTTCTGAGTTCTGCTGCGGTGCCGTTTTATTTGACGTTAACTGCATGGCTACGCGGTGCATCCTCTACATAGGCCACCATCCCCTTCCGGCCGCATAATAGCTCCATCTCTGATACCATGAGTCTGGTGCTGTGGAGTCGTAACCGCACATGCATTCTGTTTAATAGATCAAATTAACTTCACAATTTTCTTTCTTTCCATATTGCATCTTGAATTCGCAGTCTAAAACGGTAATACTGTCACGAGAGCCCATGTACAGGGCTAACGTGCCAGATCTGTCCAATATTGGCTGATGTTTCAGCCTAACGTAATGTGTGATATGCTTCCGCTATGACGGATTAATTTCAGACCCGCCTGGGCTCAATTTCAGGCACGCGGTACGGCACGGATCATTTTACGTTCAAAAGAAGCCGGAGGACCAGTGAATCTTTGGTTCATGAGAAACTACCAGTAATCCACGTCATTACAAACAAGCGCCGAAACACCAATCGTTCCGGCGGGTCACGGGGAAATCTCACTATAATTAAACAATGAAGAAAAAGTTAAGATAATTAAACAATAAATTGAAAAAACCTTATACTTGTTGATACAGTTATGTATTTTGCGCAAAATGTCGCATGACCAGTCAATTTCTTATTTCAGTTTCAGAATTGACTCAGATGAACTTCATGAAACACGGATAGGCCCTATGCAATTGATGAACTCCTTACTCCAATTAGCACCGGCCCTGAACGTGATTGTTTTACTGTTCCTATTGACTATATCTTTCCATATGATAGCCAAAGAAATATGTCCCGGAAAGAACAATCGAAACAAAGAAAATTAACAAGAAAAACTGTATATTATCGTGCCATTTACAACGATGTGACTTGAGAAACTTGGCAAAATAAACAAGAAAAAGGTGAAACTGTATTGCCGGTAAATTTTGATAACGCAATTTTTGGGGTAGCCTAAAGGACAACACGCATCTTGAGCGAGATAGCAACTCGACGCAAGAGTTCTCTTTTATGATGACCAGAAGGAAGATCATTTTAATCAAACGCCATGTACATCTCTTAAGATTTTGTAAACAAATACCTGATTTGTGGAACGGCGTTTCAGCCCTGGGTGATAACGCCACATCACACAGATTCGGTATCCAACGAGAACTGATGTTAATAACAAATGTGTCCGGTCAATCTTGTTACCCTCAGTTGCACTGAGCATGCAACTTGATGCGTCTTTTTGGTCTAAATTGGGTACCCCTTCAAAAAAATAATGAAAATATTTGAACAAAAACCAAAAAACAAATCGCGAGCGGGCACAAATGATTTATAGCAAAACGTATAAAGGAATGGGACTCGGGTTTCTAAAGGAGTTCGTATCGTTTGGGACAAAAGTTGTTTCCCCAAGTATTCTAAATATGTGGTTATAAACAGTCAAATGTTTTGACTTGGTATCACTTTTATCGCCCGGTCACAGAAGATACTCAAATAAATCTCTTCCAGTTTGATGATATTACTCTAAAAAGTGGCGTAAATAACGCATTTCAAAATAGCACCGACACGCGGGTCCTCATAGTTTCCGTTTGTGGTAGCGAAGGGAAAGAAGGTCCCAGTACAACGGCTTAGTATTTAGAGCCCCGGCTTGGCTGATTTCAAAGTCGTCCATAATTTATTGTAAGGACACCTGGTGAAACTAGGTCACAGACATACCATTAAAAACACAATAACAAGCGTTTATTTGCACAATATGAGTTGGTCCAGAAAGCCCCTCGAAAACAAACAACTTCAGATGTCACTCATGGACCGTGTTCACACAATTTAATCGGGCAACAGGCCACTAAATCAAAACGATGACAGTTTGTATAGTTGCTTGACTTCAGTCGGACTAAAATCATCTCGGTGATGACGTCATTGTCGTGGCCTCGTGCATGGGTTCTGCGAAGTGCGCTTAATGAGACTGTTCTCTGCAATGAAGTGCCCATGCCGATTTTGTCAATTTGTATTTAACAAGAGAAACAAAAGGAATCTAAAGCCGACGTTGGTTCGAGGATTTCAAGACCCTTATTATAGTCCCTCTGACAAAATGCTGTCCAGAGAATGACATCAAAGGCGGATTTAATGGGGTGATCGTAGATGCTAATAACCCCTATTTCGTCTTATCATTGATAAATAAATTATATAGCATGAATTCAACGCATCGTTGCTATATACAGGGTGATTTTTAAAAAAAACGGAACCCAAATGGCAGGACAAATTTTTGAATGAAGTTTTGCCTGTAGTTCTTTCAACCTTTTTTCATAGGGATGCATGTGAATTGTTTTCGTTTTGCTGAAAGAACACTTACCTTTTACCTTTTTTGTGATCCGTGGACAGAACTTTAACCCTAAAAGGGCCGGGTTAATTTGACCATCTCTCAGCCGGGGGGGGGGCGGATTCCGCCCCCAAGATCTCGGCCATCGAGTGACGAAAATTTTTGAAACTTTGTACATGCATAGAGCAACTCATCATAAACATACCCAAGAAATTTCATGACTATAGGTCGAAGGGTTTTGGAATTATGGCTACTTAATTATTCATATGTACGAATGGTAATTCTACTCTGTGTACACGACGTATATGGGAAAATTTAGTTTTCACGGCACAAAGCGCCGGAAAAATTTTTTCCCCGCGGCAACCCGTGGTCCGATTTTTATGTTTTTGGTATCAAAAGATGCGCAAGGCTGGAGGCTAAAAAGTCATAACAGCTCGGGTCGCGAAAAAAAAATCAAGGCTATCGCGGAAAAAGTCGAGGGGGGGGGGGCGGATTCCGCCCCGGCCCTTTTAGGGTTAAAACGGTGTTTGTGTTCAAAATTCCGTTAATTGAAAAGTACATGAGTGATTTGAATGATTCTTGTACTAAAAGAAAGCTTAATGACTGGGCTTTCATATCCTAGATTTTGAAGTGCTACCGTGAGGCAAAACTTCATTCAAAAATTGGTCCTGCCATATGGGTTTCGTTTGTTTTGACTCAGCCAGTATTGAGTATAGTTAAAAACAAGTAAAATATTACTTTCCGTGACATGTGGATTTGTTTTAGATTTCTTGATAACAAAAATATGTTATGCAAATTATTTGGTCGAAGTTCTTTTGGGGTCGCTGAAAACGGAGGGCCTTAAATTCAGTTTTAGCAGATGGCTTTACGTGACGGAACAAACGGACAGAAACAGAGACAACCCTTGCTTTTTAGACGGAAGTGGAGTCGGAGGAACCTGAAATTATCAAGTGTGCTAGTGATGAATACAAGGCAGTCGAAATTGGAGATCAAACTCACCAAAAACCAAAAATGCAAACTCCCTGCAGCAGCTGCGCAATTGAATCTATTGACTGTGATTAAGTCTATTTGGTAAGCAAACACAATTCATCGTCTGGTTTGGACCAATCCAATGGGGAGGCCTGTCCCTCCCTGCACATTACAAGGTAAATATTCACTCTGAAAGTAGAACTTGGTAAATACTTTGAATCTGATGAATGAATATTGATCAATATTATGACTTCATTTATGTAGGCCTGCTTCAATCAAATCACTATATACGAGTGTAACCGTGGGATATAGGGCACCATAGTTTAACCGTTGGATTTTGCACACTCTGGAAAAAAGTTTGCCGAAGATGCCCATTTTTGAGAGCTTTGTACGGAAAGACTTCGTTTGTCGAGCCTTTCGACCTTTTTTTTCCAGAGTGTGCAAAATCCAACGGTTAAACTAGGCCTATACTGTAAATTATATATGTAGTATATTTGGAATTCTGCGACTATGTGTACGCATTCCAATATTATTGATACTTAAAAACAATCGGGTATTTATTTAGTTTGGAGCCCGATTCACAAAAGTGGAGGATGGGGATCATGCAGATACTGCCTCTCGTTAGTTCTCACTTCTCAAAGATGATTTTCTTATCGACTTTCCAACAGTCACACATCCCTTTACATTCCCTATAGCTGGCACATCTTCACAGTGTGAAAATAGTTTTCTCTCATAAAAGGAGGAAAACAGAAATCGAACGTGGATATCCGAACCCAGTAGGCGCACTTAAGAGTTTCATCGGATTAAATCCACGAACAACACTCGTTCTTCTCGGGACGCATCACCATGAATCCCAAGAAAATGGCTGAGACATAAAGCCCGCTTTCTTTCCAAATTGATGATTGTGCATAAATATATGTCTCTCAAGTCACTTCTATTTCAGTAAACTTGAATTCATGGTTATATGTTACTTTATAGACAGTTAAGTATTCCACATTAGATGGTTCAATTCTCAGGATGAACTAGCGATTTGTAAGCGTTTTTCAACTGTTTTTGTGAGGTCATTTTCATTTGTCGTTTTAAATTGTTGACGAATGTACGGACCATGAAGCCTCTGTTGCAATGCCTTGTCAACGTCGGTGTATGCTAATGCGAAATCGATCTTTCAGTACCTTCTGTGTTGGTAAATCAATCTTTAATTTTTTTTTCATAATTTCAAACAAATACCATTTAGGCCTACTGAAAAAAAGTTGAGAGAAAACATCCTTGTAATTATTCCAACAATGGAACTTTAGCTACAACTGTCCTAATGGATTTCAGGGTTGAACGATCAGTGTCTTTCGCAAACAAAAACACCCCAGCTCGGCACTGCATTTGGGAAGTATAGTTCTAAACAAAATGAATATATGTTTTTGCCATATACGGCCATTAAAGCGAATTCAAATAGGAAATACAATGACACAAGCCTTTTTATATCGTCGCTTCGAGTACAATCCTGGAACACGATTCAAATGCAGAAAAATTATTTTACAGAGTTACAAACATGCAAACCGCGGGATAACCGGAAGAAAGATGTTAAAAAATACTTCGGCGTGTTCAAAAAGCAAACGCAGTGGAGTATGAAGCACTGACAAACGCCAACTGTAAAGGGCCAACAAAGTCACAATTTTCAGCACAAAAGAGGTAGCTTTTAAATTGGTGTTTCGTAGCACTGTGAAAGCGGCAAACTTCAAAGAGGAGACGATTTATCAGTCTAAGATGACCTAGGGTTTAATTGCGCAGAAAAAAAACCCCGACATCAGTGCCGCACCAGCGAGTTATAAGCGGATTTCCAAGGAGAGAAAGTTAAGCGTAGTCATTGTGGTAATTGTTGAGCTTTCAGATGCCACCACTGAGTATTATACCAGCATCCATTTTTCATTCACGGATGACATAGCAGTCAGATTTGGGGACACGTAAGGGGCCTGTGCGTGAGCCCTCTAAAATTCGGCATGGAGCCGGACGAAAGATGTGTGTATTCCACTCGAATGTACTCAGTAGACGTTCCTATTTCATGCTTGGACTCACCACCAACAAACTGCATCATAACGTTAAGTAATGCATATGGGTGTAATCATATTAGAATCGCAGCCAAGTCGAGCGTAACGTTAAACCAAATGGTTCTTGACTTTATTACACAGCTATGATGAGAAAATATTTTCATAAATTCAATAGGGCTCCATGAGATCTTCATGGTTCGTATATCTCATGTACGGTTCAAAACTTGGTGTTGTTTTGATGGGCACTTCAAAGAATTTAGTAATGTTTGTATTTAGGGACTAAATTAAAACCGTTTTGGAGCTGCCTCCTATGCGGCCCCACGTATGGCATTATGTACAAACCCCTCACTCCGAAATCTAAGTTTAAAACATATTATTGGCCTACTTCTTTATCCACTCTTCTATTTCAAAAGAGTGAAAAGTCGCTTCCAACACCGGCTGAAATTATAGGGACCGGATGTTTAGAGTGTAGTTAATTAAATTGAAAACAATTCGAATTTCCACTCGTTTCGACTGACGTGATTCTTTTTTTTAAGTGAGAATTTTAATTCCAGATTAGAGTGATTTTTACCCAGTAAACTATAGTCCCTAGTTTCACATATTTGTTTGATACTCCCGTAAACAAGACACAAGTAACCGGTAATGATTACGCAATCAAGTTTCAGAAAAAGATTGGAAATTTTCAACGCTACATGTAGCTGGTTTAACGCTGGGTTGTGCCATTTCAGACAGGATTGCAAATACCACATTAACTTTGGTTTAAAAGCTGCACATTATTTCTAACTCACATGATGAAATATGCTCCCGTTTAGAGTGATCTTCCTCAGTAAGCAACTCGCACATGCGCAGGGTTGGCTCAAATACTGCGAAATGACCAATGTCGATGTTAACATTCGTTTGCTTAGTGCCGTTGATTGGCCTGCACGTATTTCAACGTGAACATGAATTTGCAGAGAATCTCTGACACGATGATACAAAATGTTACAATCGAGGTGACATAATTTATGCCACGCGGAAAAATCTGACGAGATGTTTTGCAAACCAGACTTTTTAGAGTAGGACAGACTTATATAGTACATACCAACAATGTGTTTCCAAGATCATTTAATCACCTTATGAGGTGGGAACTCGAAGCACTGACGAAAAACAAAGCGATTAATCTAAGGAATCAGTTTAGAGCAACATTTCTATACGTTTCTCAATTTTCTTGCAGAGTCTATTTTGATCCATTTAAGATCATATCTAATTTTCCACCACATGCTACTGAAAATTGCAACTCTACAAATTTAATTGATCTGCAATTTAGCTCTTCTTATACACTCTGAAGTAGAACTTGGGATTAACTTCCATACTCAGTATTTAGTATTCATAGATTCAGAGTTAAGTAACTCCTGCAGTAACTTTCAAAAGCTCCAATCATATGGAATAATAGCGTCAGATTAATTCAGTAAAACCACTCGGGTCTTAAGATCCATTTCACTCACAAACGTACGCTTTGCAACCCATAAATCACTTGAGACTTGGAAAAAAACATGGAAATCTTGGGCTTTCAGGAACTAGACCCCTGATCACACGCGCCCGAGTCCTCAACACCTGTTCATGCTGTTCCCCAAAATCTACATCACCCCGTCTGCCTTTGTTAGCGACTAACAAGTTTTAGGATCCCGTTCCCCGCGGGGATTCTGTCCTGCCAATTTCGTAAAACGCTACACAAATCGCCAGGATTTAGGGGGTCTTTTCAAAAGCAGGGCGACGAGAAAATACACGGGCCGCAAGCTTTTTGGGGACAGTACTGCGGGGTCTGATCCCATTGATATTGTTGCGCTAATCCAGTCTACTCGTGGACCAGTTTTTCCCTCTTGCCTTTTTTTCTTTTCAGATGTTGACGAATCAATCGGTTGTGGAACACAGCTTTTATGGCGTGTGCAGATGGCTTGGCCATAGTCAACAGGGCTACTTCAATGGCCTGTGGATGGTATCGGATCTAGAACAAAGCTATAGAAAATCAATGCCAGGTCTCTCCTGGGTTGAAAAGGGTACAAAACAAGGATGCTATATTCTAGAATGAAACTACATGTATATGTCCATAACATTATCGTTGAAATCTTGTTGCAGCAACTGATACTCTGTTTATAAATATTGAATACAGAAATCGCAAAGGCCTATCATAAAGGAAACTATTTTATTGGTCGATTTGTCGATAGTCTACTAAATTAAGAGTGAAATTATGACACGAATATAGAACAAGCATAATTGATTAATTTCGGATAAATTAAAAGAATAATACGTCGAGGACATAGAACGGTCTTCTTATTCAGAAACAAATTTCGTGGTCAGACTTTTCCCACACTATTAAAGAACGTACAATGAGCATTCTAGACAAAAGTCATTTGGAAACCCTTAAAAACTTTATGGGCGTCATGCATGGCCGGTCTGGCACCGAACTCGTCAAGATACGGGTACTCTGGAGCTGAAGGCTGCACATATACTACTGGAGTATTCCCTGCCACTCGTACTCACAATAATACAAAATGCTAATTGGTAATTTAGACCCAACCCTTGACCCTCGGACGAGTGGCTTTTAAATCTGCTAAATGTATTTAAATTATTCACTTAATTGGTAATGGCTAGTTGAAAATTAACGGGAAGTTCGAGAAGGTTACTGAATAAGGGCGGGTACCTTCCAAACGAGGCTCACTGCGCACCGTGATGTTACGTGTACACGTCCACAAAATAGAAAATGCAGTTTGAGCTGCGATCAGGTGATGTGAAAATCAATGAAATAGTGCACGGAAAGTCGATGTATACAATCTTTCAAGAAAAAAAGGCCTTAAATCAGTGAAAACGATAATAATTGATCCAACCGAATCATGATGTGAGACATCAGTGGAATGAAGAGAGGATGGTACATATTATGACCGTTCATACAAGTAACCTGCAAGGCTCTTTGCCTGTGGTGTGTGGGCTTTCATGCTGCCAGCAATGCCTTGTAACAGAAAATATGACCTGAAGTAACAGTTTCGGGTCCGCTATGACGAATAGAAATATCATATCCTTTGCAATGCAAAGATCGTTTGCCAAGTAATTCCTTGATGCCGAACGCGAAACAATACGAATATCATTGAGCAATACTGCATTTGATTTACAGTCAGCGTTACAATTCACATCGCCGAATGAGATTTACTATACAGGGTGAGTAAAAACCCCCAACGAAACCCACTTTCAAAATCTAGGATATGAAGCCCAATTCATAATAAGATTTCTTTTAGTACAAGAATCATTCAAATCACTCATGTACTTTTCAAGTATCAATGAATTTTAAATACAACCACCGTTTTTTAAAGTTCTGTCCATGGATTATGTGATTTGTTTTAGTTTTGCTGAAAGAATACTTATCTTTTTGTGATCCGTGGACAGAACTTTCAAACGGTGGTTGTGTTTAAAATTCCGTAACTTGAAAATTACATGAGTGATTTGAATGATTCTTGTACTAAATGAAAGCTTATGAATTGGTCTTTCATTTATTCTAGATTTTGAAAGTGCTACATGCAGAACTTCACCAACACAATGGTCCCGACTTTTATGTTTTTTACTCACCCTGTATACGTAGTACGAAATACTTTGGGCACTCTCTTGATGATTTATTTGCTGTGTCAAAGCATCTTTAAGAAACCCGAGCACTAATAGAAGTAAAACATATATCAAACAAGACCAATATATTTTAGAATGGATTTTTTTTTTTTTTGCATTTTAACAGTTTGTTAGAATATTTTTCATTTTTTTTCAGCCTAGTTTCCTGGAACAGAATGAACTTCGTTTCCTCATCATTCTATATTCTGTTATTCTGTGCAAACCTTCACATTCCGTTGCTTATTTTCTGATTTGTTTTCATAGCCATTTTTCGGCTGACAACCCCACCCATACTGACTTTAGTTCACCAATTCTCAGGGTCACAAGTTCAGTCTGTGTATGGAAGAACTATTCCTTCCTCTGTATAATGGTCTATGATGCGCTGCGTGCATAATCCACGAGGGAGGAAAACTGAAGCGTGCGTAGGGCTGAGTCCCTGCCTGAGAATCGCGCCTTTCCTCCCGCCGAGCTAAGGTGAGAGGGATACGTGCTCCTACTACGAGCAGGTGTTGCCCTACTGCAGGGTATAGTGATAAGCACCAGCCGCTGAAACAGACCGGCTTCCTGATTCAAAGAACAGGAGGTTGAATAATTTAGGTGAACAGTAACAAGGATCTCATCGACAGCAACGTTACTCCTGGAGTCCTAGCCCCCATGGGAGGTAAGTGGGGATGATTAGGCCCAGTATAAATGCTAGCCATATATCAAAACCTGCATAAGAACGAGCCATGATTATTTCATGAAGACTCAATTTTTTTGTGGAGTCGCAGTGTCCGTAAGAGATAAGTCTCTTTGACCTTGGTACGCGTAATGAATCCAACTAGACCGTAACACCAAACCAAGTATTAATGGTCCAATCCAAAATTTCGGGCATTTTTAGTAATTATCATTATTTAAAGAAGTAGCAGGAACTATCAACTATCATAATACGGCCATCTGCTAGTCGAACTACGATAGACCTCTTTATCGCGGGTACGTGCACTATGGTATGTTTGTATAACTCAAGTTACGAGTTTTCAAGTGTAAATGGAGCAATACTCAGACGCGTCAATTAGTGTCGTCATCAGGCTGCAGCTGGATTTTAATGAATCTATTTTGCTCGTTTTTTCAATGATTGTCGTTTAAATAGCAGCAAAAAACCCAAATAGTTTTGACATTTGGATTCCGCATTAAGACTGATGAAATACTCAGATGCTGCACAAAGATTGTGCAACTATCACGAAAAGACGACACATGCGAGACAATAACACGTATTTACTTTCAAGCGGATTGCCAAAGCCGGCAAAAGTCCCATTAAATATAATAGACAAGCAATCAAGCACAGCTTAACTTCGATCAATTGATGTGAAAGTCAAGCCCGGCTTCTGCTGTACGAACTCTACTCACATTTGTTTTTGCGACCCAAAAACTATTCGTACATCATTCATTCCTTGTCGTTGGACATCAACAAAATGATCTATCCAGCCCTATGTTAGCGGTCTCCCGATTTATCAATGGCATACACCTTCGAATTTTAACCGTTCGTCTTTTCTCACATCGCACTTCCGGTGTTTTTTTTTTTTTTACTCTTTTCATAGGCCTGCATTTGAAGAAACTTGAATGAATTTGGAAAATTAACTTTCCAATTACATGTGAGCAATTGACGTGGGCAATTCAAATTTTGGTATACTCGAATAAGAAATTCAATTAACGAAATTGCTACCAGTATAAATCCAGTTAAACGAACCGAACACTGTGACCATGACATTTGTGTGCCACACTTGTGTTGCATACAACTAACACCGTTTTACGCTTTAAATGGGCACTTTGGCACGTTTACTGTGAAACGAATAGTTGGAAAGATCGTAAAAAGTAGAATATGAAAGTTCTATCTCTAAAGTTTGGTGTTTTGTGTAATTATCGCGCTAAGGAATATGGGGGTTTAGTTTGGTCCTCAAAAATCGAACCGTCGGACCGCTAGTCATAATTCTAATCACACATTTTTTTTTCTGTTTAAAAAGTTGCTTCAAACGTGTGCGCTAGGATTGCTAGGTGTAAAAACAAGCTTTAGACCAGCATATCAAAGAGTGAACTGTCATGATGTGATATGCAAAGTTATGCGGCGCCATGCAGTCTTATGTTAAAGGCGTATAGGATCATTTAGTTTTCATGATAAATGCAAATGATCCATATGCTTTTCATAGATTTGCTGACAATTCGATGGCTTTATTTACTACCTAAAAATGTGTATAGGCAAGACAAAAATCGCTTTCGCGCCGTATGTAAGCAAACGGCGTTTTTCATCATTTTCCCGGTAAATGTAAGACATCATATCGATTTTATATGAACCAGAAAAATGGCTAGGAAACGGTATGAAACACTTTTTTGGGGTAAAAAGTCTCCGGACGAAGGGATGCCCTTAAGATATAGTACTACACGGAAACATGCATAGCCGAGTACTGTATCAACACGTCCCGTTTTTACGAAACGAGACTCAACATTGTCACATGAATGCAAGTCAAGATTTTCCCGTAGATAGCGGCTATTATCTATGTACATAACTGTGTTGTCTTTGAATTTTCTAGGATGTTCCTAAGCGTTTTAAAGCCTTGAGCTTCGATACGTTTGTGATGACAGTGTATTAAATCTGCGGCATTAGGACCGAGTAAAGTTTCAAAACGTCCTGAAAAAAACCTAGTGATTTCGCGCATAAAATATTATTATAATACCGTTAGTGTCCCCTCAACATCACCGGATTTATGGTGGTGAAGTCCGATGATGACTTTTATTTTGTTATCAAGTTGCGATATAGATGGTTAAACAAATATAATCCAACTTTGTGATTAGCTCGTTCATCAGTGAGGTTAATGGTCGAGGGGCATCATTAGTTACATTCTGTAATTGGTGACGACAGCTCAAGCAAACGACGGTTTCCTGCGCATTATACTCAGTCATGAACCGTGTTGTATCGGCTGACGGAGTACGATTCGGCACCATCGCAAATCGGCGTGGCTGCCCTTGAAGAAGCCAAAAGCACACGGTACAGTCAACCTGCCGCACGACTTGTCATCTCTGCTTAGTTTGCTGTTGGTGTGAGAGGGGGACACTCACCGGGCCAACGACCGGGTATGAATGGTTCCCCCTGATAAAGATCTGCGCTGGACCATGAACAGCCTGGTGGAACTCTAAGCTCCCAGCTAGCTAACCACAAAAGCCCAGCGCTCCACAGCCTCGTCAAACTTTTTTTTCACTTTTGTCCGCGCAAATTGATTCCTAAACAAAATCAACCTTGCGTATTGTCTTGATGGTGGCTACATACCATTTCAGGCTATTTGTTGTTTTCCCGCACAAAGGTACAAGCAAGGCTGCTGTGAACTTGTTTTGGGTAGATGTTGCAGGATCTCTTGAACCCATGGGTATATGGCCGACGATTGATTCACAGTGTACATGTCATATCTCGGCCTCTTCGGAATTGCTGTCCAAATTCTGGAGTATTTTTTAACTTTTGTCAAATATCTTTTGCAATAGACTTCCACCACTTGGCGTTGCAAAACCATTGGGACCCATTAATTTTCTGAATTTAAATAACTGTTTTTATTGTTGGCGTATAGTTTAATGGCATCATTACCCCCTACCTAGAATGTGTGGTTTAAACTAAAACTAACTTGAAGATTTCAGACTATAAAAAAAGGCCGTCAAATGAGGGCGGTGTCTTCGTAAGAAATTCACAACTTCTTCTAATAATCTTGATAAACAGTTTGCCGTGCGTAGATCACTCTCGATGGGTTTTCTCGCCGGTGAATGTCAGAGAGCTGCAGTTTTATTTTGTAAGGTTCGGTACAAATGAGTCTGTCATCAGCGCTATTAGTAGGACGGCTATCACCAACCCCTAAAGCTTATCCGACGAGTCGACAACACGATTCGTACCCCACCCACGTTTCTTTATGTGCAACCCAACCAAGGTTACCCTGCCACAGCTCGGGTCCACGATGTACAAGAAGAGGAGGCGTCTTCATCTCGAGATTTATCGATTCTGTCATTATCCATAAATTTTCCCAGTCGAAAAGCTAGCATGGTCCCGACAGGGTGGTAGACGGAGAGCGATTTATGGGGGATGGTGTCTGGCCTAAAAGCCCGGCAGTAAATCTTGCTTGGGTCCGGACAGAAGATTGTGATTGGATTGCATAATGGCTCCCGTCTCTCGCCCCACACACCCATACTCAAGCAGACGACGCACGAGGTTAGCGTACAAACCAGCCACGAGAATCATCTAGAATGATGTATTGCACCATGGGAGGAACTGAGTTACCGTGATGGGTACACGCAAGTGATTCAATCGCAGACGATTTGGAAGAAACTGTTTGAGTACATCATTGGTCTCCTACAACGGGGAATAACGCTTACACACTCCAGTTATCGGTTTTCAGTGAAGTTCAAAAGATTAACTATGCAAGTTTACGTGCTGGACTGAAAGAAATATACATCTGTGAAACACAAGCGTGTGTCATAAACGTGTAACTTGTTGAGATAAGACTGTCCCATGCAATCTTGGATTAAAAATTACAACATGATGACTTTTGGCATAATGACACCATGAATTAAAAGTTATTCGTAGTATCGATGCAGTTTTATGTGTAATGAAGTATTGTTTTTCAAATTACAGGATGATATTTTCTGTTGAATGTTGTAAAAATTCTTCTCATGCTTCTTCAAACATGTTTTTGTGTGTGATATTGTATGAAACTGTATGAAGGCCTAATTGTATTCCGTCATGTTTTCCCCATGTTTCGGGAACTTAAGTTATTTAATGGGTTATTAAGGGCGTATAATAAGGCATTCGATAATGTTAAACCTTTTCTAGTCCAATCTCACATTGCAATTTTTATTTTGATAGAAAACAGTATAAAATGTATTATAACACCAAGATGGGCATTAGCAGAATGTATGTTTAAGAACTTAAGCAGCAAATTCAAAATCGAAGTATCGTATTTAAGCAGGAAACTGAAGTGTAACCAAGAAAAATAGATTCATAAAAAGCCGGTTATCATCTGCATGGCGCGTTGTTCATGGTACAGCTTGTTCTCTAACTAAACAATCTCCGACAGTAAAAACTTTAAAACAATTCCTGAAGAGAGGAGCTAACCAGCGTAGACAATCTCAAATCTCAATTTAAAAAAGTCGCGCCAAAAAATCATGCATCCGATCAAAACTTTCGCACATTTTGCATGTCTTTGAGATGGAAAAATATTTTACGAGTTTGTCAAACAAATGAAACATTGGCACGGAGAGATAAACCGAACAAGGCATGTGTATAGACTTGATACATGAACGCACAGCGGTTAAACAAGTGAAATTATATGAAAATTCAATGGAAAGACATCGAAAAGAGGCCACGTTTTTGACACGAATTATAAAAAGAAGACTATATTATCCGCATTTCATCGTGTACAGGTTGGCTGAGCCCGCGGGAGACCGTAATTACTGACGAACACGGTCAGGAAGAAGACGACAGGACATGACATCCAAAAATTGGATTGATGGGAGAAACACGCTCTTGTGTAACACATCGCCCCAAATAATGAGAAGATATCAGACGGAAGATGTAAGCCTAATTTGTATCCGAACGCAGGAGGCATGCTCAATATCTTGCCTTTTACCTTAACACGCGGTGTCACTTTGGAAATTGTAATTTGGAAATTGCCCGCGTCCAAATTAATTTCAATTTTAAATTTGCACGTTTGTGCACTTACGAGAGCGAGCATGTAAATTATTCTCGCTGTTGCAAATGTTATTCCACTGGAGTGCATCTTATATGAGCATAACGATTATTAAAGATGAAAAATAACATTTGAAAAACATTTTAAAAACCGGATTTGTTGCTACTAAATAGTGCAGCTGTTGAATCAAATCAAATTGACTATAATTACGGTCACACAACAGGCTATAGCGTTCACTTTGTTGGGTGTTGTCAATAAGAAAACTACTTTTTATCTTATGTTCGGTACAGTGAAAGCGGCAATTCAGGGGTGTTGAGGGCGGCATAAACCTCAAGTCCTCAACTATAAATGAGACGAACATATTTCGCCAGAATTGCACCTGCATTTTACGTCTTGCAAGTTTGCCCCTATTGAACGTCATACCGTCATTCCACGCAGTTGCCATCTAAAAGATGTTTCCCCCGTGTTTCTTCCGAGTTTCACTTCGAAAATATATCATTTTGGTTTGCTGTAACAAAAGTTATTCGCTTTTGATGGAAACATTGAACAAAAAAACCCGCCAAGATAAGTTATGGAGTGATTACTTTGCAAATTTCCAATGATTTGCGGCCCGACAATAATTCAGACGGGTCTCTTATGCATTTCGGAGGCGTCAAAGCAACCCCCCATTCCCAACCTTTTTTTATGAGGTTGCAGACGCCCTCAAGAAAAAAGAAACATAAACCCCCTTTTTTTGTTAAAATAAATCTCACAAAATTAATGAACATTCGATGAGACAAAAAAAGTCGGATTTGTAGAGGAGCACGGGAAAGCAGTTTGCGTCATGTGATTTAATCACAGAGCGTACATGATTTAAACGAAGATGTTTGGTGCAAGCTGCAGACAGAGAGGCTATCTTTGGCTTTAATTGCTGTCACTGAATGCTGATGCTGAACGCATTCATTACAGTTTCATTACTGTCAATAATTCACGGTATTCACAGACACGAGTTCTTTGACGAATGTTATAATTAATGAGTTAGATCATCGGTGGCACAGCGGTATCCCGACAGAAACCCGTTCATGCATGATGCAAATAAAACTTCATCCAGGATAAAGACAATGTATCCACAATAATAGGGTCACACAAACTATGATTGAACATACTCAACAATTATTGTAGATGTAATGGAATTTTGTTTTCACAATGAGGTGAGCCAGACACAATTTAGTCGCAACAACGCTACAGATGGTACTCAGTCATTACAGTAATGATAACTTCTATTTTGAAGACTTTCTTTCTACAGAAAATTCCGCTGACCCAGATTATTTCGGGCCAACTCGCGGTATTGAAATTGGAATTATGTTCCTTCCTTTATACAAAATGCAAAGCTTGTGAGCTGGAATGGAGGAAATTCATGGCTCATCTTGGCCAAGACGACACGGGAGTGTTGATGAGTAATCAGTAGTGTAAGGGTCCCTTCTCCAGGGACATCTCTCTCGGTTGTTCCTCGGTCCACTTGGGGCCCTGGAGATTCTTTCGGAGGTTGTTAATAATGTAATGGGTCGTGCAGCTATCACTCCAGCGACAAGCATGGTAACTGCCCTCAGTGACGCTCTCGTTTGATAGGGGCTAGGTAGCGCTGCGGAGCGCGGTAGGGTTGTACGTGGGCCCATGCACGTGGCTGACACACAACGTGACCGGATTACAATGACGGCAAGGGAAAAGGGAGGAAATGGAGTCGAGATATGAAAAGAAAAAGGGACATGTCATGCAGTGAGTTCAACCGTGGGTCCTAAAAACCCTCAATGGAAATCCCAGAAGAAAAATTCTTGACCCAGCCCCTTCCCCCAGATGGCCTTGCTTTTATTGATCTGTTTAAAACCTTCTAACTATTTCGTCAGGAATAGTGTTGTTTATCAATACACATCATACGGATAGCCCTTAGTAGGCCTAAACCTTAGGCCTAAACATTTTTTTCAAGCAGCATAGGTCTATGTCTTAATAGACATAGACCTATGTGAGCTGGAATCGAGCAAAACGACATTCGTATTAAGGAATTGCTTGCTTTTGTCATTAATAATTACATAGACCTGGCCAGAATATGTTGTTCATTTCGATTTTTAATTAGTTTTCTGCCAATTGTCAGTTTCTTCCTCACACAGGTTTGGGTGGCGAAATAGATCACTAAAAGCATGCTCAAAGTATTGATGGTGTGGAAACGGTCTAGCAACTTGACCAGACGGCATGTAACACCGTAGGCAGTGAAGGTCCACGTTGCTTTTTATAACCCCGGATCTTTTTCATGGCTGTAGGCCAGCGCGTCCAAGCCGACATGGTACCACTTGTGTAGCACTAGCTGGCCGCCGATCACCGATACGATATCGGTGTCGGTATCCATTGCACGCCAGTACAATAGTTCTTTTCAGTTCTTTTTATCAGTCACGCAAACACTATTCCGGGGTACAATGGGTTCAGAATCATGTAGTGTGTGTGCAAGTCTCCCTCTTTACCCGACAAGCTTCTATCCTCCACACGACAATTGAAAAATAAAGAAGAAGTCTTACTGCTGATCAATATTCGTTTAGAGAAGCCGGCTTTTTATGCCCTGCCAAAGGATAACCAATTCGGAGGTCCATGATGAGTTGTCTTCGATCAATATATAGGGGATGTATTACGGTCGTTGGTCCGGTGAACGATCATTGTGCTCTCGTGTGGTCATCATGTATCAGTCATTCCAACATCCCCGTTTTCAAAGAAAACTATACGAACATCCTACCTATCAAATTAAATAAAATCCGTTGAAAAACACCCGGCATTTTGAGATCCTCGAATAAACAACGTTTTTTGGTTTTAGAATCAGACGTGGTATATTCATCCCGTGTTGTGGTTTTTAAATCGTGATCGCAAGTCATGGTCATTGACCAATCGTATTTCCCCTTACACTATTTTCTTCATATACCTGAAACTGCTACGTGCCGGATTTTGTTGTCAAAATTACCCCACTTCTTAAACAACGGAGAAGTTTCTCTTTTAACGTAGCTTTCTCTCCTCTTTTTTTTTTTTTTGTGGAACCCACGCAGTTTGCGGGTGCCCCTGAGGATGCCTTGCGGCGTTTGGGTGGATTATCGGTCTGAGCACAGAAGGTCAATCGAAACATAAAATGCATTGAATGACAGTTTCTGTGTGAATTATTCAGTGCTTTTGTGACTTTTATAGGCTATCAAATTTGTGAAAATGTCAGCAAGCACCGATTCCACAATCGCGGGTAATTTGTATCTACAATTGCAAAGGAAATGTATATGCGTTAACATAGAACTCAATTTAAATACCAACTGAAGATGAGCCTTGAGAACACGCATAATATCACGCGGGAAAAAGCATCAAGCATCGACGGTAAGATTTCAAAGCGAATTCTCTGAAATCGTACAGGTATTAGATTTATTGACGCGATAGACCTGTTGTCACGACATTCAACTTGCATTTTCATTTCTCTGAAAGTGAACAAAAGTCTTTGGTTTGGAAATGTACATGTTTCTCACACAAAAACACAGCTGGGGAGAATCACGTTACACTGAATAAACACACTGAAGATGACTGTACATGTTGCCCCTATGAATGCAAGATGTGGTGATTACCACGTCTTCGCTTTTTGGACTGTAAGTCTGTATAGTGAGAGTTGTTTAACCTCATCTGTGGACCGGTCAAATATTATCTTTGTAATTGAACTAAATCATGACTATCAATACATTTTAAGTGTGATTTTGTTTTGTTTAATAGACATCAAAATACTTGATCATATCACACCGAAATTTCCCTACTCGTGACACCCATTGTTTATAGCATACGATTATCAAACACTCAGATTAAAATCTTTATCGGCTAATGCAGACGATAGAAATACATTCTGTTCATCTTTAAAATTTGATTAGATGCAATAAAACCAGAAAATTGTGAAAGAAACAATATTAAGACACACGTATGGATATACATGTATATGTATTTTTAATCAGGTAAAAAATAACCAAAGTGTGTGCGGCCAATGAAGCATTCCTTTTTAAGAACAAAAGAAAATGCACAAGAATTTTACACTTCTCATCAAGTTCCATAAGCACGATCAAGACAACTCTTATAAAGACGAAAGCAATAATCAGATCAGACGGTTGGTCTTAAATTCCTTGTCTTTGGCCAGAGCTTTAGGATTTCATCATTCGTAAATAGAAGCTTATAAGAGCCAAAATGAAAGAATGACTACATTAATTTTTCTGGATGAGAAGACGGATTGAATCACTGTTTCCAGGTACAATCTAAAAAAGGGCATTTTCTGGTTCACATGATTTTTTTTTAGGCATGCATCGAACGGAAGCATATTTTAACCAAGCCATACTACGAAGGTTTCCTGATTATCGATGCACTGTGATGCATGGAGTGATGGAAATGTCATATTATTTGTTTGTCCTGAATCGTTAACAAATATTGCCAGGATGTATAGACTCCATCCAAAACCTATATGGATCGATACTTCCTTTTTGAAGAAAACTAAATAACATTTTAAATTGGACGTTTTGATAACAATCTGGCTTTTCCTGGTATCGTAAAGATAACCGTTCTTTTCAATGAAAGTTGGCATCTTCATAATTTCGAATCATTAAGTTCTTTTAAAGTGGGATACCAATCGAACACAAAAGTTTTGAACTTAAAGCACTTTCCCCACAATGAAAGGAAATCTGTCACATTTGCCGCCAAGAAATACAATACAAGGACAAGCTTACAATATACATTAATTGATTTAGTTCACGAGAATCAAATATTTAATCACGATGGGGTATTTGCGTCCCCTTTGAACATTTACAGGCCTACCGACAAGCACACACATAGAGGACACAATGATTAGAATCGACTGTTTCACTTTTTTCTTCACCAACAGAAATCGATACCATCTACCTTGATACCTGCATCGGAAGAGTTATCTTGAGTTGGGATTACAACTTGGGCGCCAAGTCCACAAGTTCCGTACAACAAGGTTCAACTGTTGAAATGTGTAGCGCTCCCAAAGTTGGTCTTGTCATTACAGGTGCGCAAGGCGACATGACATTTGCAGAATCGAACAACACTTCCACATCTTGATTGCGCTAACGTCATCAGTTGTTCAAAATTTTGCGAAAAGTGGACGTTAGGTTTGGTTTACCAAGGCCACTATACCGTGGCTGTCTTGTTGTATAATTCTCCGACATGACTGACATCTCGGTGTAAGCCAATCTGCGGTATTGGGTCGTTAGGCTCTGGCAAGCGAGGCCGGCATTGCTGCTGTGATCGGATAGCGAACCGGTTAACATGTACGGGGATAGGTACGACCAGTTTAGGGTTAGGATTAGCCCCATTACGTCCACTCGTTATCCCGGCCTTCAGGCGCTTCCATTTGGCCCTCCGGTTCTGAAACCAAATCTTGACTTGGACCTCACTCAGGTGCAGGGACCTGGCGATCTGCGACCTCTCACTCAGAGTCAGGTATTTCTTGCTGTGAAATTCCTTCTCAAGTTCCAGTAGCTGGTCGCTAGTGAAGGCTGTCCTACGGCGGCGTGACTTGGAGCCAGCCCGCCCGGCGCTGCAGCCACCGTCCCCGTCACCGTCACCGGACTCAGCCTGCTCGTCGTCTGGGTCGTCTTGCAGCGGAGACTCGGTGCAATCTTCGCCATGATCACTACGGCAGTCCGTATCCAACTTACTCTCAGAATCTGAAGATAAAGTCAGGAATCAATTCAACACAAGCTCTATTCTAGTTTTTGTGTACATTATTAAAATGTGATAAAATGAAACTTAAGCTTTACTGTTTAAATTGTTCGAATTAAGCCTTAAACATGATTTTATCCAGCTGAATGCAGTTCGCACTGAACTGTGTTTTCCATGCAGCTTTTGTTGTTGAATGATTTTTTTTTTTTATCTGGGCATGATTATTATCAGAAATAACAGTGTTATTACAATATATGAACATCCATTGAATTAAATGCTTATTAAGTAATAAGTTAACTGGCAATTGCCTTGCGACAAAAAAAATCTTAAATCGGCTCTTATAATTCAGATGGGAGTGTGAGTGCATGACGCTTGACAACAAACGTCAAAATACCCAACGGACTTCCAGTTATACTGGTTTATCATTTAATAAACATAGAAGAGCATCATAATTAAAGTGCTGGACGATATTTAAAGTCAAGTTATGTGACAATCAGTTTTTATGATTATTATCTTGCAACAGGTATATCCACTCAAGTTTTGATTGACCATTTATGAGATCGTATAATGAATTCATTCAGGGCTTATAAGAGTGGATATTCATTCAGCTGGAAAGGTGACCACATTTTCAAAGCGCGCACCATTAATCATATTTAAAAATATAAATATATTTTTATATTTATAAATATATACTTTTATGTTTTAGCTATAAATTGACTCCACTAAACAGCTAAGCTAAAGCTACTGTTAGTGTTATCAGCTGAGCATCAATTCACTGTTCATAGCTTGTTGTAATTGAGCTTATAAAATATAATCATATTTTTTGTCTTTCCTTGCATGAAAATCCACAAAATGACATCATATATAATGAAACGATGAAATGAAATATGAAAATGAATAAAGCTGATGCAAACTGCTTACTGACTGGATTGACCTGAAATATAGACCATGCTGTATTTGTTTACAAATTGGATGTGATGGTCACGTGATGCTGCAACTGTCGGCAAACTGTTGCCCTATGCACTGCATGTGTTTCTCTTGAAATGTGATTGGCGTAAAAGTGGTGACAAACTTTTTAATGCAGGCCGAACAACTACAAAAAAAAGGATGCTTCAATTTTGGGGATGGGTGTCGGTTGCCCGTTGGTATGACGTCACAGGTCACATGGTCTATACAAATCAAAGAAGTTATAGAGGGCCTAACGTTATGCTCACAGCAGGACCTTTGTCAAACACGAAAAGCGTTAGGCCCTCTAACTTTTTGAAACGAAATACTCATTAGCACTACTCTGCATGATTTCCTTGAGTTTGGCCACAACAATGGCCAGCAGGTCAATAGTGATGCTTCTTGTAAAATAACGTCTCTCCACAAATACATTGAAAGTGTAGGAATGTAGCAATATAAAAATCTAATGGACTTCGAAATCGCTTTAGATATTGTTCTGTCCTTTATCATCATTTATGTTCTGCCTTAGCTCCCTCAGGCCTTATAATTAGGCTAATCCAGGGCTCAACGGCTATACCTCATGTTATGCCCATTTAAAGGTATGGCCAGCTACATGGTAACTAGTTGTATGTTTGTAAATGTCAAAGATAAATTTAGGTTACAACCAAATGAATTTGTACCCTGCTTACATAAGCTAGTTCTAAGCGTGGCATACTTGGAGTTTTTTTTCAATTAGAAACAAGGTTTATGGGGCAAAGAAAAAAAGTATACATGAAATTGAAATATAAATATCAAACCCTACGGTGTATACCCTATAATGTAGCTTCTCCGTGACGCAGGCCTGTCATTTCTAATCAACTTATTATCAACCATCATCAGATATAATGTGCTTACTACAACTACTTTTCAGAATGCAAATTACCCTCCTAGAATTTCACGGTGAATTTAGCCTCTCTTGAAATGGGGAAGCCAATATCACATTGTCTACGTCCCGGCCGCCACCCATCCCTCAGCGACAATTTTCCTTAATCATAATGTATGTGGCCTCCGAGTACTAAATGTCAACTTCGATTGGTTGCGGGCGGTGTACCGAGCAGAGGAGGCGGTCGGGCGCGTCGCGAGTCCCCATGAAGACACCACGGCGTCACACGGCCAGACGTTTACCTTAATGACATGTCGTTAATCTGATGTCTCGCATGTTAGACAGCGGTATAACACCTTCCGTGATCAGAAACCATAAAATGAAATTCAGTCGAATTTATCACCCGACCAACTTGCATATTTACTAGCACCGCTAAACGGCCCAATATGGCGTTTTCCCCCTGTATATAGGCTACTGTCTGTGCATAACGTGGGGAATTAGGTACAAGTACTCCCCAAAGAATGGTGATAACAGTAGTTTTCGTGTGTACTTGACACTTTATGGTGAGTATTTAGAACCTTATAGCCATATCAAATACGTCTGATAATGTTATTCTTCAACACTGCCGACTGTATGAAATTTTCCGTTGAACAAAAAAATTAGACTTTAGACACCGTCGTGTGTAGTGTGTTTTTAAACCGATGCTCGTTACTTATAAACCTTCATGCTAAATTGCTGGTAACATAAAATCTCAATCATTTCTAATGTATTCCCATTTTTTCGAATAACATCTCTTTACAAAAAGTAAATAGGGGGCTTTACTTGAATACTCGTAGTATAACTATAGGAAACTCGCAGGAAATTTGCACTGTATGCCGCCACATATTTTCCCTGATTGTACCCAATTTACTAGTTATTTTCACATCTTTTGTACTAGGGTACTATCATGACTGTTCTAAGGATGACAAATGTCAAGCACATTTGATTTAAACATTTATGGACAGGGATTTCGTTACTTTAGTTTAAATCGGTATACTTTCCGGAGTGTATCGAAGAAAAGAGCCCGTGGCTGTACCATAGAATTACAATGCTTTGCCATGTTTGTGAATGAACTGCGACTTACTGTAATACACGCGGTGACAATAAGTCTTCTGACCTACTATCAACACGACACTATTATCTTTGTGATATTTTCAATTTTCGACACTATTGAAATGTGTTCGACCGCAACCGTGGGTGAAAATCTGTGGTCAAAAAAGAATCGACGCAGGCATAAACTAGTATGAATGTACGTCATACGTGTTGTGACAAATCTTTGAAGTCAACATTTCAAACGATCGCATATTCTTCAGTTGCCAATATATAAGTTATAACTATTTTCCGTATTGAATACTCACCCGAAAGTGGGCTCATTTCTGCCTGGGTTAACCGGTCACTTATTATCGACGAATTAGTTTCTCGAAAATGAGCGTCTTCTCGAAGAGCTCTGCGCCAACTAGGCTCTTGATCAACATGGTGTGGTTGATATGTATCGCCGGGTAAATGGCCAACCATAGTCCGCGGTGGGTAGAAGTCCGCATGCTGACCTGACAGTGAAGTCCTTATATTGGGAATTGATGGATTTTCAGTATCTGAAATTACTGGATGTGAAGGGGAAATCAGATGTAACGGAGGGCCTCGCATGGAACCATTGTACGGCAAGTGGTGTTGAGGCGCGTGCAGGTGATGCAGGAGTCCGTTCCCGTGAGCTGGGACAACCGCCGCGCTGCCGTGTAGGTGTGCCGGCAAAAAGCTCCCGAAGCCGGTGTAGTGATGGTAGGACGGCGCGCTGCTCACGGTTGATTGAGACGGAGGAGCTGAAGCCATCAAAGAATCCACCGTGAAAGCCATCACGGCTTTAGACGGTTGCATCTTCCCCAAAGATGCCCCTCTCGATGTCTAGCTTGCGTTATTTCACTCACAGACTTGCAGAGATGACGGAAGTAATGGTGGTAGTTGACAATGAACTATCACTATTGTCATTATCTACTAGACTTGCTGCTTTAGTAACACAAACCCACATCACTGTCTCAGCCAACACAGTGTTTGTCATCATCACCGCATTTTTTCCCTGTGTGCAAATTGAGGGTAGTATAAATCAAACCGAGCTCGCTAGCAATGTCTACGCCGATTGGCTAGGCGGGACTATCTTCTCCATTTCTCCTGGGTCGCATCGTAACGACTGCCACGATTGGTCAGCGTACAAAACTAACGAGTGGCGGTATAACCTAATCATGATAACCAACAAATGACATTATCGGTCTGGCTTCTGACGCAACCACTCCCAAACTCGGATAGCGAAGTTAGGCGAACACAGCACATGTCCCAGGTCAATGAGTAGGGTAAGTTGGTTGGATGTTTGGCGGCCTGTGATTGGTTCACCGTTCTCTAATTGTCGCAGGTAAGCCACGCCACACTCATCACTTTATATTGACATTGCTTACCGCTAGTCTCAGATTAGGTCGGCGTCTGCTTTGTATGTTGAACTGAATTACAACCAAAGCCACGTAAAGTTGGAATTACGGGAACGGTTTGGGCGGAAAATAAATAGTACTTATTTTTATCAAATTAATATACCAAAAAGGCATATAGGCCTACATGTATTTTAATTCAATCTGTCAACAACAAACTGACACAGCATAACATGTATAGTCAAAATCCACTGTGAAATGCAGGTTCCACACTAATTTCAGTATTATATACATGGCCATCCTAAAGCACACACGCCTTTAAGAACATTTTGAAAAGAAATTTGTTGAACTGAAACGACTTTTCCCCCAACGGCTCGATGTTACCAAATATTACCCTAAAATTCCATCGCGCGGTATAAATTACACGCAAACAGCCAATTTCCTTGGTGTATGGTTTTGTGAACGTTTGTGTTTTACTTGTTAACGATCTGTCGAGTACAATTTCATTTAATAGACGCATTTTTGAGCCCAAATGGGCACATTCTCTCAGAAGTTCCCTTTCATTGTATACAGTACAATATTATGATTTCTTTCCGCAACTTTTGTTGGTGAGTTAGTAAGCCGTCTGAAGTGACTGTGAAGCCGTCTGAAGTAAGCGATTTCGATTAAGATGTTCAAAACACAGTGCCACATATCCAACTTTGTTGATTTTGGGAACCTATGATGAAACTCGGGGGCGGTTCTAGCTTTCAGGAAACGGGGAGGGTTGATATGAAGAGGGGAGGGGGTTGAGTCAAGGCGTGCATGAGTGATGCCCGGATTTTTTTAAACCTACGATGCTTTCTCCTGCATTCTAAGGCAATTTCAAGAACAAATTTAGGAACCTTAGCATTCCAGTTATTATTTGTGGTCCCATTTTACTACAGTCATAAGTCAGCTGCTGAACCGGGGGATGGGGGGGGGGGTGTTTCCCTCTAGATCCGCCAATGAAACTGGTTGCTGTTAAAGCAAATTGCGGTGTTATTTGATCAGATCAAAGAACAAGGCCCCTCGCCCTATGATCAGATCGTGGAGCTCCATGGAGCAAGGAACAGACAAACTTTAGTCCTACATTATGTGAAGCTGAAGTGACAATGGCGTAGATGATGACGATAATGATGACGATGGTGGAGTTAGCTATATTGTTTTCTCATTTCTTCATGCCTAAATTACCTTATATCTTGTCGATCTTTCAAAATTCGGAAGCCAACAATTCATTACCATGGGCAACACATAAATGATCTGTGGAAATTGCATGCACCGTTACTAGTGGACGTGAAGGACGATCAACTTTTTCGTAGCATCCATGCAGGAGATTTTCGAATTGCAGACAGCACAGCATATGCCGCGGACACAACGGAAATTGATCCCATTATTGTTCCGTTGATCTGGAGGTAATCAGATCTATTGTATAAGCAAAGCTCGTAGTCCTTACGGCTCTCCGAACAGGTCGTGGGCCAGGCAAAGAAAACAACCATAGATCCATAGCAGGGATCCATGGCAAAGTACTGCACATGACGAGATGGTTTGGTGGACCAAGGGGAGAGTTGTTATGTCTCGCCCGTCCCATGGGATAACCTGTCCGATCTATCCCCAGGCATTTGATGCCTCCACACATCCGTCAGCAAAGGGAAGTCATTAAGATCCAATCCCCCTCCATTTCAGATTGCGTAACTCAACTTGATTAATGATCGGCAAGGCGCTGTGTCTAGGACCAAAAGCACCTGCCCAACTCATTTACCGGCCCCGTGTGATTTGTCAGTGATCTACCCCTATCGGACCATGATGAAAGCCCCCATCGTGGCTATTTATTTATCCACGGCACGGAGAGGCCCTGTCCCGTCCGGCCCACTGCATGCCGTAAATTAAGGGGCCCTTTGAAATATATATGGGCAACGGTATCTTTCAATAACGACGGGATGATGAATTGCATCTATCTTCTGGACAGGAAACTCTTTGGGGAATCGGTACAACTTTTGAGCCATCTTCCTTGTCACACGAGGCAGTGCATTGGTGATAGGAGAATAGGCACCAAATGCGATAAAAGAAGCTGCAGCGGCAGTGCGGCCCCGCCTGTCCGATATTTTGTGTATTAATCTGACATGCATAAAACAGATGTTAGGTTCAAACATCTCTAATTTTACTGGTATAAACGGCAAACCTATAGCCTCCTGCTGTATGATGAAATTTCACCACTTTCCGAATTCCGCGTATTATACTGTCTTCCCATGGTCTTCCTAACGAATTTCTTCACATTAACTTCTTTGAAAGTGTTTTATTTTCGTTAAAAACTTTTGAAACGGAATGGAATGTGAATAGATTTTGAGGGCAATTGTGCAGACAATACAAAGACCCGTTTACTATCTCAAATAAAAAACGCGTGTAAACAAACATGTCAAACCATCATGGCTATGGTAAAACGTTCATGCTATGAGATGTCATAACTTGCCAGTTGCCGGGCATGTTTGAGTCCACGGTCTGGGGGTTTGGGTAGTCACTTCGCATTGTCCCCTGATTATTCCAGATTAGCTTCAGTTGAACGGCAGGCCGGGTTTCAATTATGTTACTGGGTAATTGGCTCTATTATCTTGTTAAAGCGATACTACGGAATGCCGAGCGAGGGCCAAACCTCGGCCCGGTCCAGGATTGAGTTACGGTGCGGTAACTGAAGGCCGCTCAACATGCTCAACGGGTGTTCCTAATTCGACGCACGTGTTGTTGGATAGATGGACAGACACCTACGGTGTGCAAAGCATGATTGAGATTGTGTTGTCAACGTGTTTTAATTTAATGTCACTTGAATGACATCACCCGTATGAAGATGTGTTTCTCATTCGAGGTGTTTGGTGAAGGTTTTACAATTATAATAAAAAGCAATTCTGCCTACATATAGGGAGACTTAACCCACTTGAAATTTAACTACATGTATGCGGAATTGCGAGAATTGTAGTGTTCTAAATTTCAAAGTAATGACTTGCTCAACAGATAATATACTCGCCTATTCAGCAACTTGACCGTGGCTTATCGAAGAAGGCTGAATCGCGACGGAGCAGCTGATGTTCCCTTCCAATCGAACGCAAGCATGGGAACATGTGGACTCGTTCAATACAGACACGACTTGGGTATTCACTCAGAAAGCTGACAAGCTATTCAAGTCTCAACAAACACACAAACAATCCCTCTTCAGACCATGAAATACACCAGGGTCTTCCACTGCCGAAAGTAAACACAAATACGAATAGTAATGTTGAACCAGGTGGTATCAGACAAGCACAAAAGTCTGCCTGCGGTGCGGTCCAGGTTAGGTGTGCTGTTCATAGCATGGCATCGCACACAGAAATGCGGCTAGATAAAGACTTTTCCGGCACAATAATCCACGTACATGGTCACTTGCCTTGACAGTAACACGGTGGCCAATTTCATACTTTTGGGAAACGACAGCAAACGCGCGTTAACGTCTGATGCACAGTGTGACTTTTTGATCATGTTTGTTGACCATGGTTTGACGTTATGTCAGGTGGTATCTTCCATAGTCAGGTGGTTGAGTTACTTCCAGATCCGAAGGGTTCGAGCAGCAAGCTCACTCCACTAAGAAGCATCTTTTGTCTTTGTTGCCAACCACTGGTGTATATGTGTTCAGATGCAGCTTTGGATCAGTATAACGAGCAACGAAAATATGTAAAAACATTGTTGCTCAACTGCGGATTTTGTTTTGTTAACGTTGCGTTCCCCTTACTCTAAAACCAACTTGAATGTTTTATTCCAACCACAAACCTCCTTTTTTTTTTTTTTTTTTTTTTTTTTACATCTGCAACTCCTCTAAAAAAAGAAGAAGCAGATCCTCATTACGAGCAGACTGGCTCCTGGTCCAAACATTATCAATGACATTGATTGTGGGGCTGGAACCAGCCTACCCCGCGAGAACGTGAATTATTGTCTCGCAGCCAATAATTCGAAAATGTGAAGTAATAATTAAATAACTTAACGTTTTTTTTTCGGTTGATGTCTCATTCAAAAGTGAGTAATTTTGTATTGCTAGAAAAATAGCAATTCAGAAAAGGAATCTCTTTGTTGGGGGATGAAACTCGAAAACAGCAGGGGGAATCATGACCTTTAATGGAAGCAAGCAGCTCCGCCCTTTTTGACCGATGACTGCTTGGCTAAACCAAACCAAATAAAGCCGACGTTGAGCAAGAATATATGCCTATTGGAGATAAAGTGTGACTTACTGAATAGAAACCGCCAATGATAACTTGTTGCAACCTATCGTGTTTTAAACTCTGTTGTGTGTGTTTCTACATAAAAAATACATTACTTTCTGATGCATAATGAAACCGTATGAATATGTTTTTCTTCAAGTCTCCATGCTTATACGTTCCTAGATCCTCCGCATATTGTGTCTTATTTGGTTATGCTTTGCGTCGAAGGACAAGAACAGGAGTAGGCCTACTGCTGGCCAAGTGAGTAAAACAATTAAACGTAATGTCATATTATCAAAGAGTTGAAGTAGAAATAGATGTTGTTTAAATCAGGGACTAGCACTGCAGGGAAGATTTGAGGATGATGCCTTAATGTTTTTAAAGGAAATAAGTAATTAATACCGTATAAAATTAATGCAATGCCTTGTAACACCTGTTAGCATTTTGTTGCGGTTATACTTCTCTCACAGTCAACTCAATAATATGGCCTTGTTTGAATTTAATCGGTGTATTTCGATTTTCTCCGTGAATGCGATGACTTAATACATCGAAATACTGATATAATTAACTTGGAAAGGGGAGGAAAGTATAATAGCGTGCATGGGGGCAACTCAGCCACGGTGATTATGGCACACGGGCAAAATAGCGTTTCTCGTTAGCAAGAAAAACACCGCCACAAACCGACGACAATCCCCGGTATAGAAAGAAGATTGGTGTTCATCTCATGGCACCAAATTCCTTGGCAAATCAGTTACACATTCAACAATGGTTGGAGCATGGAGAAAGGACTTCAATGGGTTGCCGCCAATGCCCAGGTCTGGGGGCTATCCGCCGGGCTGTCGCAGGAGGGGCAACACCTGTCTTCCGCGCGGCCCGCATTGAGTCAACCACGTCTAATTTAGAACCAGAATAATTTCCCAGACGAAAAAAAGAGAAAGGAAATTGGGAGGCAAAGTTCATCAGGCGATATTCTCTCTGTTTCCCCTGTTGATCTTCGCCTGGTCAAAGGCGGCAGTCTGGGCAATGATTGTGAGTGTAGGGATTGCCAAAAACTGTTGTTGTTTTTTTGTTCCCGCTTACGGGCCATCAGCACGTGGTTCAGTGAACGGGTATAGCGGGGGTATTTGGCCCATTGGCAAACCCTCAGTCAACTCTGTCGTTCCCTTGTTATTACCCAAGCTCAACCCTGTGCATGCGCTATTTCAATTTCATAGACTGAATGGTGTATGGTCGCTGCACACTATACACCGCGGCATCGAAGACGGAGAACCGACAAGTGTCAATGGCTATAGCGTGCCCTGTAATCCCCACAACCTTTCTCTGGTTGAATTGAGGCTGACTTTCGTCCAGTAATAGGATCAAGAACCCATCAAAGACCAATTTCAGCCGATGAGAGCCATTCAGCGTGGTGCGAGTAACTGTTGCCTTTTTTGTTGGTTCGTTAATGATCAGGGAGGAGGGTCGGTGTTTTTGGAAGTTGGCTACCCCTGCGTACTCAGTCACCCGCCCTTGCCATGAATTACCCTAGTAACAGGCCCACCTACCTCGGGGCAACCATTCAATCTTATCCCTTTTCACACAACAAGTCTTTTTTTATTCTACATCATGCCAAAACAGCGGCAGATCAAGCAAGCCGTTTGATGTCCTACAGAAAAAAAGTTCGCGATCGGGCTGAAGGAGTTGAATATTTAATTTTCAGGAGAAAAGCTGCGGAGCACTGCCTACAGCAAAATACACTTTGTATTGAAAACACTAACAATGGTAAAAGAAAACACCAGGCTGTATACATGGAATTGCAGAAGGAAGGTCCCAAGCAAAGCAGTTCTCAAAATTGTGTAAGCCTAGACACTGAAACAAAACGGGCATCGAACTTTGGGTAAAGTTAGTTTTGAATGTCATCCGTTCGACGCAGCACTGAGCTGGGCGAGCGGTTATGTCATTATTATAGTCTATATTATAATACATTGCACATTGACTTTATATGTGAATAATTAAGATAGACCTTATACGTTACCAGTATCGTATAGTGAGTGTCCTTTGTTTAATGTTATATTTTAGTAACAATTGAACACACCAAATACAAAAGCATTGCCCTCAAACAGTGTTCGGTGATCGCTTCAGGGATATCCTTTCCACGCGTTCTCAGTTCTTCTCGTCGTTGCGTAGTTAGACCTATTGGTTGTTAAAGGTCTTGAAAACGCTACGCTTAAAGGGCCATGCAATGTCATTTTGAAAATGCAATCCTTGAAAATGCACCTTTGTGCCACATTTAACCTCATTTTCAATTTTCGTTTTGCCATTTTCAATAGGGTATTTTGGTACCTTTTGGTTGTTATGTTAATCCAAATTCTCATATATTCATGAGCAAAACTGTGATGTCATTCCGGGCAGAAACCTCAATGTTACAGCTATTTCGGCACAAAAAGTTGCTAGAAATTTATATATTTTGCTGTGGTACATTTTGCATTTTCTTTTCTTTGGTGATTAGTGTTGTGTCACTACATGACAGCAGGCCAATGAGTAAAGTTTTCTCACAGATGTTTTGAATAAGCAAATTTTTGGGTTTACAATTTTAACAGAAAATCCCTAAACTCAACAGTGTCTTCCTGAAATGGCATCACAGCAACAGCGCCCTCAGTTGTCTTAAAAAACACGGAAAATATTTAAGAAGTGCACTTTTCAATAGAATTAATCTAAAAGGGATGTCAAATAGTTTTTTATACATTTAAGAGGAGTAAAAAGTTGCACAAAATGTGTTCCTAAAAAAAACATTGCATGACCCCTTTAAAATGGACTGAAAACTTGATTAGGGATAACAGTTAACTTGTTCATTTGCATAATATTTATTTGCTACTAAATCCATCAACAATACCACCACAATTCAAGCTACCACAGTTTGATCAAGGTCTCGTCGATCTTAGTTTTACCACGTTGTCCTTTTTTGTCAGACCAAAAAATGGAGAATTATAGGCCGAGGATTTGTGTGTGTGTGTGTAAGCAGTGTAAGCTTTAATTGAAAACTAGTAGCTTCTTCATGAAACTGTATTAAGATACAAGAATACTTGTAGGCCACACGAGTTTTAAGATATCTTAAGAGTCCATGAACATTCATCATATCCATGTTGACTCAATTTCAATCAGGCTGTCTGTGTACTGCAAGGGCAAAACGTTTCTGTGCGGCCAATTTATATTTTCAAAGACGAAAGAAATTGAAACGGGGTTGAAACGTGACCCAAAGAAAAGAGTGACAATGAATGCAACAAGTGCACAGTCAAATTCCGCCTTGTCTGTGTTTTTAAAGCTTTTGACAATCTACTAAACGTGCACACAATGAAAAAACCAATATAATGAGCAATGGTGCGCGAGTTGTAGGCCTATCATTGATCACTTCCAATGCTCAATATATTTGCAAAAGAGGATACAATATCGTGTTCACTCCCGATCAAGAATTGTACAATTGTGTTGGGCTTCTTTTAGCAAAGCCAATGATTAATGACTTTATTTTACACAAGAGTTCATCTGATGTCATGTTAATTCCATGCACCATGCACTGCACTATTTGTCAGGTACACGTGTGACAGCACAAGTTATACATAGCCCGCTCTTCTTGACCACGACACGCACACTATTCGTTGAATTTCTGTCGTTTTCATCGTTAGCATTGGTGGCGCTATACACAATTTCCTGCACATTTGCTTTCGATTTTGTACATGAATGACAAAATATCAAGCTCTCTCGGCTGGGAATTCGCCCTTTTTAGCGTTACTTACGAACATATAATAGTGGAGAGATCATGAAAAAGGAGAATGTAGGCCTTAAGGTGCACGAAGCTAAACATTGAAAACGTGCGGTTTTGGTGGGATATTCGATTTTCGATGGATCAAATTAATGTTGGTCCTCCGATATCTCGCTGTTTGAGAGTGCTATTCTTATTCCGGTCGCATGTTTCATTTCGAGAAAAAAAAATCCGCTTCAGACAGGTGTTCTTATTACATTGGGACCTGATTTGCGCTATATAAGACTCCGATATTATTAGTGCATTGCAGACGCCCAAAATCGGAATGAAGTAGTTTTTCCGTGAAAACAAAACATAGGCCTACACATTGAAAATTCGTCAGGAGAAAAACAATCTATTTTTTTGAAAAGCATGGGGTATGCATCTTTAAACAAAAACCTCAGTCAAAACAAGCGCTGAAAACAATGCTACATGGGAAAACAGCGTATTCAAAAACAATTAGTTCTTCCACATTAACTTTGGGCCATTTGTTGGAAAAAAATCCACAATCTACGATATTTTCATATTTTTATAGCATGAATATGAAAAACATCTTGAATTCGCACGATTTGGATTAGGCGGGTTGGCACGGGGGTGTCTACCTATTATTCATCATAAATAGATTTGCGATAAAAGTGACATCTTTAAAGGGAATATACATCATTTGCTTTTGCTGTAATTTTCAGAAATGGATGGAATTGGGGGGTTGGAAATATATAGCAAATATAGTTACACTGACTTTTTTGAGGTTTTGGGTTCGAAAATGCTATAAAGACCAAGAAAAACAATCATTTTCCTGTAGTCTGGTTCCCTGACTCCATATAAGAAGAAACAGAGCAGTTTACATACATTGGGGAATTGTAAGGTCAGGGAACCAGTCTAGCTGGCTTGTACCCGTTCATAGGTTTGTAATCGATTGCAAACAAGTGCGATGGTCAATTGGGGCCAGTATTTGAAAAAAGCCAGTTTTTTTCCAACGCTGATCGGCCGATCAGCGTTGGCAATTGATACAAAAATACCACTTTTCTTGACAATGACAGTACACCAGGTGCCATGATTTTACAGGATGCTTTACATTCACTAACACTGTCATTCACTGTCATTCACTAACAGTCCAGCAAGGTATTTCAAAATGATTTAGTAGTTTTATTTTTTGATGTTTGCAAATGTTGTATTTTCCCTTTAAGTTGATTACCGGTACAAGGACTGTTTTTAAAACGCACTTGCGCACTTAAAGGGAATGTACATCATTGGCTTTTGCTTAATTTTCAGAAATGAACTATTTGAGGGGTTAGTATAATAGATCAAATTATTGTCGCACTGACATGTTTGAAGTTTTGTGTTCGGAAATGCTGGAAAAACCAAGAAAAACAAAAATGTTCAAGTAGTCTGGTTCCCTGACTCCACTGAAAATTAAATGGATCAATTTATAGATGCCGAAAAATTGTACGGTAAGGGAACCAGTCTAGCTGGCATGCCCCCATTCATGAACATGCAACCAATAGGAAACAAAATTTGGACTGAAGAAAAAATGATACATTTTGAGCAGTAGTTGAAAAATAGTTAGGTTGTTCCAACGGTGGTCGGCCGACCACCGTTGGAAATGTATACAAAAACACCATTTACTTGAAAATGACTTCACACCAGGTGCCATAATTTTACAGGATGCTTTGGACTGTCATTTACCAACATCCTGTAAGGTATTTCGTAAAAACTTGGTAGTTTTATTTTTCGATGCTTGCAAATGTTGTAATTTCCCTTTAAGGTATCAGAGTAACACATACAGGCTGCATACATTTGCATTTTGTGTGCAGATGTTATGATTCTGCTCTGAATATACGGCTCTGCGTATATGCCAAGACTATAAGCTTCAAAACGGGAAACTTCACACACACACAATGACTTTTAAAAGTTCATGAAAATAGCAGAGAAACGGAAAGGAGGCGAAAAAACAACAAATGAAAACAACCGATTTTACTGTTTTGACAATTAGTACATCATATAGGTTTTCCCGGCCAATTTCGCAAAAATAGCATTGGAATTCATCTTGATAATGGCCAATTTGAAGCGAAGTAGCGCCCTGCTGTCATTCCCGTGGTTCGTATTAGATTTCAGGCGTTCAGATTCGTTTTAAGATCTTACATTTTCATGTTTTACACATCCTAAATTGAAGTATGTCATTCGGTTGAAGTGATCATTCAATTTAGCAGTCGGTTTGGTTAAGGGTTATTTGCATGAGATTCTTGTTTTCGTTTTCATTTCCGCACATTCTATTTAGCGCTTTTTGCATTCAAAATGAAAGTCAATGAAGGTATATGGTGCGAGGCTTTTCATTTCTTTCACCTTTTGATTATTACTGCTTCATGTCGTGGTCCATTTGTGTGTTTCTGGCCCCTCCTCTTGGCAGGGTTTCCCGTCTACCAGGTCTCAGATACGTGGCTACAATTGACCTGGCAGTAGATCTGTTTATGCCAAGATTGTCTGTAAGTTCAAGATAGTATTGGGCATTGCCATCGAAAACTTCGATGATGACCACGGTCTACGTTTGAAATTCTCATGTAACGCCCGTGTGCTGGCACATTGATATTTCTAGTGCTTCAATCTAACAGTTTGCATGGTGGTCAGAGTAGTGGCAGAGTCTTGTGGGAGACAGGTTTTTATATCTATATTTCCAAATTGTAACAAAAATACTCCACCCTATTCTAACAAACAACGGAACGACAAGGACCTATTTCGAATTACTTTGCTTACTTTTCACATATGCTTGCTTAAATGGTGAATTCGAATGACCAAGCTTGCACAGCTTAAAGCTCCAGCGAATTTGGATGCTCGTTTGTGCAATTTTACTTTGAATGCCCTATTTTTTTTTTAAATAGCATGAATAAATGTGAAATCGCATGCTTTTAATGGGAAACTGAGTGGTGTTTTTAGGTAATTGAATGTTGATCTCAATGTGCATTCAAATTCGTGTGGAAATGAGTGATTGGTTGCCAATTTGGCCGCCAAATCTGCTAACTTGGCCGGGAAAACCTATATTATTTGGTATACATGAATGCTAGTCACCATGACTTTTGCCATTCTGAACATCTGAACACGTTGTGATACTCGAAGGGTGTTGGAGAATCCAATAAGTTAATATCAAGTAATGTAAAAGTATTGGTTCTTATAACTATATATTGTGAATAGTCTGAATTGCGTGTAAAAATGTCCACATTTATCGATTGCTCATAAAATGATCCCTCTCTGATAACTATGAGCTGTCTACGGTCAGTAGCGTATCCAGCTTTCGATGTCGGGGGGGGGGGGGGGGGCAACAGCACATCCGCGCCGAAATGTAGACATGTTTTTTTCTCAGGACAATACGGGCGATTCACAATAGTGCGCCTCCAAGAGTTTGCAACGCGTTGGCCAATCACAATGCGCAAAATCTGTCGACCCAATGCGCGTTTGGAAAAGGTCGACTGATTTCGCGCATTGTGATTGGCCAACGGGTTGAAAACTATTGGAGGCGCACTATTGTGAATCGCCCGTATTGGCCTCCGTAAAATCAAAAATACCCATTTTCACGGCGCATTGTAATGGTTTGTTTTTGAGCGGGTTTTCTTTTGTGGATTGATGTCAGAAATCTCTAACCATATATTAAAATAATTGTTGAACAAAATATTTGTCAAAAAAATCCGCCAGGGGGACAACGTGCCCCCCCCCCCCCCCCCCCCCCCCCTCTCTGGATACGCCACTGAGTACGGTGGAGGATCAGTATCAACTAGTGATCAGTATCTTGTTTTGATTTGGTGTCTAGGAAGGGATTGTTTCCGCCAGTGAAGAAAGTTTCGCTTAGGGCTCGCTTTTCCCTTTTAACGGGCGTTATCGATCCTTCATGACTGGTGGATTGGCCAATGGATCATCCCTAGATGTTTGTGTTGAACATCCCCCCAAAAAGGTTGAAGTTCTGAAAATCTTGAAAACGTGGACAAGAGGAACATCCATTATAATGGACGTCAAAGCGCGCATGATGATGTAAATAACTATATGCATACCAGATTATAATGCACAGAGACACCTGATGTCAAATGGTGACCCCTCCCCCTTCTAGAATATGCAATTTATGGAAAAACTTGTGGAAAAGTTTCTAGATTTTTCCCTTTTTGAGTAACCTATTGTTTCTATTTCCCCCCAATTTGGGGGAGGGGGTTTCTCCGCGCCGCAATTGGTTTTCTTGTTTGCTTCAGTTAAGTTTCGTTAGTTACATGTATTAATGAGGTTTTCACGTACTCTTACGATCATGCAATCAAAAATCTAATTTAGGTTCGTGAGCATATTTTTTTCTAGTTGGGAAGGCAGTCATAGGGCTGAGTGATGGTAAAATGCGCCAAGACCTCTACGGTACCCAGTGCCTTTGTCAGATCAGGTGTTTTGATCTGACCCTCTGGAAAATGGACGTCTAGAACGCCCTTTGCAGCTTGCACGGTCATGCTTGCGGGTCGGACCTGTATGGTGTCAAACTGGTAGTGGTGATCCGCACACGTCTTCCTATCGCGTTGGTAGGACCCAAACCACGTCTGTGACATGATGTGGTTGTAAGTGCTGAAATTGGGAAATTTGTCTGGGGACTGGTAGCTCCCGGACGACTCGAAGTTGGCAGTAAATGTGTGGCCATCGAAGTTGACGGTGTAACTGTTGTCAGTTTGCTTCATGTCAGCCTTGCTAGCGTTTAGGTTGTACTGCAACCGCGAAGCAGCATTCAGGATGCTGGAATCGGTGTAGATGATGGACTTATAGTTCAGGTTTGTGGTTGCGCTGTCGCTGGAGGGCGCACTAGCAATCAGGTAAGGGATGTCTAGCTTGAATTCGGGGAAGGTTGGGAGGAGCCATGTTGGGATGCCGATGGGACCTGCGTTGTGTTCCGTACCAATCTCTAGAACCACGGGATGTTGGTCAGCTCCGAGGCCGGGGAGAGAAACATCTGCCAAGGCCATCGAACGACCTACAAAATAAAAATATAAGCATGATTATTATAGGCCTAGGCGTAGTCTAGGGTAATAATATTTCAACAAGCACGATTTTACATTCATTTGGGCATCGCTAGAGTTTTTTTCTATAGCACTCACCAGGAAGCTGAGCAGTAATTGTGAAATATGAGTAGATGGGAAAAGGAAAGAAAGCGCCACAAGCGTCAGTTGAGGTCCAGCTCCCCCTCCACCCCACCTCCGCTTTTTGAATTAGCGACTGACAGCCCCCCCCCCCCCCATATCATGTACGCATACACAATCATGCATCAGACATGGACGCATTGTTGGCTCCTTCATTTCCGTTATTGTTTCATTTATACGTTAAATGAACAGTGCAATGTTGACCTCGTTTTGATTTTGTGGGTGGGGCACCTTTGGAACGGGGAGGCGGTATCACCCCCCGCAAGGATCATGATTTGGATGAGGTTCTATTACGAAATGATTGGAAGTTAAAGACTTTTATAATCACTTGCTAATGGTCACTGGAGTAATTTTACGATAACGGTTATCAGATCATGGCAATTAATATTTTCCAGTGTCAGTCAAAAAAACAATTGTGTGAATGGACCAGGTGCATTAAAGTGGGAGTATACTGAACAATGCGTACCATTTATCTCCCACAGCCTTAGTTTATGAATTTCTTTCACAATATCACTGATATGGTCATGCGAATTTCCATATTTCAGAGCAAAACTTTGATGCAGGGGGGGGGGGGGGGCTCGTGCATATTTTCAATTGGGAGCGCCAATAAAATCCTAAAATCAAGCACACTATATTAACTACAAATGCACCCTTGTCATGACTATTTCTTTAGGGGAATACCGTTCACATGTACGTCACATCCCTTCTTGTTGCTAATGCAATTTTTTTTATTGAATTTTTTTTTTGGGGGGGGGGGCTAGACACATTTTGTTTTGATCCCTTGAAAAAATAATCAAAGTAACAAAGGTTTCATGAAACTCTATTTAAACAGGTTCACAATAAACATCTGTGAAAAATACATTTAGCTCTTCATTTATTATATGATCCCTTGAAAAAATAATTACAGTATATAGAGTACATAAAACTTACGTTACATTGATCTGTTTTGTCGTATCATAGTTATCAGTACAATTAAAACGAATGTGAAAGATGCATTTGAAGTGCTGCATACAGGATGAATTCGGAGGAATATTTGCAATGTGGATTATATGGATTTTATGACTATAAAGGCTTTTATATCACTTAAACCGCATGTATCACGACAAGATGCCATTTTTATCCATAAAACCGGCTACCAGGGGCTCCGTCACGCTTGGTGGCGCTGTTGATTCGCAAATTACAAAACATAATGATAATCATTTGCGAGAATATCAAACAAAATTAGTTAAAGATGGCAACGTATGTTGCGTAACGTTATGTTTCAAATGGTGCTTGTTGCAGGTGGTGAGCCAACTTACAACGTATTGTCTTGATATCCTATTTAGATTTAATAGTAGGATCACAGGGCGTATACTTTCGTCAAACATTACGGTCAAAGATAACTTGTACCTGGTAACGTATGTAAGTCAGTGGCGTATAGTCTCTGCCGAGGACAAGTTGCTTTCAGTCTTTGAACCACCTTAATGGGGATGCTGCATGCTGAGTAAGTCAAACGTCGCATCTGCTTCCCGGCCCAGTATTAAAGCTCCTGATAGAACTTATGGTTGGTGTTTTATATGACGGAGTAAATAAAGTGACTTACCAAATGCCTCACTTGTCGTAATTAACGAATCTTTTAACGTCTCAACAAACTCTTTCGATTGACCGTAAATTTCCCTTTCACTCAGTGTTGGAGCAAAGGCTTAAACCTTCAAGGCCAAGGCTTTGACCCTCAAGGCCAAGGCCAAGGCCAAGGCTTAGACCTTCAAGCCTCGAGGCCAAGGCCAAGGCTTAACCCTCAAGGCCAAGGCCAAGGCCAAGGCCCTGTTTTATAAAATGACCACTGATATAGAACTAATTATAGTCACATGACTCATCATCACGAATCGCCCATTAAGAAGAACAACATGTCTTAAATTGCAATCAACATGCTCGCATACACCGTTTTATGACTGCATTAGATCTATGAAAGTGTAAGTGCAGGTCTTCAATGTGGTTTAACTAAAACAAAATAAAGATTTACTTCTATATTGACGCACAATTCTCCAACAGTGTAACAAAAGGGGGATCCAAGAAACTGATTTGGGAAATGTTTATTTGCTGGGCCAACATGGTAAGAAATATCAGCATTATCTAAAACAGATACATGCAAATCTTTAGCACTTATCAGGGAGACATGTACAACCAATCAGATCTGGGTCATTCCAAAGGGTTGGGAAGCAGTGCATGTTACATCCATATATTTGGTTATATTATTAAAAATATCAATGCATTCTAAACAATTGCTTAACATAATATTCGTCTTAGGGTGTTTCAATATTTGAGAAAGTTTGAAATCATTTGAAAGTACTTTGACAAAAATATGAGCAAAAATGTATTAATTCGGATGTAACATAATTGACACTGTTTCAATGTTACATCCAAAAATTCTTTTTTTGCCATATTTTACACGTGTATGTAAAATGTTACCCAAACTGACATTGCATATTTACAACTGGACACCTAAGCACCAAGAAAAGCTTTTGTTTTGGTATAGTCAGGGTTCAAATATGGCAGAAACAATACCTCAAGTGTGGATGTAACGGTGTAAAAATCACTCAATGGAAGTGTGACATTTGGGGTTTACACCGTGTAAATGTTACATCCACACAAACAAGCTATCATTTCTGCTCCATTTGATGTCTGACTACCATAACAAAAGCTTCTCTTATTGTGTTGCATCTATAGTAAGAATTACGCGAAGTAAATTTGGGTAATATTTCGAAGAAATTTAAAAAAAAAGATAACAAATGTCATATTTGGACGTAACACTGACACGGTGTCAATGTTACATCCAAAATTACATTTTTTGCTCATATTTTTGGCAAAATACATTGAAATGATTTCAAACTTTCTGCAGTCGTGAAACACCCAACAACAAATATTATGTAGAGCAACTGCTAGCAAGGCATTCATGCTTTTCTTAATATGGTCATATGTCACACTTTGTTCCCCAACCCGGTGGAATGACCAATCTATTCCATAATTGTATGCAATTTAAGTGATCATCTCATTAACCCTGCACAAGTGTACAGAATATTTTTGCAGCAAATCTACTACAATGGTAACAACATGTGATGCTATAAAAGTGGAAGTGTGCCCAACACACAAATCTACAAGGGGTTTCCCTCCTCCATGGTAATACGATTAAAATGGTAACAGCAAAATTTCGAACAGATTTATCTGGAAAATGCAAAAATCTATGGGCCTTGAAGGGCCTTGACTCAAAATTGCAAGGCTGTGATCCCTCAAGGCCAAGGCCAAGGCCAAGGCTTTTGCCCTCAAGCCTCGAGGCCAAGGCCAAGGCCCCAGAATCCAGCCTTAAGGCAGCCTTAAGGCCAAGGCCCAGCATCAAGGCACTACATCACTGCTTTCACTATGATCTTTTGCAAAAGTCCAGTACTTGTTTACTAAAAGTATGGGTTTTTCTTAAGGGAATAAATGTGTGCTCCGGAGGTTTTTATCACTCGTTTAATACCGCTTAGAGTCTGGGTGCTGATAATTACCCGAGCCGGAGGCGAGGGTAATTATCAGCACCCAGACTCTAAGCGGTATTAAACAGAGTGATAAATACCGACCGAGCACATATATATTCCCATTCATAAATACCTTATCCGTAAAAAAATATCAAATAATTCGTTCAAAAAATCCCGATTTTGTTCAACAAGTTCACTTTATGCTTTTGGAAACATCCCTCCAGCAAAATAATGGAGTGTTCAGCTGGCGAGTAAGATGTAAACAACCCTTTTATGGAGATTGATGCGCGCGTAACATGTTCTGCGCGATGTCACGCAGAACGCACCTGGGGCGTTGCGTTTTGAATTTAGAATTATAAAATTCTGACTCGCTTGTAGTGTTGCGCATGCCTACGTGAGGATTGTGAACGTTCAACCAATGAAACGGTAAGAGGCACTGGATTTTTAGGAGTCCACATTTTATTGTGACACTGGAAAAGTGTTTAAGACCAGCTAGCCATGTCTTTATCATCCGTTTAAGACCGGCCACGTGACGGGCTCTCGACCAATAGGAATAGCTAAACTGTCTGAGGTATTTATGAATATTAATTTATGTGGTTTGTGTTCCATTAATGACAACATGCAGAATTTTGCGCTAATTGCCCCGGCAAATGAATGCAGAAATGCTGGGGATGAGGTCGACCTTTTTTACGAGGCGGTGGGAGGGGGAGGCTACTACTGCTACATGTATTTTAAGGATTGTGCGTCATCAATCTGAGTGCATATGACGGTGATTCGTATACTCACCTGCTGGAAGCATCTTCTGAACCGTGGTTTTCGGGAGGGGAATTATGGCCCACCAGGCGTGGTAATAGCCCTGAATTGCATCTTTGGCGTCCACCCATGGGCTACTGCTGCAGACCAGCAGTGTTAATACCAAGAATGTAAATGCTGCCATTTGGCTCTCTGACTGACTGGGAGGATGAACCGGACTGTATCGTAGTTCCAACGCTTAATGTCTGGTACTATATGAAGAAATGCCGACAGCCAAACAGCATTATATAGCCTCTACTAAATTGATATTAATTTTTTTATCTCGAAAAATCATTACGATAAAAGTTCACGAACTGTACAAATTGCTGAGTAACAAAACACGTCAATCAAACCATGCATATTATAAGCTAAAAGTCACGTTATCAGTACTGATTCAAGTATCGATATGTTGGGAAGCAGCAATCTGGAAGACCAGATGGTAGAGTTTTCATAGTAATTTAGAAATATCGTGTGCACTATACGTCTGTATCTCGATCTGTGGCCTTATAATTAAAGAGAACGGAAAAAGTACGTGTATAAATGCATCAGGCCTATATGGCGCTCACTGTCTTGAAAAAAACGTTGGCGTAAAACATCAGTTGAAATCGACTTTACTCGCCAAATTTTCTACAATCCTGGTCATAATAACCGGAACTCAGGATATCAAAATCTACCCCATCACGGGCGGATCCAGCTGGGATTGGGGAAGGGAAGGGAAATAAAGTAAGCACTGGGGACGAGGTTGCGGGTGAAGCGACTTCGCCGCCTCAACCTCTTTGTGGTATACTGAGACTTGGTGCCAAGTCGGTAATTGTTTTGCGTACGGTATACCGGTTACTGACCGGCTCCATCACGCACGCAAAATATCGCTGCAATGCGCGTAGTTTTATGGTTCCAAGACCATAATGATGCTGACGATTTCTGATAAAATTACCGACTTAGCGAATACGTTTTCAATTTTGTACACAGCATATGGGAGTATTTTGAATTGCTAGCGAATTAAAAGTGTGTTCCCCATGCTATTTTTGAGCTTCATCCCCAGAATAGATTACTTCAAGTACTTTTTTGTTTAGCAATACAAAAGTTAATCACTGTTGAATGAGACATCGACCGAAGCAAATCGGCCCATGTTTAGTTATTGAATGATTACTGTACAATTGGAATTAATTGGCTGCCAGACAATTACTTTTGTTTTAAACGCTACAGCATACACCAAAATGTTTATATTTTTTGTCACGTCGGCACATGTCCGATATATAATGTGTGTGCATGCAAATTGTATGCGACCCGCGCGCAAGCCAATCGGAGTAGACTGAAGAAATTGTGACGTCATTTCGACCTAAGCTGTTGCTTTGTCAATTGGCTGCCATGTTTTTGTAATGCAACAGGTTACCGAAGACCCGAGAGGAGGCGCCCGCTGAATGGTCACTGCAGAATCTAGGGGTCAAGACGCAATCTTGTTTTGCATAATTAATCGCCGAATCTGCTCGCATGTCATAGACGCTGCGCTATTCCATAGACTAGTGGCAGCCTTGATGTGACAGTAAGAGTAAACCATAGATCTCCGACATGATGGGAGGCAACACCCCCGACATGATGAGAGGCAACACCCTTACACTATCCAGGAAAGCATTGGTTGCTATGCGCCGTGCTTCGCGTAAAATCGGATCTTATTTTCCACCGCCGCTTTTCAAATATCACAGAGCCTGCTTGCGCCTGAATTTGGTATTTATTCTTTTTCTTCATTTATTCATTTTCCTGCCAAAGGGGTTTCAGATCGGGTTGGCGATAATGAAAAGTATTTTAATTTTTTTTCCCCTTGGATTGGGAGCCCAAAATAGGTTTGGTGCCCTGTGCAGAGAGCATCACTCACTGTGTGCATGCGGCACCGCAAAATTACTTGCACGCCGCATCACGCGCCAGACCGTTAATCTCAAATAGCGCCCTCAACGCATCAACATTTCCTGCTCCGTATGCTTTTTTTTTGGATAGTGCACATGGAAATAATTTCCATCTGATAAAACGTTTGTAAAAAAACATATTATACTTCATTTGAACATAAACGGCAGGAGCATTTAGTTGGACGTCGTCAAATCACCGCCCCCCCCCCCCAAAAGTGTAATCTGATGCCAAATTTCCTTCAGATTTCATAGTGTACCGTCGTTATGCAAAAAGGGCACCCATGGTTTCCCCCCTCCCCCCAAAAAAATAATTGAAATATCCTCCAAAAATACTAGTTAAGAAATGGAGAATGTTGCTGATTTGATTTAAAAAAAGAAAAAAAAAGAACTAGAGGGAAATCGTCAGAGGGCATTTCTAAGGATGAGCAGTTCAGGCAAACATACTGTATAACAAAACAACATTGGCAACTGCGACTTTCGACAAACTAAAAGAAATCACATCCAGAAAAGTCTCCATCTTTTGGAAATTGTTCTTTTGTGTGGTGCATTGTTTCATTGTGCAGAGAAAGCTCGTACATTATGCAAAGGGCTGTAAATAAGGACTGTTAAAAAATGGAATACTGTACTGTGAAACTCATCGACATCTATAATTAACTTTACAATCGACATCAATGAGCAATTCTCCTTTAACATTTTATTAAGCTCTTCAATCTATGAATGACTATCATTTGCACACTGAAGTTAACGCAATTTTAAAATTAAGCGAAGTAAAACCAAGTTAGTATTGTAGACCTTAATAAGGGAATAAATATGTAAAACCAGCTGGGGGCCTGGACATGGATTATGGCCCTAGCCGAAGGCGAGGATCATTACCCGCATTCAGGCAAACTGGCCAAGCACATATTTATTCCCATTCATAAATACCATTCAGTCAAAAAGTCAAAACAAGTTAAAAATGCACAATTTTTTGTGAAACACCCATCTGGCCATGTGTTTGGTATATGCCTGGCACGCATAGTGCTAAAAATCTCCTTATACGGAAATTGGCGTGCGCGGCGCGTACTGTGCAATGGTGGCACAAAACGCAGGAATTGTGTTTAAACCAGCTGGTGTTTTATCAGCGGTTTAAAACCACCCACGTGACGGGCTCTTGACCAATAGGAATGGGTAAACTGTCTCAGGTATTTATGAATACAATTTTCAAATTAACATACAAGTTCCTTTGTTAAGCCGCCAACCAAAGTTTCACCACCTCCGCAAACACTATACACGAAATAAACACCATTTTGAAAAATATACACAATGCATTGAAATTGCTCTTTGCTTCAATAATGTTTTTCACAATACAGACACATCATTATCTTACAGAAATTTGTCGACATTCCTACAAAGCAAACACATGAGGAACGATCCTTTAAAGTCTCTTTTGTAAAATCTGTGAATAATTCAACATTGTTACAATTACATGACTTTTTCCTTCACAAATGCCACCTCTCCTGATGGCAAATATTCTGTGCAATATGACTTGAACCATTTAAAAAAAAAGAAGCCATATCTTCATCCTATCCAAACCATTTTCATTACAGTATAATGCATAATGTGGTTTGTACACTGTACATAAAGTTTCACTGTAACTGTGAAAATCAGTTCACAGACAAGCACCTCCTCATATGTACATTGCATGTAAATTGCATGCATATAGCTGTTGGGAAATCAAATCAGCTGAAAACATGCACACAATTCTTTCTGGAAATGACATTAAAGCCCACCGTATAACATGCTACACACTTTATTGTATTTATCAGCAACAACAATTCATAGTCCATACGACACATATGTACACATCCATTGGATGATTACTGCACTGATTTCCATCATGCCAGGTCAAAGGTTAGAGTTCATTTACAAAGCTATGTACATGTTTACAGAAGCTGGTTGCCCCAAATCCAGCAAAATAGATACTGAAATCCCATAGTGTGGTTTGAGTTGAATTGAAGTTTGAAAATCAAACTTGACTGAATTAAAATGGACCCCTCTTCCTTCCCACATACTTGACAGAAGTGGATATTTATGGCAAATCTATCAGGTTAGCTGCTGGCAATCACATCATTCCTGTTTAGGTAGGAGAGAGCGACAGGATTGTGTTGTCAGGAGCCGATGGGAGCTGAAAACAGACAGGCCAATCCCGATGAAGAAGAGGAAGAGAGCTGTCTTAGGTATGGCAGTGCTGTTGGGTCGCCCACCGCTTATCTGTTAAAAGAAAACAAACAATGCATAGTTTTGACTAATACCTAGTATTTCATCACTTCCGTAAAATCCAGCTAAATTAGATGCACTTTTTGTTTAACAAAGGTTTCACTGGCTTCAGGAGGTTCAGCAGTTTCACGACTGAACCATTTAAAGATACTATCCATGGTCTTTGACAAATTCTGTTTTTGCCTCCGTTTTTTCTCCTGATGAAATTTTCCCCACGAGTGTTTAACTAAACAAAACCCTGCTGTTTTTATATTTTAGCATCTGCAGCCCTCTGAGAAATAGGCTTTTATTTTGGGTTGCACTTGTGCAAAAACGGATTCACCCTGCAAGTAGACTGGTTCCCATCCCCATATTATTATTGATTAAGGCAACAACAGCCTACCTCCAAAAGCCTGTTGGCAATGAGTCTACGGTTTATTCTTGATATGATCATGATGGTGGTGTGTTCCTGACTTTGTGCCTCAGTGTTGTAGCTGCAATAATAGCATCCGACTCCTCACTGATCTGGGGCGAGAACAAAGTAGAAAATGAACTGTATTTATAGTGGAGTGTTAACAAACAATGATATACAATTGTGTTTATAAATATCAGACATGACAGTAGTGCTTATGATTTGTTGTAAAATTAGTCTCGACTTTCATATGGTCACCCTGACTGGCACAATTACAAGCACACACAACCACCACACAGCTGACGCGATGAACTGTTATGCACACCGGGAGTTGCACCAAAAATACCCTTTCTTCGGGTTCAGCTTGATCGTTTTGTCATTTGAGAGGATCCTCTGCTGCATAAAGGATAAATATTGTGTCATAGATGAGTTTTTGCTTGTAATTTGAACGAAAATTTAAAATATTGGCAAAAAGCGTGTAAACCTCCTTCTAAGTCTTGTGTTCCCTTTGACTCTACTGTCACCAGATCACGTCCGAATGTTGAAAAAGGCGATAAGTAGGGTCAAAGTTACTTGGACTAATGCTGGGTAGGACATGTAACAGCCCTCGGGTCAGTAGTACATTCTGCAACACAGTAGAGTCCATTGACCCGACAGCTGTTGGATGTCATACTTAGCATAAATAACTGAGGCGCGTTATGATTGGCTGTTTTGATCCTTTGATGCAATTTTTTTTCCTCGCAAATGATCGAATGTACATGTAAGTATTAGTCCCAGGAAGTGGATACGTGGATCTGTGGATACGGAGTGGGACTGAGTTGGGGAGGGGCGACAGAGGGCACTATTTTTTCTTTTTAAAAACATCTTCCAAGGGGATGAATCAGTACATACAACGTAAAATGAATGAGGGGGGATCAGAAGAAAGTCTAAGTCCAATGTATTTCCCGGGAAGTGGAAAATCGAATACGGGGATACGGAGTGGGAAGTGCACGCATATTGTGTGTAGCCGGGCGAAGCTGATGCATGCATTGGCCTTACGTATTGTGAGGGTGTTTATTGTGGGAAATCAATCAGTCAATCGTGACATCATATGATATCTGGGTATCCGGATACGAGGTGGATAGACGACTGGCGGGATATTCTGCAATTGCGCCAGTTATCTTATATCAATGCAAAAGGGCAAAAGCCGAGACATCATAGAATTCAACCTTAAGTGCAGTTTTGTGCGCCAGTAAATGACACTCTCCTCAGTAGTCAGTACGTTGGGTGGCATGGCTATGTGGCATAAGCCAAGGTACAGCACAGCAATACTACAGTCGTTTTCCTAGTTCCGGATTTTTCCTAGTTCCGGATCGCTTCAAATAAAAACCTACCTCTTTTGAATTAGTCTCCAATACTATTTTTTCTGACGAAGTGCATTTTGAAAAGGAAAATGTAAGCTTCTTGATACACAAAGATCTTTTCGATAAAATCTCTAGAAAAGGAATTTTGGCCAGATTTCCGAGTCGCACTTTGACATGTTTGGACGGTTTGTACAAAATCACGGGAGCCGCGAATCAACGATAAATTTCTCCTCGGTACATCGATCGGACTGTGTGATTTCAAATATTTTGTTCGTACTCTACAGTTGTATAAACTCTTGCATCGAATGTTTGTTGAATCAAAATAAGTTGTAGAGTCTCTAACATTTGAAACTTTGCCTACGAATGACCGTATGTTTTTGCCTAGTTCCGGATCACGCGTGCACATAGGACCCAACTACAGGCACGTTAATCGATTTTATCGGCGATCGTGAAGTGTACGGCCCCTGTTTTGTTTTGATCAACTTAAAGAGTCAAAAATGTTTTTCATTGTTCAAAAATCACCTGTACAATCAAAAGCAGACTTTTCTCAATTCCAGTGACACCCGTTTTGCAATTTTGAACAGATTCTTGGGATAGAAATCACAATTTTCCTGTGCGGTTTGTGCCTTGTGATTCAGCGCGCCATGCGTGCTCACCGTACATCACATGGTGATCGCCATCTTTATTTTCGGGTCGCGTGTTGTCACCGCGCTGTCATCGTCATTTTTTACCCCCAAGTTTCCCTCAAAAAATCAAAACCCTGCCCTCTAATCTATGACATACCTGTTTATTGAGAGTGTCGCCAACTAGTTTGGTAGGTCCAATAATTTTAAAGTAGATTTTGTGACAAGGATGTTTCCCGAATTGAAGGGGGAATTTCTCTTTTCTTCTAAAGGTACATGTATGTAAACCTAACCACCACCATTTGTATTTTCACTTCCCACTGAAGCCTACAGGGGCGCATAAGGCGGTTTGAAGACCGTTTTGAGGGTGAAATCTGACGATTTTGATTGGGGGTACGAGTGAAAATGGTAAAAAAAAAATTATTAGTAACCACAATAGGGCCATCAATCTCGGACTCGTCTCTACTATCGCCCGACCATGTCCAAATGTTAAAAAATGATCCGTAGAGTCCTAGTTACTTGGACTAGATCATGTCCATAGAAAGCCCCATAAATGTGACCAATTTACTGGACTACCTCCGTAAATAAAGGCCACACTTCCACCATGTACAAAAACATGTTGAACTTTGTCAAATTTTGATTTTCACATCTATGAGGCTCCGCGTGACCCCGTGAGCGGAGCCTCATAGATCAAGAAACCCGCAAAATTGCCTGCAGCACAAAACACTAATAAAGTACAAAAACGTCCATCAAAATGGAGACATTTCACACAGAACCGCTGCACAGTTTGCCCCTATACTCCGTACTTTATCTCTTGACATACTCACGTATCATGCGCAGAACTAACATAGACCTCTGTCGGTTTTTAGGCCAAAATGATGAAAAATATGCCCTTTCCGCACTGAGCCAACCTGACACTTGAAACGTGCACGCATATGATCGAGCGATGATTTTCGGTTCGCTCGGAGCGCGCTGCGGGGGGTACGGTACATGCACTTGTATTTAAAAAAAATATGTAGCTCCAAAATAAGTAGTATAATGACTGGAAAACCTATTTCAGAAACTACTTTTAGATAAAAAAAGAAATTACTGACATTGCTCAATCCGTTCAAATGATATCACCATTAAAACGCAAAGACCCTAGAAACCTGTTTCGTCAAAAAAAAAGCAATTTATTGTGCATCATTCTGACTGCTTGGAACAACGAAGAAATTGACACAGAATACTTGTTTCAACAACTGTCAACAACAAGCTCTAGTCATTAGCAATTCGCAAACAATATATGATTTATAAAATCCACTCTTTTTTTTTTTTAAAGATGGGCCTTCAAAAGAACTTTGTTGAATATTTTTTACTTTTAAACTGAGGTTCAAGTTATTTCTCAGTGGTGATGTTTGACGAAGTTGCAATCAGGTTAGTTGTTCAATTACTAAGCACCGGCCGGCCAAGTTAAGATTTTTAGCACTTTTGTTGCGAACGAAAAAGTTGATGAACATCACTGACATTGCTGTCAAGGTGTTTAAACTACTTTACGGGCACGTACAATTCCTTGTAAGTTTGCATGGACATGGATATCAAAACTGAAAGTTTCGTAAAAAAGGAACGGGAATAGATCCTCTATCTACAAATATGAGTAAACTAGAAAGAAAAAAATGCATTGTCGATGTCGTTTTTGTTTTTATGCCGTTCAAATGTAATGTAATTTGATCAGGGCCGGTTACTGTGCTTGTCCGCCGCATTGTCCTTTTTTGAGTATCCTGAGGCAATCTCGTCAGTGTTTTAATAAACAGATCTATTTAACCATAAATTGATACAGCAACAGATTTGCTTTCTGAATGCAATGATTTATTTCTTCCTTTCTTTTCTTTTCATCTATGCCCGTAGCTGTACTAATAATGTTTGACTCGCCAAACGGGCTAGTTCGACCATGGGGGAATAAACCGCCGCTATATTGACGGTCAGCTTTGCTAGGCTATCGTTTGCATACGAGCCAGCGCTTTCATCTGGCGCATGCCTAGGCCGTTGGCACGGATCTGCATAATTCATGTTCTAGGAACGTCATACGACCTGCTCATCAACTTGGTGACGTAGGCATAAATTATGATAAGTGTACCTTCCTCCCAGTGTGATACTGACGCTACCGACATGTTTTTGTACATGGTGGAAGTGTGGCCTTTATTTACAGAGTAGTCCAGTAAATTGGCCACATTTATGGGGCTAGTCCAGTAAATTGGTCACATTTATCCTGTTTATGGGGCTAGTCCATAGACTTTGTACACACATGTACTCCTAGAACTATGAGTAGTATGAGGCTCCACGAGCTCCACTACGTGGAGCGAGTCATAGTTCTAGGAGTACTTTGTACACACATTAATTGGGCCAATCCAATTGTACACAACCATGACAACCAACCGCTGAAAAAGCCTAAGTGGCGTCAGGTTGCAACATTCTTTCCTAACCTTTCAATCATGAAGTCACAATAAAGCTGAAAATTATGCAAAAACACCGAATGCTTTACTTTACTTTAATGAAATGATGTTCAACGTTTAATGAAAATCAATGTTATTACCGGCACGTTGCTTTCAAGTCATCAAACTCGACGCCATTTTGCATGTGATGTCTGCATGCAGGGGGAAAAATCTTTTCGCGGGTAACACATTGCACGCGAAAAAGATTCCACCGTTGATCTCCGAGCCAACATATCACATACAGACTCGGTCCGAGTACCAGTGACAATCCGGTACGCGGTACGTACACGTACTTACGCACGTACACGTTCGTGTTCGATCAATCTTACTTTACTTTTGGTATACCCCCACATTTTCGATCGTACACGTACACAAGTTCCTCCATTCGGAAAGGCTGGATGGATGCATGAATTGAAAGAATTGAAAGACGAATTTCAAATTGAAATTGAAGCGGAGGCACTCGATGTTAAGCAACTTGTGACAATGAGGACCTTTTCTTTTTAAATCCTCTCAACAACAGACAGCATGAGGCCCTAGCCGGTTTTGGTGCCAATTTGAAATTTGTCAATAGGATATTTTGGTCACATTTTCAGCATGTATTGAAAATGTTGTATTTATCGGCCCTAATAATTATGTAAAATTTAAATTCTTTGTGACAAAATATGTGTATATCAAACTCTGATATATTAAGCTTTCACCCCGTGCTATATTTCGAGATTCACCCCGAACAATAGATATTTGTTTGCGCTATTTTCCAAGTGGACATGCTTTTGTTCGGTTAGAATAATTTACAGAAAAGCAGACGGTGTTTCAAAAGTTCTGATTTTTTCTGCTTTTCCGCTTTAGTTTCGGCTACCAGATGTTTCCAGAAAAGGAGAATTTAATTTACCTTTCAATAAAATTCTACTTTTCTGGCGTTTCCGCTACCTGAAAAGCATCTTTCGGCTGGCCTCCGGTGGCGGCGGCTCACGCAGATTAGACGGGGTCTTTCCTCTCGCTTGTGCAGCAATCAAGCGTTTACGTTTCCAAGTTTTCTGCTTTATTGCAGCTACCCGAAAAGTAGATTTTATATTCATCAGGCAGCCGAAACTGAAGTGGCCGAAAGATGCTCCTTTCACAAACTTTTCACAAACACCGAACGAATCAGTGTTTTGCTAAGTATTTAACTAAGGCGGCCGAAAGTGGCCATTATTTTGCAAATGTTTTGTTGCAAACGATGATGATTTCGACCCCTCGTTGCCTCCGATTTCACGGTCAAGTTTTTTTTCCGGATGCATGCGCATCGCGGTTTGTCTGTGTGATGTGCATCGGTCACCGCCCGAAAAATTGAAACAAGACAATCTGTAAATTGAAAACAAACTGAGATTTAAAAAAAAAAAATAACGGATATGTTAAAAAGCACAGTGAGATACGAGAGAAACTTCACGTGTTGATTCAGCCACGTTGAAGCCCGGCGCGATTCATCAGCACCGCAATTCGGCCCGAAATTTGCAACAGAGCTTCTACAAGTCACTTGGGTGTCGGTCGGTCGGTCAGTCCCAAAAAAAATTGACCAAAAACGAACCCCCAACTCCCCCATAAAACTGTAAGTACTAAATTGTAACTGTCAAACAAAAAAAGCGATCCAAATACATTAATTAAATACTTGACAGAAATAATATTGTTTGTAACAATTCGTGGTGTTGTTTATGGATCTTTTGTACATTGAGGCAAGATAATGTGTGGTAATGTTAGTCACGTGGTATGTAATGCTCTAGGAACTTATGGGTTTCCACTACACCTGCATCTGGCCCTGTGTCAGTTTAATGAGTCTTCAGGGCGTATACGGATGAGGAGAGCATTATGAAGGTCAATAGTATTATTTTGCATTGTAGTTTTCAAGACAGCCAGAGCTAGCGCTTATTGTGTAGTCGCACTTGTTTTAAGCTCTGGCAACAGAGTTTCTACAAGTCACTCGGGTGTCGGTCGGTCTGTCGGTCCCCCCCCAAAAAAAAATGTACCAAAAACGAACCCCCTAACTCACCCATAAAACTATAAGTATCAAATTGTCCAAATGAAAAGCAAACAAAATACATTAAATACATAACAAAAATTGTTTGTACAATTCGTGACATTGTTTATGAAATGTTTTTGAATTGAAGCAAGATAATGTGTGGTAAAGTAATAGTCACGTGGCATACACACGCGCCGTTAACTTGAGGGGCTAGGGGGCTTCTTCGTTGGTTCCCTAGTTGAAAAAGCACCCGTGCACTATGAACCACCATGATGGAAGCTTTGACCGGAAAGCAATAACCTCAGCCATGACAATGGTGGCAAAGTTGATTATGCTTGCCAGGATTTTTTTCATTCGATCTTTCAATAGGGGCAAATGTTCATACCTTTCCCCTGAAGGTTTTTCTTTTCATTTGTCATGGCCGAGGTTATTGCTTTCGGGTTTAAAGCTTCCATCATGGCGGAAATATCATAGACATGACATGATTTTAGATACCTTGAGAGAAATATCGATTCTGCACTGCCTGAAGATTTAGAAAATACCTCCTCTTGATATGTTACAGTGTTTGTGCAAGACGTTCGAAGCGCCGCGCTTAGCTGCGGAAATGAAAGTGGCCAGGAAGCGCCTCAGATTGCACCACAGAGCATCCATATTCCAAATTAAGCCACGTCGTAAGGGCTTTGCGCTCCGCTTTGGCATTAATTTTGCCCGTCCTTTAGTTCCAGCATCCCCTGGCAAAAGTTTGTTCCAGCGGCAGTGCTCCGGTTTCTGGTCTGCGCGCGCGTCGGCAAAATTATAAAAGTTTTTTGTTGTCAATGTAAGATGATGTCTCAAAACCGCCAAACTCTCTGGTATGATTGGAATCCTACTGCTGCACAATTTCAACGTGTTTTTAGATGGGGTTACGACCGAGTATACGCTTTATGTGGCCTCTCTGGGCTCCCATATATTTTGCACTAAATTTAGTTGGGCACCAATTGCAGACGGTGTTACAATGTTGTAATTGTGCGCCTGGAAGCTAGACTGAGGGAGCGATGGTCGTGTATCTAGAACCTGTAAACGCTTTTTCATTAGCGCAATATGTAAGGGAGCAGACTAATGACCAGCCTGGCAGCTGGCGAATATTTTATTTACACAACTATCTGGGGCACGATGTTAATGTCGCTGTGTGCCCTGACGTCACAGTTTTCTCTGATTTTTGTCTTGACTATCCAAATTTCCCGAAGAATGTTCTTGACGGTCGAGATCGTGAGTGGGTGCAGAATTCTCAAGCCTTATGGCCTTACTGAGGTCACCTCAAGCTCCACTCTGAAGGATATTTTTTTGAGAGTTTTAAGGGGATCGAAGCGTCATCATAAGCACGATCAACCGACATTTGACGAAAAAAAAAGTTGGGGAAAAAAAACCCCGCGTCGCCACACCACTTTTGGGGCAAGCTCCGTACCAGAAACCGGAGACTTTTTTGGCCTAAGACAATTTTAGGGGCTTTTCTCAACACAAAATAGCGACAAATCCTGTAGAAATTGAGAGAAAATGGCCCGAGTACTTTGACCTCTGTATATATACATTTCAATGTACCGCTTTCACTAGTCTTCTTGCCGCCAGGCCCATTTATGCGCATACGTGTATTATGAATTTATAAGTAAAAAGGTCCATAATGTATAAAGCAAGCAATCAGGAAGACTTCTTTACAATGTATAATTATGCAGATTTTTATGTTCTTGTCAGACTTGGCCGATAGGCGCCTTTTAGATTTCATGGGTGTATTGTAATAAATTTCCTGAGAAACATTGGAAGGACCCTTTCATTTTGCTTTTAGGCCCTATACAGTAAACCACGGTGATTTTTTTTAGACTTACCACCAAACCAGTGGTCGTTACCAAAAGTTTGATCTGCTTTTGTAGTTCTCTGAAATGAGAAAAGCATAATCTCTCCGTCATCGGATTCTGTCTTCGAATGTTATCAGAGCAAAACAAGTTTACTTTTCTATTAAGCTGAAAAGCAGAAATTTAATGTAGAAAACAGTCCTGTCAAAACGTACGATCACCTTTTTTTTGCTTTTCTGAAATTTGAAAGCAGATGACCACTTTTCTCCCGCCTGAGTAAGATCTGCTTTTCGGCCATCAATTTTTCCCGAATCAAAGTAATATGGATGCAGCCATTTTTTTGCTATTAGAGCATTTTGTGGGCCATGAACTTGAGGGTTTGCAAAAAAAAGATGCGTGGAAGTTGTGCACCGTATTGCGAGCTCCTATTTCTGCGAAATTCGGATGAAATTTTGCCCCCAAAATTGTTTCTTCTTTTTTTTGCAATGGAGCGCAGGCATCATTTTTTAAAATGGCGAAACACAAGGGGTGATCAGATGTGGATGGAATTTTCTCCCAAAAGTCATCGGATTAACCCCCCCCCCCCTCAAAAAAAAATTAACAGAAAATGAAAGATGACGAAATAAGCTTTAATTTGATGGGTGTCTCAAATACCTTGGATAGTTGTGATTATTTTAAATATTTTTGGGAAGTGCGCGTAATTATCACCGAGGCCTAGGGAAGTAGGCCTACTGCAATCTGTACTCTGCAGCCTGTATTAGTCCTTTATTTCTGCAGTAAAAATGAAGTGACTACGATTTCAACACCCTATAGCTATGTTTGTCTCTTTCCATATTTTGACCAATCTACCGTGGAGATCTGCCTTTTTTATGTTTCCTTTTTCCCCGTATTGACAACCCTTTGGAACTTCGGCTACATGTACATTTATACATGTAGTTAGAAGAGATGTACAGCCTAGCCGAATGCTCTAGTTCTGGCCAACGCCAACAGGCCGAATACTAGCACGCCCTCACTTAACTTTGTTGTCATTAATTATGTAAATAAGGTTCAAGGCGCGCGCGCTGTATGCATGACGTCGATATCGAAGGTCGGATATCCGCGGATCGAGATCGGACGTACATTGACAAGTGATGAACGAGCGGTGCTTAGAAAGCTAAGGGAGAGTTCGGTGAGTGTAAAAAAAAGAAAACTCATTCTAAAATGTATCGGTGGCTCTATTTTTTTCAGTCACCACATCATTGTAGGGATATAGAAATTTATGTAGTCACAATTAAGTACAGATTTCCACCAAATACTATTGTGACAAACCTCCAAGTTGGAGCAATCACGACAAAATGTACCGGTTTCGCACGGCACGGCTGGCTGTCGTATACGTACGAGATGATGTCATCCTGCCACAGAGTACCAGTGTTGATGCTCCATATGGGGATTAACCGTGTGTACACTATGCTGTGACACGGTTACCCACTAACACGCTATATTTAGAACATGTTCATGTATTTTAACGCTGGTACAAAATTGTCAACATGTACAGAACTGCAGTTGATGGGCCATTCTCCGCTAAATTGTTCAAATGTGCCTTTTTGTGTCGTTTGTGTTTCTAAGAAGTATGGAGTGTGTTCGATAATGAGTTATATTAATTTTCGTCGTGGCTGAGTTTTGTTTCATAAACCCATGTAGTAAGAAGGTAAAAAAATCAAGACAAATCTTAGAAATTGTGACGGTAAGGTGGTATTTGTTGCGGTTTTCTTAGTCTGAGTAACTTGGACCCAACTTATCGCCTTTTTAACATTCGGACATGGTCTGGCGATAGTACAGATTACCACCAAATACTATCGCCAGACCATGTCCGAATGTTAAAAAGGCGATAAGTTGGGTCCAAGTTACTCGGACTACGGTTTTCTCATGTCGCCAGCCAAGGTGCGTTTCATGAAAAGGCTCCCATTCGTCTTTCATGTGTGCATATCAATGAATACCCTTTTATATAAATTATTAGTCCATAGTATGCCCTAAATATACAATGACAAATCAAAAAAGATTAGCTCATTAATTTTACTTGAGCGCGCCTTCAGAGCGCATGTCGCCAATTTCACAACCAGATACGTTACTATTTTTTCAAAACGATAAACAGACTTAACATTTGAGGAATATGCACGCTGAAGTTGCTCACAGACTAGACCAAACTGGGGATTATATTGTACATATGACATAAATCTAATAAGTTTTGAATTTAAAAAAAAATATAGAACTGTCAACGAAAAAAATCCATGTTACGTATGTGTAGTGCCAGATACGTTACCTATTTTTGCCTTTCCTTTCGAGACACGTGACGGAAGCTGACCTCAAACACCATACCAGTCAACAGTGTGTTGGGTGATGACTGATCAAGTGGCGGAAAGAGTAGTTAAGGTCACGCATTTTGTCAAGGGAAGCCTATTTCAACATAAGCGGGTCAGATACGTTACACCAGATACGTTACACCAGATACGTTACACCAGATACGTTACTGATTATGAATTCATCATGCAAATGTTATGCTGACGTCAACAAACATGGGCTACGTCATCAATTCCCCACGATGTCTACACGTGCAACAGTTTCTTAACACATTGTGATTCATAGAGCGCATGCTTGCCGAGAAGGATTGTAATTTTGTGCTGAATTTCTGTTGAATATTCTTAAAGTTGATAAGTAGCATTTATACAATGTTTTTTTATAGTAAAATATGTAACTTGTAGAATCTGTAGATAAAGATTTTAGGAAGTGACTAGTGAGTAGTTGTAATTGCACAAAAAGTTGATAGCATGAAAGCATCGTTGTTGGTTTACATAGAATATCTCAGTTTAGTATGGTAACGTATCTGATCAGCTCGGTAACGTATCTGTTCAAAAATCAATCTTTAATTTGCGAGCGTAGCTAAGACAATACAATTAAATGTATTGTTCAGACGTTATCTCTAACCAATGGGGACACTTAAATGATGGTTTCGAGGGTAGGGAAGGTGGGTTGGTTGGGGGTGAACTTAGGGGTGGGATGTGGGGCAGCTCAAAACACATAGGAAAAGGAAATTCTGACCTCCATCCTGTGTGCCTGAATTCAGTTTTAAATCATTTGGTCATAGCTAGTTGATCAGGATTGTTTGCCAGGGGTTGCTTTGTTTTGCATTTTAGTGAAGTCATTAACCGTGATATGCATGCGCAAAACATATCACGCGAAAAAAACGTCACATGATTATTTCCAAATACTTTATAGTCCCCTGCTCTGACCCTCAAAAAATGAAAATAAAAAAAAATAATAAGTATTAATAATAACCTTAATAATAGAACAAGATGATATTCTAAACGCAGGCGCGGATCCGAACCCCTGTTCTTGAACCCCCCCCCCCCATGCTCTGACCCCCCAAAACCCGCAACAATGGGATATAAAAAAATATCTGACAGGCCGACCCCCCCCCCCCTGCAAAAATTCCTGGATCCGCCCTGCATTATGGTCCTTGAAATATATACTTAAGTAATTCTTTGTTTTTTAACGATCATTATAAAATGATGTTTTTTTGTTGACAAACAGGATAAACGAAACCTCTTATATCAGTCTGTCTGTCACAATGTGTACCAATGAAATTCACATCTATTTAAAATATCCACAGAATCTTATTTAAAGACATGAATTTATTGATGTGGACTTGCGGTAACGTATCTGTTAGATCGTTACACGACGTTTAGAAGACTTAACTTCAAGTAGTTATTTTCCCCCAAAATAAAAAGTTAGTTAAAAATCGCTTTTGTATTATTCCATGTATTCATAAAATGCACATTATAACAGAGTGACGAAATAGGGATCATTTCTGCTGTACATAAGAAACAATGCAAACTCGACTTTTATTGATTGTTTTTTAATTGTCGGGTTCTGACTTTGTTCGTATACAGTGTGTACACATTTTTAGATTTTGACGATACCTTTGGTGTATGAAGAGCCAGGCGTTTTCAATAGCATCATTATATTATAATATGATTGATCACAGCAGCTGCTATACAGTTTTGTGTAAGTGCTGCTTACTGCGTTATCCCGTATATCGTATTTTTATCATAAATCTGATTTGCCAGATACGTTACCGAAACAGCTTGGCATTGTGGATCTTACTATCTCAATCTCATCGGAAATATTTGTATAATTACCTGTTGTCCTGTTCATCGAAATGATAATTGACTAATTACTTAGTTTATGGCAAATAAATGTGAAATTGCAACTTGCAAAGTGATAGATGTAGCAACGGAAATTATGTGCATATCCAATCGAGACAGACAGTTTATGTGCCTTGCTTTCACAATCTAGAAAAAAACGACGTTTTCCAATGTACCTGTCAAATACTGTCACTCAAATCCCTCTATTTTTAGTCTGTCTTTCACAATGTGTAGCTCCGAAATTCATATTGACTTAAGCCTCCCCAGTTTTTGTTTCAAAGGACAACTTTTCTATAAATAGAATGGTGGTAACGTATCTGTTAGGTTGTTAAAACACGTTTTTGAAGGTTCAATTTCAAGTATTTATGTCAAAAAATATGGCTTAGTTAAAAATCAGTACTGTTTTGTTCCATGTTCTGGAGCTATTAAACTTTACAATTTTGAGCATATATTCATTGAAGTTGATATTTTGTAAAGTCCGAGTCCCAACTTGAACACTTTAACGAAGAATGACCCTGATATGCAACCAAGAACCATGTTGAGTGTATTTTAATTTGTTATTCGTACCATTTTGATATGCGTTGTATTAAAGCTTTGATGAAATTGAAAGGAGTTTGTTGCTTGCCAAAAAAGGAAAACCCAGGTTTTTGTTGAAGTACATGTACATGTAGACCCAAAAAAGGAAAGATTGTTGCATCCATTCCTGGTGCCACTTTTGCATGTTTTTCATTATTCATGACAATGACGATCATGACAATGAAGCAGCCAGTCATTGCAAAAATGTTGAAAAGACGTGAATTTGGGACTGACAATCATTTCCAATTTTAGAAAATATTTGAAAATGCACTCAACAGTCCATAGACTTTGTACACAACCAAAGAAGTGGCATCTGGAATTCTGGATACTACATTCTCCCCAGCCCCCCCCCCCAAAAAACTTTCAATATAGTCGTGTTCCCTAACGTGGCGCACTTCGAAGCTTACCCAACTTTCCTCTTGTAGTGTTGCCAAACCTCTTTGTTGACAAACCTCAAATTCATGCAGTAAAATACTGGTACTTTTAGTTTTACCTCATTAATGCTTGCTATTTAACCTCTGTGAACAATTTCGGTTTCAAAAAATTTAATCCGAAATTCAAAAACAGTGGCGTCCGGAAATTGGGCACAAATTGGCGTTGCAGAGTGTTCCCTAACGTGGCGCACTTAAGTAAATCTCGGAAAATTCCAAATTAACATTTAAGAATTTCTGTAAACTTGCTAAATTCTGATAAATTTATTATCTCTACTTACATACCCAGCCAGATGTTTGTCAGAAAATTATTTTCTTATTTTTTGGGGCATTTTCAAAGGTTCACTTTGCACTTTTAAATAAAATCGGAAAATAATGCCAAAATAAATTTTTCTTCTAACTTTGTAACGGGTAAATAAACTCGCGATTTATAAACGGGAGTGTTTAGAACTTGCTGAAATTCACTTTTTGTGAAATTTCAGTTAAAACTTTTTGCTCTAGCTAGGCGCTACAAGCGAAAAATCAAAGTGCGCTACGTTGGGGGCCGCGCCACGTTAGGGTACATCAACAATATAGCCCCTACTGCCCTAGGCCTAGCATGCCTAGTGTAGTGGCAGCGGTAGCTTAATATATACCCAGCTCTAACTCTAAGGCTCATGACATGGGAAATTCGCCATTCAGAATTGGCCTCTAGCTTATCTATGTCATAGAGCTGGGTATTCCAAGCTAGTGGCACTGGCAGCACCTACTTCACAAGTTTCAAAAGTAGGCCTATTCAACAGGAATGCATACTGTAATTTTCTTTTGTGAAAATAATTCCACTGCATCCATTTTTTTCTCATGCTAGGGGCATTTAACTATAGGTGGGTGCAGGATAACGTAATCCGATGAAAACTAGATCTATTCATTTGCACACCAGTTTTCATCGGTTGCTATGTGTTACCATTCAGCACTCCAGACTCAAAAACCACTGAGTTTCAAGAACATTGGTCTGGGAGCTAGATAAGCCAATGTGAAAAAAATCTCCCCGTCTACCTATAATATGAACTTTCTCAAGTATTTAAAAGACAATTTTGACACAAAGTCACCCTTTTCCCTTCAAATTGCAAAGCGGGTGAGGCGGGGCAAAGCCTTGTTCACTACTAAGTACAGTATTTATGCATTCCATTTTGTACTTATTTAGGGGACTGCCAAGGGAAAAAATAAATTGAAAAAAAAGTGGGTGTGTACAATTATTTTTAAAATAGGTTGGGATATTATAATGGTTGAATATATATTTTGTAATTTGTTTATTTGTAATTAAAAAAAAGAAAAAAGAAGGATGCATGCATTTGTAACCTAGTTTACACATGTACATGTGCATCTACTGTTCATTCTGTGCATTGTGGACCAACTTACAAAATGAAATAAATTACAAATTTAATTTTGTATAAAAAATTCAAACAAATGCAGGAGACAAAAACCTGGGGTTGGTGTTGCACCAGTTTGTTGTTGTTGATGTTTTAGATTTTTTTTAAATAAAAAACTATACATGTAGGTTGTGCATTATTTTCTAGGATGGGTTGGGTAACTAAAACACAGGTACTGGTATTTCTTATCACAGTACTTTGTTCATGTAGCTTCAACCTAACAAAACTTATTTGCACCAAAGCATCAACCATACGTTACATGTACATGACTCACTTGTAAAAATGTATTCCATATGTATGCATGTAAAACTAAACTGTCTTTCCAAGCTACTAAATTATGGGTGCTCAAAAATATGCAATTGATGGTTAGTTTACATCATTAGCCAGAAGCCGTTGAGGTAGAATATGTACATGTACGTGTTATTTTGAAACTCATACCTGAGGACATTCGGTCCAACAGTGCTGGAGATACATGAGATTTTGCAGTCAGATTAATGATGCTAACAATGTGTGTTCAAAGGCATATAACTCAACTGAAAACGTCCATACATGTACATGTACATTATGTAAATGTCATGTATGTTGGTATTTTATTTATTTTTCCCTTATTTTTTAAAGTGAAGGGTTGGTATTAGGTGCGTAATTTGTAAAAAAAAAAAAATTGTAAAAAATATGAATGCCTGTATAGGTTAGGTGTTACATGTACAAGTGCCCAAAACTGCACATACATGTACCTGTACTGTACAAGTCAAGTTTTTAAAATTCCACATTCTCCAGAAAATCTGTAAATAAACAGGTGTATGAATATTATTTGTACATGTACATGTATACATGTACCTGGGCAATTCCATAATAACAGGCCAAATTGAGAGACAGCTGGACAGTTTTTAGTGCCTGGGTAATTCCATACTAAGGACAAGTAAAAAAAAAACCAGTTGATCATCCAGGTTTTTTCAAAAAGAGGAGGATGAGGGCCTTTTTATTTTTATTTATAATGTTTTTTCCAAGATGGCCGCCAAGTATTTAAATTAAAAATGGCCGCCAAAGTCGGTTCAAAATGACCGTCAGCTTTTAATTAGCTATCCTAATCATTTACTAATGGTAAGTAGAGTCAAAATATTCATGTTAAACATGTTCTATGTATTTTATTAAAGTGAAATACTAGAAAAAGTTAGCTTTTTGAGGTGAGAAATAAAAACAATTAAACAAAGGGTGCACCTTCAAACAAGGATGCGGGCGGGGATGATCAATTTTTTTTTTACTTGGCTTAACAGGCCAATTAGAAAGTTTGTGGGTGTTGCACATACAGGGTAACTGATGAGCTAGTATTTTCTAGATGTTTTCCTATACCTTGCTAAGTATCTTTTCTGTGTTTTACGTACGTAACATGGACACTTGGACAGACACTATGTGATGAAACTTATGAAAGGGTGTTAGATAAATGAAGTTTCTCATAAGCACTTCCATTTAAATTGTCAACCAAACTTACACTGTTATCAAGCGAAAAAGGTAATACCGGTACAACACTGAACAGTTTTTCGTGGTGGCTTCAAAGTTAAGATGTGATTTATGTTACGTACGAACAGGGAAAGACGTTTTGTGGGAAAAAGTCAGTTTGTACGTCATTGTAAATCCTGAGCATTCCTTCAGGGCACTTGTACATCTTCTTAAATAATTAGAAAATAAGGGATCATTAAATTTTATGCTCACACTTTGTCACTTTTTACAAAATGTCTGTCCTCTGTTGAACGTAACACTTACTTAAACAATATCCACCATGTTTTCTAAAATACAATACCATTACCAGTTTATATCCTGTGAGTGTGAGGGTCAGGATATTTATTCAAAGACTTGCAATATTTACAACAAAAATATTGAGAGACAGAGACCAAGCTGTTAGTTTTAATTATTAAAACTCCAAGGTCTTCTCTAATATCACACTTTTGGGCCCATTATCACACTTTTGGGCCCATGACAATGAAATACTTTTTGTTTAGCAAAATTGATACATTGCACTGTATCTGTGGTCAGAATTTTGTATGGAGTAGTTAGTTACAACATATTTCACAAGGCATCTGCCATTGCAGCTGCTGTCTTGGAATGCGAAGTCCCCAGCCCATTCATAAATTTAGTATCACTGAGCATTTTGGAATGCCTTCATTGACCAGGTCACTCACGCTCCATTCATCAATGTAGCATTGACTGGATTAGATTGGTCTAGTATTACTATTAATAATTCTGTCCACTCATTGAAAACACTAAATTTCATTCAGCCATGCAATTTTACTAATAATACTTGGTATGCTTGAAAACGAAGTGTCCATCATGGTTCAGACAGAATAAGAATATTCTCTGTACAAACTTTGGAATTGTGACATTTGGTCATGCTTCTGGCACCAGATGTCAAAATTTCTAGATTTTAATTTTTAACAAAGAAATTCAGAATTTCAATAGGTACCGGTATGTCCTTGCACCACAATAAAATTTAAGGACAAATCGGCAGCTTAGCAGTTTCACCAGAGCTGTGCCATATGATACTCCCACCCCACTAAATATTCAAATATCTTATCATTCACCAACTGTCCAAGTGGTTCAAAAATATTCAAATATTCAAAATGTTCAATACAAAATATTAAAAAAATGTGAGTGGTCTTGGGATCAATGGAAACAAGTTTAAATATCAATAATATATTTCAAAAAAATGTGAGCGGTCTTGAGATCAATGGATTTTTTTTTTTAAATCAAAAAAATAATTTAACCCTAACCTTTCCAAATCCTCTTTGCAAAATGGAGGTTTTTGCAGGATTGAGGCTACATGGCAGAAATGTGTGACTGATTTTGGAGGATGCACTGTGTCAAGGTCTTGGGTCGGACCTTGTGTTGTTTATGCTCAGCCTTGCATAAATTTAGGCCTAGATTATACTTGAAATCCTCCGCACAGCTCCAGGATGTCACTGGCTCTGCCTCAACATGTTGACAGTGATTGTTGGAGGATTTTGCAGGATTGAGGCAGTGGTTACCGCTCCAACTTTCAAGGACCACATTCAAGAAATAATGGGGGATTTTGCAGGATTGAGGCTGTATGCAATTTTTACATGGAGGCAATTGCAGGATTTTGCAGGATTGAGGTTGCATCCTAGCAAAAGTGTTTCTGAGGGAGTTAGGTTTAATCATATGTGATAGAAATGCCTATTATTTTTTTTGTAGACAGTCTCTTACATGCTGTGGGGGATATTACATACACATGTATGATGTAGGCTGAAGCCCTAATTCACATCTTTAAAATTTGTCAAATGTACCGGTAGGCTAGTCAGCTACTTGAAAAAATATATTGATACATAGGCCTACATGTTTGGTGTTCTAAATATTTTATTAAGTTTATCAAAATTTTTTTAACAGGCTCAGATGCACGCAAATCTCAATCATGGCCATTTAATTCCTGACTGACGCACACAGTTTTAAGCTAGCACATTTAAAACTTGATCGGCACGTTTGGGGATATTGGCTCTGTGGGTCATTCAAAATTTGCGATGTTTCAAATTTCGATTTTCCATTCAATGAAAAACATGTCCAGTTCAGTTCGGGCAAGCCTTATGCTAGCAACCCCCAGCTCCGGCATGGTGTGGTGTCTTTGTGCCATTCTCACCCATTGTGAAAACAAATTGGTGCTGAGTGTCTCTTACGTAACTATGCAAGTGCTTTCCCTGAATCATGTGATTAGCAACAGTGTCTTTGGTCTGGAGAATTCAAAGTTAAAACGTGCCAAGCATTGCGAGTAAGTCAGTGTACCATTTTTTTTCTTCAAACATGTCAAATGTAACTCCCAAAGGGTATACAATGTAGGTTACTAGCTATGTTATACCCTGTACATGAACATGTACATTGTAGATCATTAGATGCATGCAACTTGTCCCTCAGATCAGACAATTTCCTCATATTTAACATCCAGTTAAATATGTAAAGCTTGTAATTTCCTTGTTTTTGGGGTTTTGTTTTTTGGTTACTATTGAATTGCATGCCTGAGATATGGAATCGATTCTATTTGATTTTGACCTGCAGTTGCCCAAGCCTAGAACATGGTACAATGTACACATCATGCACGCTGTACATAAGCAGAGCCAGACTAGACTAGTAAAAACAAGGCATGTTTCCTGTCGGCTTCCTGTGCTAATGCAGACAGCTCAGTGTTAGCAAACAAAGGGCTTTTCTGATGCCTCATTAGTAGTCTATTAGCATCTTGAGAGGTGTAAATCCTTTGTGTCTCAATTTACCTACCAACACACAGGGACAGGATGATTTGGTAGTCCCACAGTGAGTCCAAAGTCTCATGACTCATCCTGAAGGCACTCCCAGCTGCCTGGTATTGTTGACTGTGGCAGAGAAAAAATTCTGTTTACAATGTACTTGTACTTTACAGTTCAGAAAAGGTAAAGTCTAGTGTTTGCATTTCTTCTGAATAATACCATTTCTAGGTAAAAAGACTGTGGGTTATCTTTGTAAATCTTGAGAGGAATGTTCCAAACTTACACAAAAGACAACTAAATATTGGTGGATTGATAGTAGTCATGTACCGGTATGGTCAGTACATGTAGAACAAGTTTCTCGGTCAATTTGTTTTAAAATCCTTTTACATTTTGTTTGTTCATTACATGTATGTACTTCTTTTGCCATTTGCCAATTCCTACATATGTGCAGTTAAAACTACATTGCATTTGGCCCATTATTTGGCACTGCCAAAAAACAACCCACCGTTGTCTACATGTATGTGTCAAATTATGGAGCTATTTATTGATGTATAAAAACACATTAAATTGTACTCTTATGTTGTGTTCACTGTACATGTATGTAGGATAGCGCACAATGTTGATATTAGACACAAAGGTGTATTTGACCTACATGTATATTTTAGCCTCAATGCTTCTTTTAGGCCTATATCATCAACCTGACTTGTAAGTTGTAAGTAATGCCATGTGTGTACCATGTGTAGTAAACTACATGTACACTTCAAGGCATTCGGATACCATCCGGTATGCATGCAAAAAGCAATGTGCATGATAGTGTCAAACTGTTAAGTACTTACATGTACATTACTTTGTATCTTCAGTTTATGCTTTAATAGAGAAAAGGACCCCATCCTTTCATTATAAATCGAGTAATCCAATGTTCAGGCCGTTTGGTTTCCTTGTTTTGAATCTGAGTTTCAGATTAGTTTTAGATTTGATTTACAAATGTACATGTATGTACATACATTGTAAGTACATGTAGCTGGTGTTAAACATGTACTAATTAATAATTATACATCTTGTAATTTCACAAGTGTGATTGACCTACATGTACTGTAATATCAAACAGGTTTTTTTTTAAATCCCAGTTACGTCTTTTAAAATTTTTTTATCAAAATGTGCACAGGATAATTGTTTGGTCATTGCTGTTTGAAGCTACCGGTACATGTAAGTATCTTTGAAACTAGAGATTGTATGATATACATGTACATGTATTTGGTTTGAATCTGCACTAGTCTTTTCGCAAAATTGATACAGTTTGCTCAATTGTACACAATGTACATGTACATTTATGTACATGTACCTGTAGATGCATCATGTAAATAATGTAGTTAATACGCACAGTTGTCAGCCTACTGTGCATTAATTTATAAACAGCAAAAAGTGGAATTAACCTTAGTGCTGTATAGTTCAAATGTGTGAAATATTTCTTGACCCAGATTTTGCAATCAATATTTTGTGACAGGCAGAACACATGCACTGCATGCCTGCATTATGTATGGTATATTTAATATATAGACTGTACTGCACATGTTTGCACATGCAATGCATGTACAGTACGTAAGTACTGTATGCAGTAAGAATTTTTTTTAACACACTTAAATTAGTTAAAAACAAGTTATTGCAGAACTGTGTATTGCCTGAATTGCCCGTCCTGACATGAAAACTTTCCATTTTGATTCTAGTGTATCATTACAACTTTTTTCCTTCAGTTTCATCATACATGGAGTGCTGTTGCCTCGTGGTTAAGGGCATTGGATTCATGGTCTGCAGGTAAAGCTGCAGGTTGTGGGTTCGAGTCCAGCCTGGGGTCATGGTGCGTGTGCCCTTGGGCAAGGCACTTTGTCACTCATTGCTTCTGTCCACCCAGGAGTAAATGGGTATGGAATTAGCTTCCTTACGCCTAACAGACTACATCGAGCTGTATATTTCCCAGGGAGCTGAGGTGGTATTTGGAATGTTTAATTGGCCCAATGATCAGGGGTAATAATAATAACTTTGATCTTAGTTAAAAGCGCTATAGAACCTGTTAATTATTATTTTACATGTACATGTAAGAACACTCAAATTCTGTGTGCAAGCCACATACATGTACATGTACGTGTAGATTGTTGCAAAAAGTTTAGATTGATGACAACAAATGCATTCAGTGGATTCTGCAGTATGTGTACATGTGTATGCAGTGGCTTTATGCAAAGGTTGCTAAAACACGTATACATGTGTACTCCTTCATATGTATGTATGACTGATGAAATACAACTAGACGTACAATGTACTTGAAACACGATTTCTGGCAGTGTCACTCACTACTCAGAAATGACGGATAATAGGCCCTAGTAGCTACATGTATCATGTACAATGTACCATTACCAAGACCATTTTCCCTTTTGGTCATTAAAATTTAAATAGCTGTGCTCACTTTTATTAATCATTCGCATCTTTAGCAAATTATTGCACAGCATTAGTAATTTTAAGTCCGTTGTGGTTAATTTTTGTGGTACATGTACATTTTTGTACCATCCAAGTGGACACAAACAACAGTATTCCTCAAATGTATTTTAACATTTGATATAGGCCTACCTGTATTATAAATGTTTAGATTGAACTTTGAAATGAGTGCAGCCATGTCCTGAAAAAGGATATATTCCACCTGTAAGTTAATATTGTTGCATTCTGCGTACATGTAGTTTGTCAAATGCATACAATAAAAAATGTAGTGTACCGTACCGTACATATTATGGAAAGTCCCCTATTTAACAGGGTTTGATTTGTGATTTTTTTCTTGAATGTTATGAAAAGGGTCAGCATGTACATATTTATAAATGTATACATGTACTACATACAATGTGTACATGAAACATTGACATAAGATGCACACGTAGTTTATTGGTTAACTCTTTCAAAAGACAGGGTCTAGGTTAAAGGGAATAGACCCTATACATTATTTGCTTTTGCTATAATTTTCAGAAATGGATGGAATTGGGGGGTTGGAAATATATAGCAAATATAGTTACACGTACACTGACTTTTTTGAGGTTTTGGGTTTGAAATGCTATAAAAACCAAGAAAAACAATCATTTTCCTGTAGTCTGGTTCCCTGACTCCATACATGTATAAGAAGAAACAGAGCAGTTTACATACATTGGGGAATTGTAAGGTCAGGGAACCAGTCTAGCTGGCTTGTACCCGTTCATAGGTGTGTAATCGATTGCAAACAAGTGCGATGGTCAATTGGGGCCAGTATTTGAAAAAAAACCAGGTTTTTGATACAAAAATACCACTTTTCTTGAAAATGACAGTATACATGTACCAGGTGCCATGATTTTACAGGATGCTTTACACTGTCATTCACTAACAGTCCAGCAAAGTATTTCAAAATGATTTGGTAGTTTTATTTTTTGATGTTTGCAAATGTTGTATTTTCCCTTTAACCCCAACTCCCTAGGGGGTGTGCAAAATCATATTGAAATTGGAGGATTCAGGACTGTTAGGGTTAATAGTTTGTTGGCACATTAAATACATCTAATGTAGACTTTATTTGTCATGTCGGAGGATCTAACTTCTAAGAATTTCCCACTCAGTAAGGGGTTGCCCCACCTTGCCATTCAAACCATGTACAATACTTACACACTGGTCAGGGACACATAAGGCCTACGTCATTCACTGCAGGTCATCAGCTGATTGGTCCGTTGGTGTTGTTGTATGCGTTAGGTGTACATGTAGATATGTGTAACTTTTCTTATTGTGTCGGTCTGAATAGTGATTATTGATTTTGTGCATTGAGGAACAGGCGTCTGTTTACCTGCAGCTTTTGTACCAAGTTAAAAGGACTGTGAGTTCATCAAAAGATAGAGGCACCTTTTGGGTGACAGTAGGTTTTTAAATTTTGGCTTCGCTACAGTCACAGAATGTTTACTGCTTGATTCTTCCATGGAGGTAGAATTCTACATACAATGCAACTTTTGCAAGTATATTGTTGCTGTCAGTGTGAGTGTACATGTAACCTGAAAATTTGTAAGATATTTTCAAGTGTTGTAAAGCAGTTTTGTAAAACAGTTTGGACAGTGCACTACAGTAGCTTTCACTTTGCAGTAATTTCTGATTATGTATACATGTACATGTACAACACGTATGTTCACTTCTGTAAGTTACAATGTACTATGCACAGTGTTTGCCATGGTATTGAGTTTTTCCCTTCAAGGACATAATTGTATAGGCACTAGAAACTTAGTGCTGTAGAGAGCTTTCAGCAGGAGATTGTGGGTTCAATTCCAACTCAAGCAAGCTTGTGACATTTTTATTAAAAGTACATGAACAGCAGTTAGTATAGAGTGCTAATAAATAATGTTAATTTGCCGATGAAAAAACAGTCTAAAAAGGTCCATTCACGTATTCTGTTTAGCAAGCATTGGTCACCTGTCGACAGAAACATGTTTATGCTGTATGAGCCAGCCATGCCAGTGTTATGCTGACATTTTTGTTATGTTCAGATTAACCCGTGCCAAATTCCCTTCTGATGAACAAGTTCCTTTTATATTCTGTTGAAAGTACTTGTGTACATGTACCATACATGTATACGTGTACATGTAGCCCCATCACTCGGCTCGTCTGAGCGTTCACCACTTGTGATCCTTCATTTCCTCTGAAGGAAATTCACTGACCTAGTGTCACGGCTTGACTCATGCTCTTGTGATTCACAAAATTCACCAACCGGCATATTTTTACATACAAGAAAATGTATCTCTATACATGTACAGTTGACATGCATTTATATGTAGATTATTAGTTCACCAGTCACATGTGCTGAGGTACATTAATTTAATTTAAATGTGAACAAATTCACTGTCGTAGCTAGTGTGAATAGCTTCATTGAAATCACAAACACATTTGATAGTGATACATGTATGAAAATTATGTGAACTTGCCTGAGGATACTACATGTAGATATACTCAAAATATCATGTACTTATAATGGCATACAGAGTAAAGTTCATGGATATACACTGAACTGCACATGTACATGTACCTTAATAGGTCAATTCAGTTGACTCCCGTTAATACAAACTCAGCCAGACCTCAGCCAAAATGTCTGTTTAAATCGGACTTTGTACCCCATTAGGCCAAAAAAAAAAAGTCTCCGGTTTCTGGTATGGAGCTTGCCCAAAAAGTGGTGCAGCGACGCGGCTTTTTTTTTTTTTTTTACCTGATTTTTTTGCTTCAAATGTCGGCTGATGACTGCAAATGGTGCCCGACTAAACTTAGTACAAATAGGCCTATACGGGATTGGGAGTCCAGATAGGCCACATAAAGCTTATTCACGACCATAACCCCATCTAAAAACACGTTAAAATTGTGATGCAGCAGAATTCCAATCAAACCAGTGAGTTTGGCGGTTTTTTGACATCATCTTTCACTGAAAAAAAAAACTTTTTCATTTTGCCGACGCGCATGGCTACGGCGACGCGCGCGCATACCAGAAACCGGAGACTTTTTTTTTTTGGCCTTAGTGTGGAAATGCCCACGTGCCCAAAATTTGTAAAGTGTATTGTCTGATTCTTTAAAAAAAGATTTCCCAGAAAAAATTCTCAAAAACTTCTTTCTCTGTGTTCAATGTTCATAATCATTGGACCATTCCTTCCTCCATGATTGGACCATGTGTAAATATTGAATAGGTACATGTACATGTACACATACACCCACACTGGACTGTACGCAAACTATATACTGTGAAACTTCACAGCATTTTTGTGTTAATGGTAAAGTACATGTACTTAAGACTCCTTTGTTGATAAATTCAGATTGGTCTTTTTCTTCCAACAATTGCATATTTCACAACACCTTCATGTTGACAAAGGTTTCTTACTTACATTTGTGTGAATGCCACCTGGGGTGGGGTATACTTACTATAGACAGGTACATGTAGACTGACCCCCTCCTTATTAGAGGTACATGTACAGGTAACTTTCATACCGTTAAAAAACAGGTTACTGCATGGCCCCTAAGGAATGTTGTTCTTTCACTTGCAGTCTGAGGTGCTTTTAATAAAGCGCTTTTGTTGTCCCAGGCATTGAAGCCAAATGCTGTCCTCAGGAAAGAAAAAGGGAAAAATATTATGGAAGAGAGAGAGAACAAAAAATCACTGTTTGGGGTGTGCTTGTCGTGGGAAAATATACATGTACAGTGTACATGTACCTACAGGTAGTACAATCAGAAATTTGCTTTCTACTTTGTCGCAGTTAAAGGTACATACCGGTTTACCCGGTACATACATGGGTTGTTCTATAAATTAGGGGTCCAAAGTGGGACATTGCATAAAAAGGGCCCAAAAACTATTTAAATTATGGTCAATCTGGCTTTTTATCAGGATGGTAAAGTGCAAGCCTTTTCAACAGAAAGGAGATCCTTAACAACTTCATTTCATCTGGAATTTTAAAACCAATAGGTATCACACATAACTGGGACACCTCAAGGCACCATGTTACGTGTGAAATACTACAAAGGGTCATATATTTTTTGTTTCTTAGCATTGCTGTCTTGTTGTTTTCTTATCACTTTATTTAATGGACAGAATTTTTAAAATACCATGGAAAAGTAAACAATGTTACCATGAAATACACTTTACACACAGCCGAATTGGTTCACTAGTAACAGGGACACGGGGACACCAAATGTTGGGGAACACCATATCACATCTTCAGACATGTATTTCTTTAAATATTGTATCATGTTGAAATTGAGTTAGTACATCCATCATTTTGACCTAAAAAATGGCATAGTTTACCTATTAAGGAGGAAAATGTTACTATTTTGAGCCTACTTTTTTGTCCCACTTTTTAGCCAAAAATATGATCATTTTTGGCTTATTTTTAACAAAAACAGGAACTAAATGGGATCAAGATAACACATTTGTACGTTTTACATGTATCAGTGCAACTAATTGGAGTTTGTTACACGCAAAGTATAATTAACTTTAATACATTTTTCTAAATTAAACCAAAAAAAACTATTTCCTATTGGACCCCTAATTTTTACCGGTAGAATGACACATGTATATGTTTAACATGTACATATATGTGATTAGGTATTTAATGAGGAAATAATACTATTATTTTCAATATATATTTTTTAAATTAGAATTGAGAGATTTACGTATTGATAGCTCTAAAAGTCTCGATAGTCCACCTCATTCCAACGGTAGATAAATGGGGAGATCGCTTGAGTTACCCTTTGAGCATTATAGGGACAAGGTTGGGTACAGCGTGAAAATTTGAAGTAGACTTAATTACAAATCGTAATGGTCAGGGGGTTTTTGGTACAATGTATGCAGGCCAATACAGCAGGACAACATGGTTCGGTACATCAGTGGCGCTCACTCAGCGGTGAAACCAGGCTTGAATTGAAGACTAGAGCAGTGCTGACACGTTTTTTGCGATAAACATGGTCGCCATCACGCATGTATTTTAGTGCGAGATACTGCCAGATCTAAAACACTTTTGGACACAGCAAAAACTAATCATAACGAAGCCGAAATCACCATTTTTAAAAAAAAAATTATTTTAAATATGATGTCATAGAAAACTGAAAATCATTGTACAAAGTTCTGTGAGCTTGGCAAATTCCTCTTCTGTTTCAAGTTCAACTTCAAAGTTGCATGCTGGAAGCCTGGAAAAGCCATTGAAAACTCCTGAGCTGGGACAGCATTGACCTAAAATAATTATCTGCTTCATTTGTAGCATTACTTTGTTTTTCAGTGTATAGGATATATCATTCAACATTTAAAAATCAAAATTTGGGGTGGTTGGGTGGGTAGGTCAAAACAATTTCAAAAAACGATCAAAATTTTAAATTATTTACTTTTTTTAATGGCCCCATACCAGTTTAAAACTATGGAATGGATTGCATTCATGTACATTACATGTATGGGATGGCAGCACAAGTCAAAGCTGGCTTCATTGTCTGTTCAGTCACTGTTTAGAAAGGAGGGGATATTGGGGGACACGGCAGTGTGTGGCACATATAACATCACTTGATGCATAATCACAGCCATATTGACCGGGATATCTCTGAATAATGCATCACACGTCAGGCTCCATTTTGGTTTTAAGTCCAAGTCCTGTACGTGTTTATACTTGTCTGCAGCATGCAGCCACTGGTAGGAGCACAATTGGGTGATTAATCGTAGTCTACATGTACAGTATTATACAAATGTACATGTATACATTGTAGCCCTAACCCAAAAGAACATCTCTATACATTTACAGTACTCTTAATGGTCTGAATCTTTAACAGAAGTCCGCTTCAATTGTGCACCTGAGCTTGTAGAAATAATAAAATTTACATTTTTATTGATTAGATACCGCATATTTTCGTGCAGAATGCATACTGGGTAGTCTGATGCGGTTTAATTTTTAATTAAATCCCTGCTTTGAGTATACATTCATTTGTACGTAAAAATGAACTTCATAATTCCTGTCCACAGATGCTACTTTTTATGGCCAATAATTTATCAATGCCACAACAGATTTTGGACTACTTTGCTTACAGGAACATGAACATGCATTGTCTTAAACCAATACTGTACTAGTGGTGTGCATTTAGTAGTACGGGAACCGGGTACCCTATTGAAATAACCCGTACAAGAAACCCAACCCAAAATTCAAATCCAAAAATATCTTATGGTGTAAACTGCATTTTTTGTGAGCGTCATCTGTCATGCGTTAAAATGCGCATTAATGTGAAATCGGTTATTTTGAAGATTCCCCACAAATGTCATGCCAAAACCTTTCTTTTATTTTGTCTGAGAAGTTACTGAGTGAAATTGGGAATCACTTCGGGACAGAAGGACTACATGTAAATCTCGTTTAATATCAGTCCACAAAGAAACACACTGTTTAACACCAAACAATATAATGGATTATCTCAACTCACCCATCTGTACAAATACAAGATCATCTGGTAGCCTCCATACCGGTACATACATGTACAAACAAATCCGTGCTCACAAAGACTGCTACCGGTTTTCATTATATCCCAAGACCCTATTGGAATGGAATATACTTCATCAAGACATCCGTACCGACCTGATCTAAATTCATTTAAAGCTGCGCTAGACTCCATCAACATCAACCAAGTGATAAAAACAGCGCATTATATCAATTAATGGCTTGTCTAGCTGTGTTGCGTTTAGACCCTTACCCGACGTACGACGACAACCAGGTGTTTGTACGGAGAGTGATACAGATTTGTAAAGTTGGTTATAAAAATACATACGGTAGGTACCTGATCCTATAATCTGGATCCGGTTCCTGACATCAGCGGTCGGGTAATCGGGTACCAGGTTCCAATGCACGTGTACCCCTACTTAATAATGCACTGAATCGAATTACGTCCTACCATGATGTTTTCACCGTCATTACTTTTTCCCCTATCATTATCAAGAATTGTAAAATGTATTCCTTGTTCATTGTTCAGAATCATGTATGAATTTCATTGTGTACTGATTCAACCTTTTATTTTATCTTTGCAGATTATCTTTGTAAGGAATACCATGCTTGAAGGTCACCAGGTGTTGACAGTAGTTTCCAATAGTAGACAAGGCTTTAGTGGTTAACATGTCTTTGTCATCAAAGAGAACCAGCCCTATGACTGGTGTCCCCTCAGAGGACAGAAATGGCAAAGCTGCAGATCATCCCCCATCAAAAACAAAATCAGCATCGGCATCAGCTGCCAGGAAAAATGGAGGTGGGAGCCTTGCAAATGGGAGCATAGCTGAAAGTGATTTGACTTCTGCCTCTTCAATGCGAGAACGCATCCCATCAATAGAGCAACGTAAGCAAGGTGCAGCTACTTCCTCCAAGTCAGCCAAAAGCAGAGCAGAGGCATTATTATCCAGGAAGGTGACAGGGTCGGCTACTTCAGTGAGAACCCAGCCAGTGGTGACATCCAAACCACCTACAAGCAAGGGTCCACGAAGATCTACCTCATCAGATAAAATGCATACAGGGCCTGAAAATGGCATCTCAGGGCTGACCCAGGACCAAGGAGCATCCAGGACTGGTGGGACACTACCTAAAAGGGAAGTCAGCTCTGCTAGCTCTTGCTCTAGCTCTGAAGGTGATGACAAGGTACATAAGGTCACCTCTCAGAAACAGCCTCCTAAGAGGTCAAGTCTAGCAGAGGAGAATGGGAAAAAGGTATGGGGAGGTGGACCAGGGAGTAAGAGCTCTTCAGCTTCTAAATCAAAGACTCCCCCAAGTGTTAGGAGAAAGTCATCCCCTCCATCATCAGAAAACAACTCAAGGTTTCAGCGGCAGTCATCCCTAAGATCCTCTAGAAATGGATCGTCTCAAGCTCAAGGTAGAAAACCATCTTCAAGAACCCCATCCAATTCATCACTAGATAGTGGATTGTCGCCTACAAAGCTTGCTGAAAACGAGAGTCGGAAACTGAGAAATGGAGCTACAAAAAGCAGCAGCGAGGACTCCATTAGTGACACTGAGCGTAAAACAAAAAGTGCACTTTCAAGGACTCCTTCTACAAAGAGAAAGGTTTGCATGGAGATTGTCTTGGAAAAGAAAGTTATCAGTAAGTCAAGTGGGACTACAGTTGTGAAAACAGAGTCCGGCATGGGTAAATCTCCCTCCAAACACAGCCTGTCTTCCCCCACGGATGAGAATGCCACACGGACCAGTCCAACAAAGTCCAAAAGTGCAACCACACTGAAGCCAAGCATTCTTGGAATCCACACTGGTGCTAGGATGAAGGTGCGAACCGCTTCCAGTGATACAAACCAGAAACTTAACGGTACAAGTATGGATAGATCTCGTGGTGTGAGTGCACCAGTTGTACGCAGGGCTGATCACAATTTGCCTGGTGTATCACCTTATGCTCCGGTGCGCGCCAAATCTGGAACAGTACGGTCTAGTGATCCCAAACCAAATCTGAAAAGTCCAGACCGCAGTAGGGTTATGTCTAAGGTGATAATGCCACAACGCTCCCGAACCAGAGCTCGAAGTATGGAACCAGTGGGTAGGAGTGCCCCCGTTCCGATGACATTGGTAGATTCCTCCTCTAATCCTGAACCTGTCCCAGCTCCAGAAAACACAACAAACAACACCAACCCAATCATCCATGCTCGCAGGAGTCAAAGTGTTGAGCGCAAGTCCAACAAGGATAGCTTTGTTGCATCACGCCGTCAAGCTTGGGAGGATAAGGCGTCCCAATCCCCAGCCAAGAAGGGACTGGTGTCCCCAGAGAAAAAGTTTCAGAGGTCAGGGGTTGGCCGAAGATCATTGATCGATGAGAGGAAAGCAATGCTCTTTGGAGGTTTTTCAAGTGCAAGGGGTCAAGTTAAGGACAGTGAGGCTGCTAAGAAGCCTGCCATACCAGCCAAGCCGGAGGCAATCACTTCCAAGCCTCCCCTATCAAGAGGTGATCGCAAAGCTTCAATTGAATTGCACATCAGTGAAGAGTTACCATCTGCCAAGACTGTGTCATCAGTAGCCAATCCCCCAGTGGACACAGTCAAGCCTGCCGTTCTGCAAGAGAACACACAGAAGATACAGCCCAATGCTATCAACATGTTGCCCAATAAGCTGCAGTCATCTACCGATGAGGTTGACTCCACTAGGAGATATTCACCCAGCAAGGTATAGCTCAAGACTTATTCATGCTTGAATACCATTGATATGGTTTTCGATGGGGGAGGGGGCGGGGGCGGGGGAGCTGTGCAATATCTTTATTAACATAGGCGTGGAAGGTTTAAAATCCTAGCAAGAAGTCACGCCAATATAGTGAGTGTGCAGCATTATTCAGTGGTAGCTTGGTCAACAAATCTTATAAAACATTCCACTTGAAACTTATGGTTCTAATTTGCACTCTGCCCGGCAGAACTAAATGTATCACAAAAGCAGGAAGATATTGGATTGAGCTGTTCCATTCAAGGACATTTAATTCACAAATGTTATATGTACATGTATAGACTGAAGCCAATGGTTTTAGAAATGGAACACGTAGGAAACTACACTTGTCTGTGTTTTGAATTCAATTTGCTTTCATTTTGGGCATTTTCTTAATTGATTGACTTTCGTAGGAGAATGCGATCATCAATGTAGCCAATGACAAGATCTACTCTCAGAAGACATCCATGGTAGACAACCAGGAGTATGGGGATGCCTTGGAGAAATGGTCAATGCTGAAGGAGAATCAGACTATTGGGGGGCTGGACAAGAAACGAGATGATATCAGTCTTGACAACAAGGAAGCTGAGAGCCGTCGACAGGCCCTGCTAGAATACAGCAACAGGTATGTACATGTACATGTATGTGTGTGGACTCAAAGCATGAACAGAAGATGACCCCGTGGTACCATTATATGTGCATGCTCTTATTCATGTGAGTGTTGCGCACAGTACACCCAACTAATTTTTATGTGAATGTGCACAAACACATAAGTGTCTTTGCATGGGCGCATTGTGCCATCATTGATGGGGCACTTGTATGGAGTACACAATACAAATGTGGTACTGGTGTTTTTTTGTTGTTGTTGTGTGGATAACATGACTAGTGTAGCGTTAATGTTTTAATGTTTTTGACGTTGAACTCCTGGACGTGTTAGTACTATTTTAGGACTTTTCATTGAGGGTTAATTTTGATAAAAATTTAACTGTCAAAGATTTGTCTTTAGTTTATACTCTCCACTGACAAGATTCTGGTCAGTATTTGACAGTTAATTTCTTAATCAAATACATCACTATATCATCTGGTTCAGGTCCCCATGGTTGAAGATATGATATCCTAGTCCGTGTTTTTGTGCCTTAGTGTCTTCTACATTCCCTTCCTGCTTTAAAAAAAAACAATTGCAAAAACATTAATCTTCTAGTGTTAATGTCGATTTTCAGTACTGTGCCAGTTTTGACCAGTGTGTCAAGAGAACATGTACAGATAGATGTTAATTAATGGACCAAGTGGAAAGCACGAAAGTTCTACTCAGCCTTTCGACTTGGTTCAAGAGATTTCATTTTTTTTAAAGTTTTTATGCCGATGCTTGCTATCACAGGGAGCTGGAGACATCAAACTACAAGAAACAAATCATTGAGCCGGACCCAATGCAAGACTGTCCTCCGGAGGTGAAAGATGGTCATTACTACCAGCGTATTGTCAATGAGGAGCAGGCTCGAATAGAGTCACTGTGTACGCTAGCAAACAAAGACTCGGAGAAGGAACTATCAGAAGAAGGTTAGTACATTGCCGGCTTTTTTTTTTACTATCTGTGCTTCTGAATTCTTTGAAGTTAATAGGACACCATTTTGATGTCGATTTACGAACGCAACATACAAGTGGGGAATTCTCTGTTCAACTCATGAAACACATTGTAGCAGATTATTCCTTAACATTTGATTATTGACCATCACTCGGCGAAACACAGAAAAAAATGAGAATTAAGTTGAGAATGGAGCTGTGACAAACCTGAGACGACATCACTGCAGTATGTTTTAAATGGCAATGTCAGAATGATTTTAAAAAACCCAACTGCATTACATGAGCCCATTTAATCAAAGTTTGACAGTTTTTAAATTTGAATGCTGTATCGTTCATGTTTATATTGTAAGCTCTACTCAGCATTTCAAGTTGTTTGAAACCATATTCTTATCAACAAAAAAGCCAAACACATGCTGATTGAATGGGGTATTCAATTATATGCGAAGTTTTAGCCTGAACTATTTCCAGTGCACTACGCAAGCTATACAATAAATTGCCACAAGAAAGGAATAAAACCTACCTTAATTATTGTTAATGTATTCACGTTTGATAATTCTTAAAAAATAATGGAAAACTCAGGTTGTGCGTACCATATGCACAACGCTAGTCAAGACGGGAAACTGGCCAAAACTCGGTAGTGCGTGAATACATACAGTGTATGAGGCCGGCGGACGACAGACCTCGTTTTTACGGTGGACAACTTTGGGGAAACACGCTGCATCGTATCACTCCAAATACGAGTGTGCCATCTCAAATTGAACTCTTGAACACGGAAAATACATACATGGACAAGAGAGATCAAGTTCTGTGAATTAACTTGCAAAAATGTTCTTTCTCCATCGGTGTTTTCTTGGCATTTTTACGATGTCGAATCCGACTGACCAGTTGACAGTGCACCGCGCAGCCTGCCATGCATAGCCATGCTAGCGCTAGCGCATAGCTATGCACAGACTGGTTACCGCATTTTCATCATGTCTTCTAAATTGGCCCCTGCGCGGCGCGGCGGGAACCAGTCGTCGCCGCATTGAGCTAGCATTGTGCACGATTTTGCGCAAGGATTTGTTTTTTAATTTTTTCAAAATTTAAACATGGTTTCTTAATTTGACATGCAAATGACTTCAAAATTGTTGTTCTTTCCTTCAGCTGGTGGTAAGCTTAGAGCTTCAATTGGTAAAGCCTCCCTCCTCACAAACAAGAAATTTAAGCAGTTCCGTGGACTCTGCGAACAGAACATTGTAAGTAAAAACTCTTGAAGTGGTGTTTTTTTGTGTTTTTTGTTTGTTTAAATTTACAAGACCGGACATCACTTTCATCCAAGTCATTAGTGCATGTTCCAACCACATTGTAAAATTAGAGTTTCTCCCACTGCTGCAAGGGCCTTGTCATGTATATCACCTTTTGATGCATTAACCCTAACTCCCTAGGCCTTTTTGCTAGGATGTAGCCTCAATCCTGCAAAATCCTCCAATTGGCCTCATGGAAAAATAGCATATAGCCTCAATCCTGCAAATTCCTCCATTATTTCTTGAATATGGTCCGTGGAGGGGTGACCACTGCCTGAATTCTGCAAAATCCTCCGGCTATGACTGTTAATAGGCTGAGGCAGAGGCATTGACATCCTGGAGCAGTGCGGAGGATGTCAAGTATAATCAAGGACTAAATGTATGCATGGCTGAACATAAACAACACAAGGTCCGGCCCAAGACCTTGACACAGTGCGTACTCCGAAATCAGCAACACACTTTTACCATGTAACCTCAATCCTGTAAATTCCTCCAATTTGCAAAAAGGATTTTGGAGGATTCAGGGCGGTTAGGGTTAATTAAATGTGCAATGAATTTACAATGTACATCCTATATGAGTATCAGTACCTGAGGCAAGATCCCTGAATTATCCAGAAGATTACTACAGTGAAACACCGCTATAATGAACACCGTGGGATGTTCACTGTGTGTCTCTTCTCTCTGCAACAGATTTTGTTGGATGAAGGCTTACTATTCATGCACTAAGTAACGGTAGTTGGTGCTTTTATGTATGGACTGCATGCATGCTCAGTGGATGGCGCTTTGTGACCACTGGTGAAAGCTCAAGTGTGTGGGACACACTGCCTGTACATACTGGCTCACACTTTTATGATACAGAGTTAAAACTCATTTTATGCTGAATGTTCACAAACCTGTATCATCTTTGGGTGAGTGCCAGGCATACAGCTATCTTGGGCATTGGAAGCCAAGTATTGATAGATGTTTGTGTTATGATGATGGCCATACTTAGCATTAGTCATATCAAACATTCTCAAGTCAAGCTTGTGAAAGGGGCAAAGTATATGCACCCATTTTTCCCCTCTTAATTGTACTCAGAACTATAGCTTACACATAATGTCCACAAAAAAGCAACCCCTTTAAACACCCCCTTTTTTGCAGCTTATCGCAAATATTGATATATATTTGACAAGTATAGTTCATTAGCTTTTCAACAATGAAAAAGTCTTTCCAATCAAAAAAACATTCATTGAGTTATGGCCAATTCAAAAAAAAGTGTCACTTTTCCATTTTTTTCCAGGGCAACTGACGCTTGACTACCCTCCTAATGACTAATAAGTGACAATTTAGATCATGGACAAAATGAAAGAGCGGCACTTTTTTTGAACTGGATATAACCCAATAAATGTTTTTCTGATTGGAAAGATTTTTGTTGTTGAAAAGCTAATGAATAAACTTGACAAATCTGAATAAAAAAAAGCTGTGAAAAAGAGGGTGCTTTCAGGGTTTTTTTGGGGTTTTTTTTTTGGGGGGGGGGGGGGCACCCCACACAAAATTACCAGTGTTTGCTTAAAGGGAATGCAGGCTATTCTAGCGCATACTTGATAAATAACCACACAATGGAATTTGTATTAAAAACAATGAGATAGATTGAATTCTCCTGGATTTGTCAGTCTCATCTACATGTAAAGCCAACATTACCATTTCTTGATGCGTGAACTGAAGGATGAATACATCACCAAAAGACTTATAGTGGTATTACATGTGTAATAAATTGCTATGTTCTTAACAGAATCCAGTGGAAGGAGAAGCCCTTTCTGTGACTAATTTAGACCTGACTGGATTCTGGGACATGGTCTTGCTTCAAGTGGACGATGTCAATAGTATGTTTGCTGAGATCGAGGAGCTCAGGCAAAATGGATGGAGAACGCCAAAACAATTACCGCAAAAAATCAAGGTAAATGACGAAATGGCAACAAATGTGTAAAAGATGGTGTGTCTGCTTGAAGAATTGTCAAATGATAGTTCACATGTATAGTCTTTTCATATGTGTTACCTGCACCAAAAACTCAAGTCTAATGATGTTTAATTAGCTCGTTTTTTAATACATAAAAACACTATAACTAAGTTTTTGTTCTGATGGGTTATTTATTTTGATTGCTGAAAACACCCTCAAATTCTGTCAACAGAGTGTACAATATTACTAAGAGTAAACAGAATTTTCAACCTAGAGGGGAAATGCACTTTTCATTCAAAAGGTACTTGATAATGAAATGATTTTTCTCTGAAACAGAAAAGTTGAAACGAAAGTCTTTTCCATTTTCCCCCCAGACAACTGGTAAGAAGCCTGGCCTGACTTCCCCACCCCCCTCACCGGGGATCTACAAGTCCACAGCTCACCCTCTGCATCCAGTGGATCCCAAGGCCAAGGCAGAGAGGGAGAAGAAAGCAGTCAAAGCACGGCAAGCTAGGGAAGAGGCGCGGAGGAGGCTCATGGCAGCTAAGAAGGCAGCTGCTAGGAAGAGAGTAATGTCTGAAGATGGCGAGCCACCGGTGCCGGTGGAGATATTCACACCAGATAAGTCATAATTTGGGAGATGAGTTCAGTAGTAAACCATCAATGAACACAAATGGATTTCACATAGCTACATGTAATAGCTATAACAATTGATGTTATTATAACTAATGGTAAACCCAACCCCTTCAGCTGTTGAAGGGCTTATTTGAAATTTTGGATTTAAATAAAAGGTACATGTACATGTAAGTAGGCTCTTGATCTACCATTGTCACAGAAAACTGAGTCCTCTGAACCCACAAGTATAATGCCATGTGTGGTATGATCTCGGTCTTAACTACGTATGCATGTAATGATACTATTACTGCTACTGATGGATGCTAATCCCCCATTTCCACCATGGGCCAATACTCGGGTGCATTCCTTTTCTGGAGATGCTGTGGGATTTGTGCATGTGGTTCTGTGTACATTCAGTTACATGCACATGATCTACCTTCCTTTATTTGCTCTTGGCACAGAGTCTGTGCTGGTATTAAGATGATTTTATTTGGAGTAACTGTACCTGCGTAGCTTCATGAGTTTAGGCCTCAGTGTTCTCCAACCTGTAAAAAGGCTGTCAGCTGCCAGGCTTAGAAAGTGGCCACCAAGTTTAACATTTTTAGACATTTTGTGTCTTCACAACCCAAAATACTATACTCAAACAAATTCGATCACGTTCTCACGATGTAAATTATTTTGGAGTTGAAATATGTTCAATTTTTTTCTAAATCACAAAGCGAAAACTTGCCGTGACATCATATTGATTCATTAATGTTCACTCTGGTGTTGAGTATGAATCGGGCCATAATGCCATGCAAAATAACCCCTTGTCATGTTCTGCTTGTGGGCCTTGGTCTTAAGGAGCTGCAGGTGCCTTCACAATCATTTATTGTAGCAGGGCCATGCAGAAGAAGGCCAGGTACCACTCTCAATCCATGGTGATTTCACATACATAGTTAAGGAGCTGTTGTAAAAGATAACAAAGAGGAACACATCAGATACAATCTCTTATTAGTTTTCAATTTACAGTGTATACTCTTCAAGCTATTCCTTAGTTTCACCCTCTCAATTGCCAATTTTCTTGCAATACAATGCAGAGTTGCAAATGCCCAAAAAAGAATCGAAAAAGGTTTCTTTGTAAAAGAAAAATGGAAAAAAAAAAAATTAAAATTAAAATTTACTGAAATAAAAAAGTTCAATTTGTCAAATAGTGCGTAGAGATTTTATCTTTTAACCTGAATGCAACACTGTCCTGTGGTTTTCTGACACATTGCCCACTGTGTGAATGATAAGTTTTTCAGCCTCTTGCACTCCGTCGGTTTGAAATGCATATTAACGACATTTTTGTTTTAATTTTGATGAAATTGGATTGAAAGATGGGAGTCATAATTCGGCTACTCAATTTGTAAGGCATAACATGGCGGAAGTTTTGTACATTTCACAATGGGAGGCTATCCTGCGTGACGTCACACTTTTGTTGTGTGTGGAAAAAAAGGAAAAATAAGATGTATTTTACATTACAGACTGTAGGAAAGCAGCCTAAACCCCCACCCAATAACCCACTCCCTCCCCCCTCCCCCTCCTCACCCCGATCCCCACTCCACCCCACCCCTAACCCCCTGTTTTTCAACTTTTTCAATATGTCATCCCATTGCCGACACCTAGCACCAAACTTAAAATTTAAAAGTTGGAGAACACTGGGGTCTTGGATTCTGAATTTGCTACTCAGCTTTCAAATCTTTCTGATGGCATGGCAATCCCTGCCTGATGCAACAAGCGTGTGTTCGTTAGTATTTGTACCCTGTACTTTGGATCTGTGGAGAAAACACAGCCAGTATGTGATCAGGCAATGACAATCTTTTCTGTATAAGTTGTATACCTTGTGGTGTGGATGTAAAAGGGTGCAGGCGAGATCATATCAGCTCCATGCTGGATTTAAAACTAGGATAGAAAAGCCTAAAAGGCCTAATAGCATACAACTCAGGAGTTATTGCATCATTTGGATAATTGAGCTTTGGTAGAACAAATATTGTATACATGTATATTTGATGATTAAGATATTTTACAGAAGAATCATAGAAGTAGCAGTGTAGTTGTACATTTATAGTAGTCTTGAAGGAGTACTGCATGTTTCTATTTTTCTCTGTCTGTAGATTTAGTTTTGAGCAAAAAAAAACATTTTTGTCTGAGAAATATTGTCTAAAGTTTAGATACAGGAAAGTGACCCAGAAAATGATACACTTCTCTGTTCGTTTTTCTCTAATGCTGTAAAAGCTTGCCATATTAATATATTTCTTTTTATGTGTCAGATCAATAGTATTACATTCACATTTATGCTTTGGGCCCATTTACACTCATGACTCATACTGTACGGTATTTGTGTGTACATTGAACATTAGGTTTTTGTACAGTTGAAATTCGTCATATTGAAATATCTAGATGGGTATGACCTATTCCTGATGTAAATCACTTTCATTTTGTGTTTTCCTATGTTTTTTATGCCCAAAAATTCATTTTATGTTTTGTGTTTTAGTTGTTAAGAAATAGCATTTTTGGTAAGGTTTGAAGGCCTCTTTTGTTCAATTCTGTTGAATTTTGAAGTCATCAAAGTTTGTATTAATCTAGGCATAAAGGATCTTACATTGTCTTACATGTACATGTACATGTGCATGTATTGTACAATATTTGGTGTGTGAACTAAAGGATTACAAAAAGATACTGTAAAAAATCTTTCTGCCGATTTCCAAACCATATGTTCTTATCTTGGATAATTTGATTTTTTTTTAATGTGAAGATTTCCGTTGTGAGCCAAGTATATTTATGACTTAAGTTCATGAGATTTATATTGGATTGTGTTGACTATTTATTTGTTTGAAGTGCCTTAAGTTTGGGTTGATGAAACAAGGAAGACTTTGAAATATAGTAAGTTATACTGACATAAAAGTTTCCAACTTAAAAGGACCCGTTTATTTTGTTAAACTATTTAGCTCAAACTCGCCTAAATTGTACATATTGTTTGTCATTCTCTCTCATTCTTTTTTTGTACAGCATTAGCTAGCATTAATTTAATCATCTTTAACACTTGCGACTGGTGGCTCAGCATTTGGAAGGTTGCATTAGGGAAACATGATGTTTTCCATAAGTAAATGCCAACATTTCTTTTATTTGATATACATGTATAGTTTGACATAAAATTTGTTTACACACTTGGTGTGATCAATCCATATACAACCATTTATTGGAGGTCTTTCTCCTTTAACAGCACTGGTGAAAATTTTGAGCTAGATGAGCCAGATACAAAGTGATATGTGTAGTGGAAGTGTACATTGCTCTGGTTCAAAAGCTCATACATTTAAGAGTAAGATACCATTTTTATGGCTTGATGCATTTCACAGGGAGATGTTAGTATAATTTTGAATGCCCGATTCCTCAACTGAACTTGAATTACAGCTGGCCTGTCGTAGCATTGAGGTGTTTATTTTTTTGCAGAGTCCTAAATAATTAAGAATCAGCCAGGACTTAATCTCTAGGATATTGTATTGTGGAAGGGGTAATAGGAGTGAGATGTAAATAGTTACTCTGGGTATGCTATTGGGTATACTTGTTGCTGTACTTATGTTTGACTGAGGTGGAGTACTTGATTTCTCAAAGGGCACTTAAGCTTGTGTAAGCTGCGTACAGCCAGGGCGTGGAAAACTTAAGGCACAAAAAGCTGGTGCACACTGGAAAACTATCAGGAAGACTGTGCATTGTACATGTAAAACTATGCCATATAGTGGATACTGTTACTGGATGACTGATATCTGTGGACCATGGGGCTATTGTTTTACACCAGGCTTGGTTTCAACTGTCTTGTGCCCTTAAGAATCTTGCCCTACATTGCATCAGTCATTTGATCTTTTATGTACTCCTGATGTCACCCGCAACATCCCAACACACAAGAAATTACTGCAGGTATTTTAGGGCACTTGCCCTGAGTAATGTGTAATATGGCTATTGTAAACCTCACAATGGTTATGTATGAGTGAGTTACAAGTGCAATGGCTGCCAACCTTTATTTATTATACCCATTTCATCAGTATTTTGTTGTACAAGGAAGTAATCTGATATCTCGGATAAGCACAGGCAAACAATTTCCCATTGGCTATGTACAAAAAACAATATTGAAGTTGGCTACACATGTGGAATACATCCTTGTATGCTTTGTACCTAAACAAGTTATTGGTTAGTTTGGTACCAAGATACTCAGCCTTGCTAGTACTGCAGTTGAGTGATAATTGCACCAGACTCAGGTCCCTGCTCATGTGAATTAGATGTTTAATTACTGTGTGCATACATCCATGCAGCATTAGTAGTTGAAGAAACAAGGCATTTGCAAAGTGAACTGTTGGCTAAAAACTGGTTTCCCCAAGATCTGCTTGTAAAAAAATTGCAATATGTAAGTGTGCACTGTATGAGGTCTAATAAAACAACATTGATATGGTCTCGTTTGGAAAGTAGTACACAATTCTAAGGGGCACACGCATATTAGCATTGCTCCCATCTGAATAAAGCTATGTCACTATTTTGTGTACACATTTTTGTCTGGTTCCATGGGGCAATATATGATGTTTTCTAAAACGACACTAGTTACCAGACTAGGTTGGTGATATGTATGACAGTAACAGTAAAAAAAAAAGCCTCAAGGACAAAACACAATGTTGTGATGTGTCAGTATCTTTGGCAAAAGGGTTGTTTTGAATCGTACAGAACTGTGTGTGTTTGTAGTATAAATGTACATTGTATTAAAGTATGGAGGTCTGTAAATGTGTATCTAACCAGCCGTATGTTGGAAATATGCTTGTATATTTGTTATTTTTCTATGTTTGGGTATTCTGAAATGAAAAACAAATAGTTTTTGTTTGTTGGGGGGGGGGGGCGGGCTTGGGATGTCCAATGGAAAGTTTCTCTCATTGCCCGGCCTGGTAAGCAGTCATGTATGCTGATGTATTTAAATAAGTCTGAAGTGCAAATAAGTACACATGATTTTGCTTCTTGTTGGCGGTGTTTTTATCTGCAGCACATATCGTCAATGGATCATAATTATTCAGCTAGTTCGATGTTTATTCATAAGAAAATTACAGTGACGTCACACCAGTGCTATCACTCAGTCATGCATGTATATTAAAGCATTTCAAAGGACGGCTTTCGTCGAGCTGCCAGAGTGGCCTAGTGGATAATGGAATGAACTATGGATCACAAGATCTGTGGTTCGAACCTATGCCCGTTTTCATCAAATCTTTTTGTTGGTTGGGATAGGTTTAATTGAAGGGAAAACACTACGAGAACCTAAGTGTCTTCCATCCATACAGCGTGATAAATATTCATGTCAGGGTGCGTGATGTGATTGGTTAAATACGATGTATGCTGCAAAAAAAAAAAAATACGCTTCCCGTTCATTGTGCATACAACATGATTTTTAAGTGTCTGTTGATCGACAGAGCAGGTACAAAACATGTTGCATCCAGGTTGTTGATTCAGGTGAGATCACCATCAAGGTGTGTTGTTAAAAAACTAAATCCAAGGGACACAAAACTTGCAGTATGTGATGTACATGTATATATGTATGTGTAGTAAATCAGGTCTGGTTATACAGCAGCCCAGCATTATATTGAAGGTATTAATTGTCACTTTACAGTGACCAATAGGCATCAAAGGTACTTGATGAATTGATTATAGTTTGAGATGTTATACACTAGAAACACCACTGTGCAGGAACTTGTAATGTACCGGTACAGTTAAGAAGTTATGGACATGACTATTTTTTTTTATTTTGTAGGTGAATTTCTCTTTCATTTCGTGCATTTTGGTACAGTACAAAAGGCGCTTAGTGTAACAGCACATGTACATTCAAATTAGGGTGATGTATATATAGCATACTAATTGAAAGTCAGTCATATGGATGAGAATGTGCAGCAGATTGAAGTACTTGCTTCATTCCCCAAACCATCCAGTATCAGTTGAAGTCCTGGAAGTATGTCTTGTGAACAGTCTTCAAACTGATGTTTGAAATTGATCACATGCAACTGATCTGCCCCCATTCCTTCTCAAGTACCAAATGATACTATGGACCAATTAGATGAACACTCTTGTTTTGGTTAATGCAGTATACATCCAAAGAGTGTGCAATTTAGGCATAAATGGTACCCAATAAGAAGTGATCCCTGGAGCAGTGTTTTAAGATGAGGAACCAGACCAAAATGGCTGCAGTAGGTCAGAAAAGAGCACCAGTACTTGCTTTGGGTCTTTGTCAAGAATTGCGTGCGTGGAATCCCAGATTTTCATCTTATTTATTGTTAATGATTAATGTACATGTTGCACTCAGATTTTCTCAAAAATACCATGTATGTACAAAAGTACATGTATGCTGCATCCAATAAGATATATTTTTAAGCGATTTTTTGCCAATTAATGGTGTATTATAAGTGCAAGTTGTTTACAGTACATGTAATATATCAGGTTTTGCCACATGTTCATGCTTGTGTCATTGCTTTGGTTTGCACTTCCACATACGAGTAGGTTTTCATGGAGCGAGGTTTAACACGCCTTATTGTCAGTGTTACATGGTTTTAATTTTTAAAAGTGGGGAGACAGTGAAGCATTTTAAGAGACATTTTTGCTATGTCTTTCATTGTATATCTTGGGATGCTTTTGCAATTAAAAATATTTTTACATCTTAATGCAAGTAGGTCGGAATGACAAAAATGCTCTGCAGAATGTTTATGGGGTTAAGAATTTCCAAGTGATTTTATAAATAGAATGAATTGATCGCCTACGTCTGATAAAATCTCATCAATGGAATGGCTAATGGAAAGAAAAACAGATACAGACAACTTTACCAGGCTATGTTATTTGTGTTTATAAGGGATATTTATAAATGCATTCCTTCGGTGGTTATTTGTGAACTACATGTAACTGATATTTTAATTTGCTTTGTGGGAAATCATGCCAAGTTTGAGGAGTCCTAATGACCTCCATTATTTAAGAATAACTGTTCATTCCCTAAAACCAGCATTTTTTTACTGTACTAAATATGAGCATTTTCCTGTCATTAGTGTGCTAGAAAAATCCCTGAAATTTCAACTATAGTAGTTTAAAATTATTTAGACTATTTCAAGGCAGGTGTACCAATTTAAGGAAATCTTGGGGTTTTTTTTACTTTGCATGTGTCCTCCTGTAGATTGTAAAAAAAAGGAGCAAATATTAATAGTCGCATGGTAATATTATGAAATAAATATAAGCGATGCAAACATTTGTTTCAAAGCCATCATAATTTATTCTTTCTTGAATCATAGGATTACAAATGGATCCCATCAGCTGCCCCGCTTCTCTATTGATCAGTATAATGTGCTTCATCATACTAGTCCCCTATTTTCAAAGTATGTTTCATGTTGAAAACAAAATGAGGGTCACTTTCAATCAAAGGAATTATTTTGCAACCTTTGCTCCCCCCCCAAAAATTTTTTTTTTTAAAATCAAACATAACTTTTTTCCTGTCCAGCAAAATCTGAGCTAGAATTTGAAGGACTTAGTGCATGTGCGTTATTGTTCATACCAGTGTGGTGACCAATTTTCATCGCAGTGTGCCCAAACCTAAGTCATCTTCCCACAAGAATGCACCTTAGCATGTGGCAGCACAGGGGCAATGGTACTTGAGTGTCCTCTATTTCACCATGACAGATGGAGGGGACATGTCCAGTGTCTATCTCCACCTTGCCTACATCGTCTGTTTTCCCAATTGTGTACAATAAAATATGTAAAGAATGTAGTATCCAGAGTATTTCTTAACAAAATTGGAAATGATTCTCAGTCCCAGAATCATTCTTTTCAACATTTTTGCAATGACACCTTCACTGAGATGATAATATGATGGAAAAAGTGGCGACAGGAAGCAACATTCTTTCCTAAAATATTTTTAAAACCCACTGCTATTTTAAGCGACGTACATGACCACAGTATGAAATTTTATAACAAAACAAAAAAGTGTGACAAGTCTGTATCATGATTTCTTCTTGTCTCTTCCATTTAACACACTACTGTGTGCGAGTTCCTCATCAGGCAGATACGTATGCAGAATTTCATATATTGTTTGTGTATAGAAACTACAAAATTCCCCCAAAACCATGATGCGGGCAATTCCAGCATTGTGAAAGGAAGTGTAATGCCCTTGACTGAGCCAATTAAAGCTATAGTCCATCATTTGCAGCCATCCGAAAAGTAACTGGCGTAATTACTGTTGAAAAACAAACTTGGTTGAAAGATAGTAAGGGAACTAAACTCCCTGTGAAATTATTCTTTCTGGGAAGCTGTCATTTTGAAGTAATCAACGAAAGAAGGCATTTCCAACGGTGATTCTTAAGAAGCACCGTAGGAAAATTTAAATTAGTAGTTCGTTTTGTTATTCAGCGCAGCGCGCACAAGTTTTGGAACGACGCACACGCGCGCGCGGTTGTTATAATTCGTCGGATCAGTGCGCAACGCCGCATATAGCTGCAATTACAAAACAATTCAAAACATGATTCAGTAACTTTTGATTTAAAATTGAGATCTTAGAATGCTGTTTTTCTCGGAATGTACAGCTGAAGCTTAGCTGAAACTTCATCAGGTTAGTTGCTCAGTATCCTTTATTAAATGCACTAATTACAAATGATGGACTACAGCTTTAACCATGATATCTAATTAACATGATTAATGACTCAAAGAAATGATCCAAAACTCCTAGTCTGTAATCTCCTTGACCATTACAAGATGATAGACATATATTTGATAAATAATTTGAAAAATAAATTTTCAGGTTTATTCAGAGAGCTTTTAAAAGCTGTCACGGACATTAAAGATAATGCTGGAATTGCCTATTTGCATAACAATGTGTCAATCATACATTGGAATATCAGCCAAGGATATCTGTGCTTTGGCAGAATGCCAGCATTACACACAAACAGCTTCAATGTAGCACAGAACTAACACAAGAACAAGTGCAACAGTGGATGCAATATAAAACAGCAACATGGTTTTTACTATGTTAGATTCTCACTGTAGCAATTGTAATGCACTATTGCAAATCAGGCAATTGTTCGACAATGACAAGTACCAGTCATTTTGACTTCATCGGCTCTCCTAATACTTTATTGCTTCAACAATACCTTGTTTCTTCCAAATTGAACTGAATACAAGAGTACTTTAATACAAACAAAATATGATGAATTTAAATTACTACTTCTCTGGTTCAAGATTTCAATAAGCCACAAACATATTAACTTTGCTTGCATTGGGTCTATTTCACCATAATATATTGTCATGGACGACAGATCATTTGAGTTTGGGAATGATATTACAAACACCATACATGTTCAATGCACTTTATACATGATTTACAGTTGTACAGATAAGCACTGTATACCCAGTACTGTCTGAGAAATTACAAGATCCACTTCTACATCAGAATAAACAACCAGTTTACCCCAGCTAGCTGTAAGGTAGTATCGAAAACGAAGACCCCTAAAACAAAGACCAAAGACCCACTCGAAAACAGTGGGTTTTCGAGTGGGTATTCATTTTAGGACCCACTCAAAAACGAAGACCCACTGTTTTCGAGTGGGTCTTCGGTCTTCGTTTTAGTGGTCTTTGTTTTCAATACTACCTGAGCTGTAAGCAGGTGATCATGGCTTTGCTTCCCACCAGAGCAAGCATGTGGATTTGTCGTGCAAGCTCAGGGAGAGCAGCACATAAAGACTAATTTGGCAAACAAAATTAGAAGCCACTTTTTAGTGGAAACACCTCCGCGCACACTTGCATTTGTTAACCCTATTGGTCAAAGGAGCCTGAAGTGCATGCGTATTATCTGAGCATGAGCCTGGGCCCAATTTCATAGCACTGCTTAACAGTAAGCAGAAAAGTTGTGCTTACTATAACAGAAAATCATGCTGCTGCTTAAGCACTATTTCATGCTAACAGTTGCGCACGCATGGAGATTTCTATTGTTACATCACTGATTTAAGCAAAGTTTTCTTCTGGGGTTAAGCGTGCTTTTGCTGTAGGTGAAGGGAAAACAACGTGAAGATGAAACCATGATTAGCGGGTTTAAAATAAAGTGCCTTTTTTTCACATTTTTGAATTTTTTGTAGGCGAAAACTTTTTTTAGCGATTGGCTGCTTATTTTAACAGCCCGTGGAATGCGTATACACTGTAGTGATACCTATTGTCCGACAATGGCCATGAATTCGGTGTTTTGAACAGCGCCCCCATCGAGAGATGGTGTCCAGTCCAGCCCCCCCCCCCCCTCCAATTTGATTTTACGGTGGCCAGGTGTCGGGTAAAAAAAAACCTGTGTACCTTTGAGCACGGATGAAATTGGGACCGCTCCACTGTAACATCTCGGCCCTCTAGAATGAAAACCCTGGCTGCGCCGCTGGTAGGCATCACAGCTCCATTACCTTTCTTACACAGAGGCTATGACTGAGTAATGCTCCCCAAATTGAGCAAATAGTTCCCCTACTTCTGGCATTAGTTAAGATAAATTGACATATCGCGGTAGAATTGCATCACACAGCTTGTGAAATATTGTCCAATTACATGATATACGCATGGACGCAGAACGTGCAACATCAGAAACAAACAAAACTTTACGTGCAAAAATGCCATAGGGTTGTCTAAGGGGCGTGGCTAACTCATAGGCGATAGGTCAGTTGCCACAAGATTTGAATTAAAATGCAACTTATAATGCAATGAAGTCTTGGGATATCGTCCTACCTTAATTTTCCCAGATTTTCTGCATCATTTACATTTTAATTTTGAACCCTTAATGCAGGCATGAGCTCATCAAAGAGATCAAAGCATTGTCAACCATTCTAACCTTAAATCATTAAAAAACGTAATTTTCTTTGTACATATATAATTCTTCTTGTGGCACACAATCATAAAAAAAATTCTAGTTACTCTGAATCCATCTGATCTTCTATAAAACTAATTCCTTGTCACCAAGATGACGGAAGTGATCATCTAAGATGTCCTCTGTCACGCCTTCTACTGTGTTTGGATTCCACTGGGGATTGTTGTCCCTTTCCACTAACACAGAACGGACTCCTTCATAGAAATCATTGCCTCTCTGCAAGACAGAATGAAAGGGACAAATGAACTGAATAAAAATTCATACAGAAAATTGATTAGTTATGATAAATACCAGCCACTCCGACTCACTCCAAGTATTTAAATATGTAGGTACTGTACTCTGAGTTACATGTGCAAGGACGGATCCAGAGAGGTTACTGCCAGGGGGAGGGGGGGGGGGCGGAAAGGCTCTCTCTAGCAAACAATGGCCTTATTTGAGAAAGTTTCGCTCACTGCCGGGGGAGCGGGTGCCCCCTCTGCAACCCCCTGGATCCGCCACTGATGGGGGTTCTAAACTCACTCACAATTTTCCTTCTGAACAAATTTATGTTACTTTAAGTGTATTTATTTTAATAAATAGTAAGGACTGACAAACCTATGCGTGCCCTGTACCAGCTGGGATTTGAAACAAGGTCACTAGAGATGAAAGGCAAGGACAGTACCACCATGTTAAGCTTGTTGCATAATTTATAAGGGGCCTGGTCTCTAATAATGGCCCGAGCCGAAAGAATTGTCAAATTGTTCCACGTATTTGTGAAAGTTGGTTTACAATGTTTGAATATTTTATTTATTAATAGTTCGGTTTGTACTTCACTACTTTAGCCTACAGTGAAAAGTGATGCGTAATTCGCTTTCACAAAATCCCTACACTATGAAGTGGCACCAGACCTTTCTTGTAAAAATATGTGGTCTAAAACTCTGCAGATGTTGAGTTCAGTGTTAAGTTGTCTCTGCCTTCATGAATAGTTGATACTGTTCCTGGCCAGATTTGTTTTTATTTGACTTTCGTTTTCTTCTTAACCAGTTCACGATGTATGACGTGTATACATGCAAAGGTTTTGTGGTAATTGGAATGGACGACGGATAAACACGCAACAAGCGAGGCTGAAAATATCTGTCAGCGACCCACTTGCAGCAAGCAAGGCCGGAAATATCAGGGTGTGCTACCCGCAGATGACAGCCTGAACCTGTCTGGCATCGAGGTTCGTGAGAAACAATCCCGCGCCTGAGTCTGGTCGATGTCAAAATAATCCCGGCGCAAACTGGTTAATAACTAAAGCCAAACAGGATAATTCAAGATGTTTTATTCTTATTCCCCTTTTTTGGTGGTCAGTTTTTGGCTAATTGTGAGTTACATGTTTACGCTGTGGGATATATTAATGTTAACATTCAAAAGAAATCATAATTAACAAGGAAGCATTACTTACCACGCAGCCATGTGCAATGCGTAATTCCATGGGTAGGACTTCTTGTAGGCTCATATTGGCTCCTAGTGTCAGCTGACGATGGGTGATTTTCATGGAAGTTGGAGACATCTTCTTCAAAATCTACTCACAAAGTTAACAGAAATTCACAACTAAAGCATTTCACATGTTGCATATGGGTCATTCTATAAATTCGGGCTTCACTTTTTTCCTGTCCGTGTTACATCTGACATCTATGATTCTATCATTCTGATGCACTCCTTTATGCAGTCATCTTCCAAGAGTGATTATGAATAGCAAACTACCTACCCACCAAATTAAAAATCATTTGAAGTCATTCTTAATGATACTTGAATAGCAAATTACAAAGTACCAAGGTAACAGGGTCAGGAAAATGTCACACATTGGACCCTAAATTGATAGAATGACCCATTTGAGTTTGTCACTCATATATCTGTACATTCCTGAAGGCACAAGTACATTTGTACATGTATAATAAACAGGAGAGTATGGATTTCATGCAGAAACTGAACAGCTGCTGTATAACTATTTAAAGCTTGTACATGTAACTGTTTGAAACATGTAAACGGCATTGAGTATGCTCAACTGATTTTCAGCTGAATTTTCAAAAACCAATTGCACCATTTTTTTTTAAAGAGTATTTAACATGATTTTAGATGCACGGTTGGAATGGCTCCAAAGTGTTCCAATAATGTTTTGCCTTTTGGTGTAGGTGTAGTCATGCATTATGTATATGTACATGCTCACACTTGAAGTAAATTCTTGAGCTAGTAGTCAAGCCACAAGCTGAGCTGTTCAATTGAGTTGAGTTTTCACTGTTTAGGACGTCCCTTTTTACTTCTATCGTTCTCCTGTTTTTGGGCCTCTTAAGTAGGGTCGGTCCGTCAGCAAACAATCAAAATCTTAAGATAATAAGAAACTGCAGTTACACCCGTATAGATGGCTAATAAGTGCATACTTTTTCTTGTTTTGTTTATTGCAATGAGATTATCATGAGTTGATATCACTGAACACAATAATAAAGCTATCTTTGGCAAGATGTAGTTGACTGACATTATCATGCCACTCACTAACGTTTTGGCGGTAGTGGCAGCCATGAATGAAAGTTAAGATATAGACCCCCAAGGCAACACCCTAACATCTTCTGAGATTGCATTGGTTGCTGTACGCTGTGCTTCAAGTAAAATCCGATATTATTTTCCATAGCTTTTCGAATAACACACAGCCTGAATTTGATATTCATTTTTTTTTCATTAACTTCTTTTTTTTGTTAGTGATGGTTCAAAACAGGGTCTGCGTATTAATCAAGTTTTTTTCTTGGGTTGGGAGCCCAAAATAGAGTCGTTCAGAATAAAAAAAAGGGATACCCTTACTCCCTTTTACTTGTGTTTTTTTTTTTTTATTTTTTTAATTTTTTTTTACTTGTGACGGACATAACTACAACTCTACAACTGTGAAAGGAATTTGATATCCTGGGATATCACAAGTAAGCATACAATGAAGAACAGAGATGAAACTGGCATATGGCCAAAAAATCGGAAAATATGCCGAAGAAAAATACGTGTCCGAAATCTGGGCCGCGCTGCATTACACACATATTTACATGCATGTACTACACTTCATGCCCAATTTCCGGACACCTACTCCTGCTTTATTTTCGATTCAAACAAAATTTTACGATGAAAAAAATGGTCAGTGTTTTCATTGCATAAAATGCCCGAATTACGGTTAGAGTAATATAGTCATCAATAAAGAAGTTCACTTCTTACTTGAGAAAGTCTAGGGAAAAGTCCGAAAGACAAGGCACCGTTCATGGTGCTTCAATCATGTCCATTCAACCACACAACTCCACTACTCCACTTGCATTCATACGTGGGGAAAAATCAGGTGTTATCGTCTTTCTCTTCTAACAAATGCCAGTGAAATGTTTCGCTAATGCTCTCTTCGCTATCCTCGAGATAATCATCACGATTTTTAAGGCATTGTATTTTGTTTAACTAAATTTGAAACCTCCGAAAATCGCACAACATAATGATTTTATCCACTGGATCGTTCACAAGGCTACCCGTTCCTGACCGGCCATGTGCTAGCAGACGGTACGGTGCGCTACTCACGCTGGTATCATTGCGTACAGTACATGCACGCACGTGCGACACAGTGAAATTTCGTTGGAAAATTCAAAAAGTCGGTTTTCCGATTAAAATCGGAAAAGTTTCATCTCTGGAAGAAAGATCAGCTGAAGAATACTCACCTCCAATTGCTTGATTGCCCACTCTGAGCCATCGGTCTCAAGGGCCTGCAAGATTTCCTCCACAGAACTACCACTAAACAGTCTATTGATGTTGTCCATGTGTGACTCCAAGGAAAAGGGCTTGTCTGCGCCTAACTGACTCTGAAAGAGAAGATGTCTTTACGTCATAAGCAACAGAATACACCAAGAATCAAACTCCGTTGGTATAAGCATGTATTACTGTACCATGATTTGGGTAAAACTTCCCATAGAGCTTGAAACATTGATTGAACACCGTTTTCTATGGATAGCCATCACTTTTCATAAATTCAATGGGGAATGGCAACGTTTTTGCCTAAATTCACTAACTTTAGCACTTTTATACATTATAACGTGATTTAATCAATTCATTGTATGTTATCAAACTCTGTTTGATTGTGGTCCATCATCCTCTTTCTAAGATTGATAGATGTGATACAGCAGGAGACAAGCCAATAGCCGGTTTGACATCTGTTTACAAAATATTATGTGGTAACATGCGGCCAACTTTTTTTTTGGAGAAATGGTTACTCTGAGTTTGCTATGGGTCTTTTGTCTACAATGTGAGGTCACGAAATTCTCCTTTTCTGCCTAGTCTTGATCCCCATGAATTCTACAGCCCTTGAACACAAATGTTTCCCCAAGTAGCGCCCTTTAGCCAATTTCACAACACTCATCTTATCATATGACGCATCTGAGAACTTACAAGGTTTGTCCTGCTCCGAGCTAGATTTTAAGTATAAAGTGTCCTAATAGACCTGCTTTCACTGAAGGCATCTTAAAATTCAGTGAGAGGCTTAAAAAATGGTTCAAAAATTGGCATTGAATGGAAGAAGATACAAGTGCCTGTTTGATAGCCTTGTCATGCTAGTGATTTTGAAATATAAGACCCCCCTCAGTTTCATATCTATATGTTGCTGTTCAGAAAGAACATGAAGAATAAATCTGTTGGACCAACACAAGAATTTTACAACCCTGCAGAATTTGTTTTGGCTTTTTCTCAACTTTTGCGAAAAAGCCTTTCTTTTTGTTCTGATTTTTTTTCTTTCTTCCTCTTCCTCTTCTTCCACTTCTTTTTTGCACAAAATCCCATAGACTTTGTACACGTTTTTTCTACACGCCACTTTCGGCCTGAAAACGATTCCGAAGTCCTTCAAACCTGGCACATACTTAGAACATCACCTGCAGATGTATGCCGAATCATTACGTCATGCTGACGTCATCACGTGATTTATTATAGAATTTTGAATATTTAATTTTTCCCATAGACTTTGTACACAGAAATTTTAAAAAAATTGTCGATTTTCAAAGGGCATTTTCGACTCTTTGCCAGTAATTCATTTACACCACTCTTTGTCCAAGCAAAGACCCTAATTCAAACAACATTGCGTAATGATGACGTCATGATGACGTCATCCTGTGTTTATTTATAGGCAATTAAATTGTGACACTTTTAATATTTAAAAATGCATAAGAAATCAACCGTACGCGTCCGCAGCATTCTGTTGCCGGCAAGTGATAGAGTAGGTTGAGGTCTTTATTTCATTCAGTGTGCGTGCAATCACGTGACACTTGCTTCCGGTCGAAAAAGGCCAAAACCGAAAGTGGCTTATTATTTGAAAGTGGTAATAGATATGAACTTGCTTACAACGGTGTTAGTCTCTTGGCTGATAGTATTCTTCAAATCATCTACCGATGATGTCATGCAATCTTCGAGCTCCCTCTAGCAACAGGTTGAAAATGTTCAAAAATGTATTTTGAATAGATGTCTGTGGCGACGTTTGTCGGAATCGCCTAAATATTGGTGTATATGATGACCTTGACCCACTTAAGACGTGTGCGAAATTTTAGGCGTGTGACGTCATCAGACCGGAAGTTCCGTTGAAAAGACCTTTCCTTTTTCAAAGATTGCTAACAAATCAATCCGTACAGATATAATCTTGAATTGCCCATTAAATGATAGCGTAAACATTTGCCTTAACAGTGCCAAGTTCCCAGCTTGTCAAATTGTTCACACAGTTGACGCGCCATCGGCAAAAAATACCCTTACGCAAGTTGAGGCAGAGAGAGAGTAAAAAAAGCTGACTCATCCAAAGCAAGCATAAACCGCAAGTGTGTGCGTGTATACATTGACCAGATTCGGTATCGCCTGCTTCCCATACACCACACACGCACGTGGTCGTGAAGGCGCGGACTGACAAAGCGCCACATTGTCAACTCATGAATATTAATTTCCCTTGTTGAACAACTCACCAATAAGATAGAGGTGCTGCAAGACGTTTTCATTCTTTCATTGGAAGTTTTTAGTACCGCAAATAGTTGCAGTACGTATATGTTCATACAATAACAAGCACTTCGCGTTCTTCATAGGGCCGGCCCTATGCTCGCTACACTCACGTGGTTTCAGAAAGTGAAAAGCCCTGTGTTCTGTTTCGACAGACATACAGTTCTAGTTTCTTCTTGTGTTTGTTAAAAGAAGCAAGCAAGCTTTTTATTCGTAAAAAAAAAACTGCTTGAAACCCTGTTTCTAAGCATACCTCACTCTGGTATCTATCTAGCAGCTGTACAATGTCAGACTGGCTGGGACTTGGTAATGCAAGTAATCTATCCTCCAATTCTGTTATCTGCAGGAGAGAGAAACAGAATGAATGTAATTATATGAAAGGCATATACTGACAAACAACAGGGAGAATATGTGGTCAACTAAAGATACAGTGGACTGTGGTCGTTGGTGAATTTGTTTTCGTTTGAAGCAAAAAAAAGTGCTCAAAATCTAAAGACAGGTACTTAATGAAGCGTTATACATGTACATGTATATTTTGAGAAAAGACAATATTCGGGATCTCGATTTTGATTCAAAAGTTGCTGAGTCATGACACAATCTTAAAATGAGCATTCAGGACATGATTCTCATTCAGCCGATTGTTGCTACGTGATGTCACATACTGAACTGACGATTCTCGCTGCTAATGGCAACAGCGCACACATGTGCGTTGTTTCAACGCACTTACACCCATTCACGGATTCGCCCAGTTCCAAACCAACTGCCAACGGAAATTTCCAAAAATGTGTCACTTGATGCATTTTTGGGAACAACCTTGTATTATTGTTTTCTTCAAAATGACAGCATGCCAGAAGGAATCATTTCACAGGGAGTTTAGTGTTATTTCTATCTTTAAACCGAGTAAGATTTTTAACAATAATTTCATCAGTTACTTTTTGGACAGATGCAATGGTCTACTCTACCCTAACCAAACCCAACCCATCAAAGTTCAACAGCAGGTTTTGTTTAAATCTGTTGGGATAGGTACAGTACCCCTAAACAGATGGTCTCTTACATTGGGTTTGGCATACCTCCAGAAACCAAGTCCAATAGTGTGTGTGTACAATTTCCCATGTGGGTGTTGGAATTTGCCTGAATGGGTACGGTTCCTAGTAAATTATGCTGGGGAGTTAGGGTTAAAGAATCGATGGCTCTGTACACAAGCAATCCAACATAACAATTACTTTAACCCTAACAGAACTCAACCCATCAAAGCCCAACAGCAGGTGTTGTTGAAATCTGTTAGAATGGGTACAGAACCCCTAAACTGATGGTCTTTTACATTGGGTTTGGCATACCTCCAGAAACTCAGTCCAACAGTGTGTGTGTACGATTTCCCGTGTGGGTGTTGGAATTTGCGAGGTTGGGTACAGTTCCTAGTAAATTATGCTAGGGAGTTAGGGATAAGTTTAGTTACATAAGCATGACAAGTAAGTTTAGTTACACAAGCATGACAAGTACATTGTAACATCTTCAATAAAGCTTAGCTTCCGAATTTCCACAATTTGTAACCATAAGACATCACTGCCGATTTCCCACTTACATTTGTCTTTAGTAGCTATTCATTTTTCTGTTCTGGAATGTCCAAATCTGAATGTTCTTACATGTGCAATCTTGTTCTGTTTTAACATCAGTGTTGTTTTTATGTAGGGCCAAAATGATCAGCTTTGACTGGATTGTAGATATATTGGAAATTTTTGTTACTACTGATTTATGTTTTGTCTTTGTTTTCACCGCAGAAAAAAACCTGCTTATTGTGGCTCCATATTAGAATGGTACTTTTCTGATTTGATCTGACGGTGCAAAATATACCAAAATATTGACAAGAAGTACGTAATTTACAATGTATCTCCATTTCTGTGCAGGCAATACAATCAACAATTTTTGATCCTATTAACTTCAATGCAGCTAAAGTACATTATGCATTACAACTGCTGATTATGAAACAAATCTGTGTACTTTTGGATTATATCCATAATTTATATTGACACAATAACTTTAAGCCACAGTTCACTGTTTGAAATAGCTGATTGAAGTGAACTAACTGTCCAACAGGCAGTTGCAAAGGGTTTTTCCTGCATAGAACATAGACTAGCTTTATATTTGACTGTAAAGAAATGAAAGGGAAATTGCAAAAGCTGTTACAATGTACTACAATATACATGTATAAAGACTTTTTGCTCAGCATGTAGCTCTCATGTGCGGCGAGCTTTACTGAAATGATTGAAATGGCTTTGGGGACAGTGACTGTATGGATTTGAGTGAGCACAATATCATTGATATCCAACCCAAACTCACCCTGTTTGATTCCACAAAGTGTGTAGCTACCCCAGCCAACTGGACCTCTCGTCCTTTCAGTCGGTACCCCGTCAAGGCAAGGAACAGCCCCAGCTTGCCTCGTAGTCTGGGTAAGAAGTACCCACCTCCAACGTCAGGGAACAGACCGATAGCCGTCTCAGGCATGGCAAAGAGAGTCTTCTCTGTGGCTACTCTGAAGAGGCCGTGGACAGACAGTCCCACACCCTGTGACAAATTAAGATCATTTTGATAATGAATGGGAAGATTACAACTTACAAGACAAAAAGGCTGATATCACATTCTATCATGTGTGTTTCTAAATCCCTGGAAAGAGAGCTGACATAATTTTTTTTTCAATTTTACAGCTTTCCAACCTTAAGACTGAAACCAGATTATTTACATACTGTACTTTACTTGAATGAAAAATAAAACAGCACCCCATTTCCTGTGCAATCGAAGTGTTTAATCCTGTAGCCACATTAGGATCTTCGCGAGAGGATATATTTGAAAAGGATGCATGTTGAATGCAGTGAACAGCAAGCTGACTGATGAATTTTAAAAAAAAATACAAGACAAACAACCAACGTCCACATTTGATCAGTATTAAACATTTAGATTGGCTCTAATGCCAATTTCACTGCCTTTAAGCATGAACCTACATGTACATGTAAAAAGGTCAGGTATGCTCTAATTCTCCTGTTTTGATCCAGTTGCCAAGTACAAAATAGTGCCCTATTTGTAAATGCATTGAAATGTCTAAAAAGGGTGTTTTTAATTTTCCTAAACAGCTACGTATAATAAGAGATCCTCAATGCACTGTGATACATAGAAACAACTGAATTCCCAGTATGAAAGGCAAGGAGGGGACACATGTATTTAAAAAGTGAAATTTTAAAAAATCTTCAGAACTTGACATTTAAGGTTATTTAGTTTCTTATAATAGACTTTTAATTTGTACCAAATATGGACGGAAATACTGTAACATGAGTTACCAAAATATATCTCTCTTAGAGATTTTGTGATTGACTACTTTAAACCAAATGTTACAGTAGAATATGAATTACACCCTAATGATGTAAGGGCACTAAAGCAATTTTGACATGTTCTTTTTTTGCAACGTGAGTTACACTGATAAAAAACTTATTAGCAAACCAACAGAAATTCATTTTGTTAGCCTCTTTTTTGTAGTTTAGTCACTTAATATCATGGGATCTTCTGTGAGAAAAATCCACCATAGATGCTTATAGAATAACAGTGCATAGTTGATGGAAAACCCCATCTAAACGTAATATGAGTTACCATGGAATTGCCCATATAATTCTCTAAATCATTAGAGATAAGCACTGAAAAGTGTAATTACCCTGGTGAACTTGTCATCATATCTCTGTAGTGCATGTAGTGTGGAGATTGTAATAATGTTGTTTCTGATACATGAGTAAAGCATACAAAAAAGCATGACTGATTTAAACCAAACAAGAATACAGTGGCTAACATTCAGTCTTGTACTTGAATTGCTAAGCCTACAGTACTCACTCCGCCCATAGTGATCCCATCAATGAGTGCCACATACGGTATTGGCAGGGTGGCGATGGTATTGTTAAGGATGTACTCCTCCCTAAAGAAACTCACTGCCATGGGATCACCAAGCTTGCCAAGTTCCGTTACAGCTGCAGGGGGGGGGGGGGGGGGGATATACAAAAAAATATAACACTTAGCTACACGTATGTCAAAACTTCACATGTTCATTTGCAACCTACGGAAATGGACTGTTACAAATAGTGGTGTGCATTTATGGGTGGTACGGGAACCAAATACCCTACTGGAGTAAAAGGGCCATTCTCCGCTAAAGTGTTCAAATGTGCCATTTTTGTGTCGCTTGTGTTTTAAGAAGTATGGAGTGTGTTCGATAATGATTTATATTAATTTTCTTCGAGAGTAAGTTTTTTTTCCATAAACCCATGTACATGTACATGTAGTAAGAAGGTAACAAAAATCAAGACAAATCTTAGAAATTGTGACGGTAAGGTGGTATTTGTTGCGGTTTTCTCACGTCGCCATCCAAGGTGCCTTTTTTTAACAGTCTCCCATTCGTCTTTCATGTGTGCATATCAATGATTACCCTTTTATATTATTAGTCCATAGTATGCCCTAAATATACAATGACAAATCGAAAAAGATTTGGCTCATTAATTTTACTTGAGCGCCTTCAGAGCGCATGTCGCCAATTTCATAACCAGATACGTTACTATTTTTCGAAACGATAAACAGACTTAAAATTTCAGGAATATGCACGTTGAAGTTGCTCACAGACTAGACCAAACTGGGTACATGTATTATATTGTACATATGGCATGAATCTAATAAGTTTTGAATTTGAATTTTTTTAGAACTGTCAACGAAAAAAATCCATGTGTAACGTATGTGTAGCGCCAGATACGTTACCTATTTTTGCCTTTCCTTTCGAGACACGCGAAGGAAGCTGACCTCAAACACCATACCAGTCAACAGTGTGTTGGGTGATGACTGATCAAGTGGCGGAAGCAGTAGTTAAGGTCACACAGTTTGTCAAAGGAAGCCTATTTCAACATGAGGGGGCCAGATACGTTACACCAGATACGTTACTGATTATGAATTCATCATGCAAATGTTATGCTGACGTCAACAAACATGGGCTACGTCATCGATTCCCACACTGTCTACACATTTTAAAGTTTCTTAACACATTTAATTGTGATTCATAGAGCGCATGCTTGCCGAGAAGGATTGTAATGTTGTGCTGAATTTCTGTCGAATATTCTTGAAGTTTAGAGTAGCATCATACAATGTTTTTTTAATGGTAAAATATGTAACTTGTAGAATCTGTAGATAAAGATTTTTGGAAGTGAGATGTTGTAATTGCACAAAAACTTTATAACATGAAACCATCGTTGTTGGTTTACATAGAATATCTTAGTTTATTATGGTAACATATCTGATCAGCCTGGTAACGTATCTGATCAGCTCGGTAACTTATCTGTTCAAATATCAATCTTTAATTTGCGAGCGTACAATGTAGCTATAAAGATGATACAATTAAATGTATTGTTCAGACATTATCTCTAAGCAACAGGGTTCGGGTGGTAGTGTAGGTGGGTTGGTTGGGGGTGAACTTAGGGGTGGGAGGTGGGGCAGCTCAATACACTTGGGAAAAGGAAATTCTGACCTCCATCCTGTGTGCCTGAATTCAATTTTAAATCATTTGGTCATAGTTGATCAGGATTGTTTGCCAGGGGGTGCACTAGTTGCATTTTAGTAAAGTCATTAACCGTGATATGCATGCGCAAAACATATCATGCGAACAAAACGTCACGTGATTATTCCGTATAATTTATATTTCCCTGCTCTGACCCCCCAAAAATGAAATTAAAAAAAAAAAAAAAATTATAACCTTATTAATAGAACAAGATGATATTCTAAAACGCAGGCGCGGATCCAAACCCACAGTCTCGATCCCCCCGTCATGCTCTGACCCCCCCCTAAAAAAATTCGCAACATTGGGATACAAAAAAAATATCTGAAAGGCCAACCCCCCTGCAAAAATTCCTGGATCCGCCCTGCATTGTGGTCCTTGAATGATATACTTAAGTAATTTCCTTTTTTTTTTAACGATTAATGATGTTTTTTTGTTGACAAACAGAATCAACGAAACCTTTTGTTTCAGTCTGTCTGTCACAATGTGTACCAATGAAATTCACATCTACTTAAAATATCTACAGAATCTTATTTAAAGACATGAATTTATTGAAGTGGACTCGCGGTAACGTATCTGTTAGATCGTTACACAACGTTTAGAAGACTTAACTTCAAGTAGTTATTTTCCCCCAAAATAAAAACATTTGTTAAAAATCGCCTTTGTTTTATTCCATGTGTTCATAAAATGCACATTATAACATAGAGTGATGAAATAGGGATCATTTCTGCTGTGTGAAACAAGCAAACTCGACTTTTATTGATTGCTTTTTAATTGTCGGGTTCTGACTTTGTTCGTTTACAGGTTGTACCCATTTTTATATTTTGACAACAACTTTGGTGTATGAAGCGTGTGGCGTTTTCAATAACATCATTATAATATGATTGGTTACAGCAGCTGTTATAAAGTTTTGTGTAAGTGCTGCTTACTGCGTCATCCCGTATATGGTGTTTTAATTATAAATCTGATTTGCCAGATGTTACCAAAGCAGCCTGGCATTGTGGATCTCACTATCTCAATCTCATGGGAAATATTTGTATAATTACCTGTTCATCCAAATGATAATGACTAATTATTAGTTTATGGCAAATAAATGCGAAATTGCAACATGCAAAGTGATAGATGTAGCAACTGAAATTATGTGCATAGCAAATCGAGACAGACAATTTATGTGCCTTGTTTTCACAATCTAGAAAAAACACGATGTTTTCCAATGTACCTGTCAAATACTGTCACACAAATACCTCTATTTTTAGTCTGTCTTTCACAATGTGTAGCTCCGAAATTCATATTGACTTAAGCCTCCCCAGTTTTTGTTTCAAAGGACAACTTTTCTATGAATAAAATAGTGGTAACGTATCTGTTAGGTTGTTAAAACACGTTTTAGAAGGTTAAATTTCAAGTATTTATGTCAAAGAATAAAAATCAGTACTGTTTTGTTCCATGTTCTGGAGCTATTAAACTTTACGATTTTGAGCAGATTTCATATATTCATTGTAGTTGATATTTTGTAAAGTCCTAGTTCCAACTTGAACACTTTAACGAAGAATGAGCCAAAATACGGGTACCCGGATAGTCGGATACCCATAAAAGAAACCCCACCCCAAAGGGCTTGATAGCTTCACAGTGTAAACTGCAACTTTCACCAGCATCGTCTGTCACGCGTTAAAATGCACAGGAATGTGAAATCTGCTTTGGTCTGCCATGTAGCCTGGTTTTCATTTTGAAATTCCCAACAAATGGCATTCAAAACCTTTCTTTTCATTGTTTGAGAAGTTACTAAGTAATTTGTAAAGTTGGTTACAGGTAGCCAATCCCATAATCTGGAACCGGTTCTTGACATCGGCCATCGGGTACTCGGTTCCGATGCACACCCCTAGTTACAAAACAGTGTGGTTTCAGTCTTCTTGCATCTAGCCCCATGATTAAGTGGTCGTTGCATGTATCACAACCACACCAGTGAACTCAATGGAACATGGTGCCTCTCAGATAAACATGTATGCCCGATTGCATTGATATGGATATAACACTCTTCAGCCTTTTTGGTAATGGGCAGTAATGTAGTCACAATAGCAACCGCCACCTGACAATAAATAAACAAGAAGTCCCTATGGTCTAGGTGTTTCTAGTGCATGCATCAACCGGCTGCCTACCTTTGATATCCCCTCCTGCACAGAAAGCCTTATCCCCAGCTCCTTTGATGATCACCATACTGATCTTGGGATCAGCTGCCCATTCCTTAAGGAAAAAATGAATCTAACATTAATCACTTGAGGTGAGTTTCCGTGGAGACGTCTCTAAAGTCCAAAGTCCAATTGGTCCGAAGTCCCATTGGTCCGAAGTCCCATTGGTCCGAAGTCCCATTGGTCCGAAGTCCCATTGGTCCGAAGTCCCATTGGTCCGACGGCCCATTGCTCTATACGTTCCATTTATATAAACGTCCCATTGGTCCGACGTCCCATTGGTCCGAAGTACCATTGGTCCGAAGTCCCATTGGTCCGAAGTCCCATTCGTCCGAAGTCCCATTCGTCCGAAGTCCCATTCGTCCGAAGTCCCATTCGTCCGAAGTCCCATTCGTCCAAAGTCCCATTCGTCCAAAGTCCCATTGCTCTATACGTTCCATTGGCCCCATAGGATTAGGGTTAGGGTTAGGGTCAGTCAACCTGAACCAGTGGAACTACACAGTATTATGTTTCGTCGGACCAATGGGACTTTGGACCAATGGGACTTTGGACCAATGGGACTTTGGACCAATGGGACTTTGGACCAATGGGACTTTGGACCAATGGGACTTTGGACCAATGAGACTTTGGACCAATGGGACTTTGGACCAATGGGACTTTGGACCAATGGGACTTTGGACCAATGGGACTTTGGACCAATGGGACTTTGGACTTTGGGATTTTCCTCCCGACTTTAAAACTATAATTTTTTCTCACTGTCTCCTCTTTACACTCTACAGAATTTTTTCAGGCTTTTGAGCTAGGGGGTACAGTGCTTTCGAATCCTTGGTTTCATTACCAGAAAGAAATAAAATAATAAAATATAATTTGACTACAACATCAAAGGTTTTTCTTATATACTGTTAACTTTTTCTCTCATTGAACAGTTCATGTGGCAAGATAGATAATAATAATAATAAGATAAAACAATAAAGTTTATGAAAAGTGAATGATCAGATATTTTCCACTGGTCTCCAATGGCAGATGTAACACCATCGATTGCTGTCTTGGCTTGCTGGCTCTATCCGAAGTGAAGTCACTTTGTATGGATTGTTATACTGGAGTTTGGCCATAATACATGATTTGCTCACTCAAATAGTGTGTCATCCACACCAATCTCAATGTTAACGTATTCAAAATATGACATCAAGAACAACTTAGAAAACTGTCCAAACATATAAAAACAATGAAGCTTGATAACTGTGCCATCCCTTTTGTTTCATGACACTTAGACAACATATGTTAACTTTTTGAAGCAGGAATCTCCTTTCCTGAACTACATCGCACCTTCAGTTTGGGAGTTATCTTCCTGACCATGGATAAGTTCAATGCGTTGAGGGCTTTGGGTCGATTCAGTGTGACCAGACATTTTGTGTCCACGTTGTCAAACAGGACGTCTTCATCTGTGGACGCGGATGTTGACATCGCTGCACATGAAGGACGTAAATGCCTCACTATGACAGATGCGCGTCCCAGTGAAGATCTGTGGAAAGGAAAAGACTCAAACTCAACGACTGCTTGTAACAGGGTCGGCTAAACAGATTATTAAATAATAAAACACAACAATGCAATCAAAATGTTTAATTGTCAAAATCATTGCAACTGTATTTAAAATTTAACCCAGACTAGGAACCATAGTGCTGAAATAACATGCAAGACAAATCCAACTTTACTCATACTTTGGAAACAAAAGCTGTAACGTTTGGCACTTGCATACGGGGACGGTTTTGTGCATCATCGACTCGAATATATGTGTACGTCGATGTCAAGGCCATCAAATAATAATGAAAACGATATACAGCGCCGGGTGCGGACAGACAAAACACAACTGTCTAGTGTCTTGTCCTCAAGTCTAGGTTTTGCGCGGTGCTGGATGCATTTTGGATGGAATGACCGTCACGTCATGTCAATGTGAACGTTGCAAAAATGTGTACGTCCTGCAAAATGAATGATTTTGCAGGATTGAGGCTATACATGTATATGTACATGTATGGCAAAAAATGTGTGGCCGAGTGATTTTGGAGGATGCACTGTGTCAAAGTCTTAGGCCGGATCTTGTGTTGTATATGCTCAGCTGTGCATAATTTTAAGCCTAGATTATACTTGAAATCCTCCGCACTGCTCCGGGATGTCACTGGCCATGCCTCAACATACTGACAGTGATTGCTGGAGGATTTTGCAGGATTGAGGCAGTGGTCACCCCTCCAGGGAACACATCAAAGAAATAATGGATGACTTTGGAGGATTGAGGCAGTATGCAACTTAACACGGCTCCAGGCAGTTGGAGGATTTTGCAGGACTGAGGTTGCATCCCAGCAAAAATGCCTCTAGAGGGAGTTAGGGTTAACAAATTCAAGCCAAATTATCTCTTTTCTTAAGAAAAACATATACATGTAGCTTTCATTGGAAATATAATTTTTTTATTTTTGAGAATTCAGGCCGCCCTTTGTGCTCACTTTAAAAAAATGTTGGTAATAAAAGGGGATCAATGTTGGCTTGCAAGTGAGTATGATATAAATGGTTGAAGGCAAATCCAAAATCGAATATGTGCCGTTTCCTCCTTTTGGTGATAAGTGTATGACGCCCAAACCTGGTCTGGAAACAAGGGTAAAGACATGCCAAGTTTCCCCAAAGAGAAGTGATCCAAAAAGTACCTGGGAGAAAAAAAATTTAAAGGTCATATCTCAGTACTCTCTTATCGATTTCGAAAATTCAAATGGCTATGACTGAGCTCAGATTTATGTCTTCATTCAATTGACACAAAAAGCAGCTTTCAAAAGCTTTTTTTAACCAGTTAACACCGGAGGTGTGACGATCTGACAATGTACTATGTAGACCTATATTTGCAGGAGCGGGAGACGGGTTAAATTGTCAAGCTTTAAATTGTCAAGACAACAACTGCTTTCCACGACAACGCACTGGACGAAAATTGAACCATAGAGGTGAAAAAGGACAATTTTTGGGGAGGCCATTTTGAAAGGGTCTTTTAAGATCTCACTTTCACGCCGTAGTTATGTCTCCAGCGTTACATGTGAATTCCTGAGGCTGATGAGCATGGATTGTCAGCTGGAGTTACTCAAGCTACAGTCTAGCTATTGCACATCTCTTTTAGAACCATTTCATTTGCAATATATTCCTCAAAACGGCGAGAACTGTCTTAAAACCTGGATAATAATAGTTGCTAAACTTTTTCCAGTACTTGAATGATAAATAAAACCAGAGATGTTCACTACTTACGTATATATTTTGGCTGAAACTGAGGAGACCCTTGTTACCAACATGTCAACAAATACGACTGTCTTTTCATTGCCTCATGCATACACATTTTCTTCCTGGCTTAAACATCGCCACCAAGTGGTCACTTCAAGATATTTGGATCGTGTCCCCAACGCCACAATGCCATCCATGTTTTATGCCATATTCTGATATATTTATTGTGGTCCCCTGCCGTGTGTTGTGATACTTATCTCAACTAATCCCAACACGTAACAGTCGTCTGGTATACATATTCAACATGGAAAATAATGGCGGTGGAAGCGCACCCGACCATTGCTTAGCGCAGGTAAATAATGCGTGCTACTTAATGCAAAGTACCTTGCATTGACCTGTGACATGTGTTTACACTTGAGTGTGCTTCAGTGTGAGTTTACAAAAACAGACCTCCAAAAATTATCTGGAAAAACGTGAGTTGTCAGTATTTTACTATTCATCTTTTCATCATTTGGTGCATTATAGGTCTGCACTACATACTGTATTAGTATAATACTTCAATATTGAGTATATTATAAACCTTTTCGTATCTGAAAAAAAGTTGCCAGTTTTGCTATAGTCATGTTCCCTAACGTGGCACACTTCGAGGCTTACCCGACTTTCCTCGTGTAGTGTTGCCAAACCTCTTTGTTGACAAACCTTAAATTCATGCAGTAAACTAGTACTTTTACCTTATTAATGCTTGCTATTTAACCTCTGTGAACAATTTCGGTTTCATAAAATTTAATCCAAAATTCAAAAACGGTGGCGTCCGAAAATTTGGCACAAATTGGCGGGGTGTTCCCTAACGTGGCGCACTTGAATAAATCTCGGAAAATTCCAAATTAACATTTAAGAATTTCTGTAAACTTGATAAATTCTGATAAATAATTATTATCTCTACTTACATACCCAGCCAGATGTTTGTCAGAAAATTATTTTATTTTTCGGGGCATTTTCAAAGGGTTCACTTTGCACTTGAAAATAAAATCGGAAAATCACGCCAAAATAAATTTTTCTTTTCACTTTGTTACCGGTAAATAAACTCGCGATTTATGAACAGGAGTGCTTAGAACTTGATGAAATTTCACTTTCTGTGAAATTTCAGTTAAAACTTTTGCTCTAGCTAGGCGCTACAGGCGAAAAATCAAAGTGCGCCACGTTGGGGGCCGCGCCACGTTAGGGTACATCAACAATATTGTGAGTTTCCTAGCGAGTAGCGTTATGCATAGGGCCTAAACATAATGCTAGAATCATCCTAAGCTAGCTAGCTATGGTCTAGCCCGACTGCATCTGGCCGTACAGTAGGGACTATCGCAAGCTCTGTAGTACGGCCAGACCGCCAATGCTCCCCTAAACGCTGAACTCTGATGTAGCGATTTTGCTACCGATTTTGATCGAGATTATCTTTTCATCCAGGACAGAAATTTTCAAAGTTAAGGTTCCTAGACGTAGAGGAACTCATACCTTTTCGAAAAAAAAACGTTCTTTTATCCCAAAATCTTCATCCATCGGGCCAAAAGCTGACATTCAGTCATCACGAAAATCGTCCCGAAAATTTTCCTCCATGTGATTTCAAAATGCATTATTCAGTTCATGACCTCGTGTTTGTATGGCCAGCCGCGCTGCGCGCCCGACAAACGTCATAAACTGCAATGCATATTCATAATCTTGCCCAAGCACGCCCGCATAATGCATATATTACAACGCTGCTGCCATTTTAAAATCACATGGAGGACATTTTCGGGACGATATTTGTGGAAGATGATGACTGAAGTCGTCTTTTGGCCAGATGGATGAAAATATTGGGACCAAAGAACGTTTTTTTCGAAAAGGTATGAGTTTCTCTATGACTAGGAACCTTAAGTTTGGAAATTTTTGTCCTAGATGAGAAGATAATTTCGATCAAAATCGGTAGCAAAATCGCTACATCAGAGTTCAGCGTTTAGGGGAGCATTGGCGGTCTGGCCGTACTACAGAGCTTTCGATAGTACTGTACGGCCAGATGCAGTCGGGCTAGCTACGGTCATGCCAATAATCATTGGCGGCCACGGTAATGAGGTAGCACAGCCTCGACTCCAGGGCCGCGTGCTTGTTCCTTACACTAACCCCTGGCTGTGATGATGACGTAAATGACGCTGAATGGCTATTCACAGCGTACTGCGCGGGCATTTCAAAGATTGCACGCCAGGCGCGCCCATAATGCGCTCGCGTGCTTAGCTTTGCACGTAACGTCACGTACGAAAAAAAATTATGATTCAAAAGTCGCGATGCCTGTACGATATGGATTATGTCAGCCGCGTTTTTCGCAAAAAAAAACCTGTATCTGTGGTTGTAAAGGCACGAAAGGGGTACGTACATTTAATACAAATCTTTGCTAATTAACACAACGTCCAAATGTTGTGTTTGAAAGGATTGATTCTTCAAAATCACAACTTTTAACATTTTAAAGATGGCGTCGGCACGTAAAACGGATAAACTGCAGCCCTAATTAAAATGTACCGTATTTTGGTACATTTAAATTACACAATTCCAGGGGTTACGATCGCGCAAGGCATGATGGGAAACAACATGGCGCTGCAAGATCGTACCCACGGGGCACGAGGTTGGAGGTAGCAAGACGAGAATGCTCTCCACGACAACGCACCAGACGAAAATTGAACTCACTTGTGGCGCCTAAAGCGGTGTGGTACCCACATACATCGCGCGCGCAGATTTTTTTTTCGATGTCATCACGTGATGCATACATTTACATAATTTGCAAAACAAAATGGACGACAGCCGTTGGAACTGGCGTTTTTTTACGGACAAGCCACCGAAATCGTCAATATTTTTCACATTTTTTTTTGTGGTCGGTTTCAAGTCGATCACTAGGCTTCGTAAATGACTGCTGAATGTATGAGGTATGTAAATGAACTCTGGGGTGGGATATTAGAGGTGAAAATGAACAATTTTTGAGAGGCCACTTTTTAGGGTCTCTTGCTACCACATTCTAACGAACAGGTTATGCCTCCAGCGTTACATGTGAATGAATATGGAGCATGTCAGCTGGAGTTACTCAAGCTAGTAATGAGGTAGACCCGTGAACGTGGCGTTGTATACAACGCCACGTTGTTGTGTATTTTAAAACCTAGCGAAATCGATCCGACATACATAATTCCGTATGGGTGTTGAGTACTCACCTAGAAATCTAAATTTGCCCGTCCGATTGTTTAGGCTGTGTAATTTCGACGAAATTTGCCCATCAGTAAAGACCCATACGAACGTGTAGAAATTTCATTTTAACCCGCGACAGGTGTCCCTGACAAATGACCCCGGACAAGTCGCTTGGACAGATTGACGGCTGTTTCATGTCGCAACCCCGAAAAAAAACCCCCGCACCCGATTGGCTGCTCGGCTCATCTCGTGTACGTGTGCGCACACGCACGTGCACCCGCGTGCGGTGCGGTGAGAGAGGAAAGGACTTGAAACTTGTCTAAAACGATGTCTCTTTTAGCTGCGACAGTAAACAGCCGTCGAATTATACGAAGGACGGTACAATAAAACGCAATGCGCATGCGTCACTTGGGAGAAAATGGCAGCTAGCAGGACTTCATAAACCGGGGCACCGGGGCCAGAATTTTCCTCAAATTTCGTCAAATGCAAGTTTTGATGTACAAACAGATTTCAAGACAGCTTCATATGTGAGTACTTATTACATTTGCAAAATAACGTCCAGTGTGTGTAATGGAGGCAATCAGAGGGACAATTTCGCCAGGTTCTGAAATACACAACAGCGTGGCGTAGTTTACAAGGAATGTCAGACAAGTCGACCGTTGAGACAACTCGACTCGGGACAAGTCGACCGTTGAGACAACTCGACCGTTGAGACAGGTCGACCGTTGAGACAACTCGACTCGGGACAACTCGACCGTTGAGACTGCTCGACTTAATGGAAATGAATACACGTGGAGCAGAAAAAGTTGCACAAATCTGTGGCAAGACCGATCACGGGTGCGGCGCGGGCATACTCGATGTACAGAGGGCGTCGCGTCGGGCCGGTGCGCCCCGCCCGCCCGCGAGGACCGGGCCGGGCCCGGCACGCGGGCACGTCGACCAGCGCGGCAAATGGGCGCACAGGCCCGGCACAAACGATGTCACCGTGCACGGTACGGCCACGTTGACCGACCGGGGATGAGATAAGTGGGCCCACAGGGCTGGCAAAAACGATGTCACCGTGCACCGTACGGACAAGTTGACCGGCAAATGGGCGCACAGGCCCGGCAAAAACGATGCCACCGTGCACGGTACGGCCACGTTGACCGGGGATGCGCGCACGTGGCCTTGAAAAAAACGAACGATGTGCACGGACAATCACGCTGCGCTATATCGGCTCTGTTATATGCAACAAAAAAACTCATGTGTCATCACTCCCAAACGGCGATCAGCCGCCGTCAAAATCCCCGGTACTATCCCCGAAACTAGGCCCAAAACATGCGAGGCGACTTGTCTCAACGGTCGACTTGTCTTTCCATTTATCGCACATACGGTCGAGTTGTCTCAACGGTCGAGTTGTCTCAACGGTCGACTTGTCCCGAGTCGAGTTGTCTCAACGGTCGACTTGTCTGACCCCCGTTTACAAGCCACGTTCACGGGTCTAGTAATGACTGAATAGCTGGAGTTACCCAGCCCTGAGTTTTATCATTGGGTTGTCATCTAGGGCTGGAGCGCATTTTTCTCAAAACTTGTAGTATTTGCAAAAAAAATTTGGAAAATGTTCAATTTTGTCCCCGTTACACACTAATTGCAACTGCAACTCACCCCAAACTTGCCTGGAATAACCATTACACAGGTCCTTGAAGTAAAAAACGATCCACGATGAAGATTCAGCCTACAATTGCAGTGAAAACAGGAGGAATAACCGCTAACTTGACAACCTTGCTGGATTGGCCAGGACCGCTATTGGTTTGTGCACAAAAAAAATTGTGTACAATGAATGGCGGTCGATTAACAGGCACAGAGAGCGATCGCTGTCAACTACTCGGTTTTAGCCGGCTGCGCTGGCTGTTGGCGCATGACGTCCGCGGAAGCGTAACACCCGATGACTGTTTCATGCACTATTGGTTGCGGTTCCAGTACCAAAGCTGTGATGCGAGTGGTAAACCTTATATTAGTGCATGAAACAGTCATCGGGTGTTACGCTTCCTCGTGACGTCACGCGCCAACAGCCAGCGCAGCCGGCAAAACCGAGTAGTTGACAGCGATCGCTCTCTGTGCCTGTTAATCGACCGCCATTCATTGTACACAATTTTTTTTGTGCACAAACCAATAGCGGTCCTGGTCAATCCAGCAAGGTTGTCAAGTTAGCGGTTATTCCTCCTGTTTTCACTGCAATTGTAGGCTGAATCTTCATCGTGGATCGTTTTTTTTACTTCAAGGACCTGTGTAATGCCTAATGGTTATTCCAGGCAAGTTTAGGGTGAGTTGCAGTTGCAATTAGTGTGTAACGGGGACAAAATTGAACATTTTCCAAATTTTTTTTGCAAATACTACAAGTTTTGAGAAAAATGCGCTCCAGCCCTAGATGACAACTCAATGATAAAACTCAGGGCTGGGTAACTCCAGCTAATGACTGAATGAGGCAGCATATTTCGTTCTTTACTTACCTTGACAAAATATTCAGCAACATCATCATATAGTTCAATTAATTTTCGGGCTTTGCAAAAGTCAAATCAACCATGGAGGAATAAGAACACAACCACTACCAGTCTACATCAAAGTTTTAGCCTATTTCTTTTTGAGAAATCTGGCTGGTCAGCATGCATGGCATGCTGCAGTTTAGCGCAAAGAGAGCGTAGAGCGCCCTCCATAGTTCCAATTAGTGTAGTCGCTTTTTCCCATCCCAGGCGCTGAGGGCAGGCTAACTTCTGTGCTCTTTTGCACGTACCTGTAGTACTGAAACGCTGACTGATGACTGTCACTTTTGAATTATAGGCTTGCTTAAGTGTAGTCTAATTGGGTTGGCTCTGAAAAGAGCCGTTGTTTTGTTGTTACAAAAGTCAGAGGAAAACCCATTTCACGGAAGAAGTCTGCTGTTGATGAAATGATGCTGAGATGACTGGGTCTTGACTTGTACGCAAGCAGGGGCGTCAATCGCTTCTCAAAAGTGGGGGAGACATACCTTGATCAGAATTAATGCGAGCTCGAATCATTTTCATTATCAGCCATTCAATTTCGCGTGGTTTTTACAGATGTGATCAAATTGGGGTTTCTTTTACATTTTGGGGGCATTCAATTTCATTTTTAGGCAGCCAAGATTTTGCTCTGAATGTTCGTTTTCGTTTTGGGGCATTCTGTTTCGTTTTTGCGCATTCAAGACTTAATTTGTAGCATTCTTAAATTAAGTCTTTGCAACCTTTTGACGGTTGATGCATTCAAATTAGCGAACGTCGGTGTGTTTGAGCAAGGGGCATCTTTACGTTGACGATTTCTTGACGTGCAAGACATCGGGGCGAGTTTGGCAATGGTTGTACCATTGGGAACTTCTCTTGGGTTATTTCTTAAATGTTTTCTTGCGTATGTCTGACCGAACACATATTTAAAGGGCCCATGCAAAGTAATTTTGCAATACAAACCTTAACAATACATCAGTTTGTGACACATTTTACCTTATTTTTAAGTTTTATTTTTCCAAGGTTGAAGAGTGTTGTTGGTGCCTTCTACGTTTTATGCTTATGCACAGTTTCATATTCATGAGCAACACTTTGATGTCATTCTGATGGCGGATCAATGTTACATGGCTATTTCAGCACAACAAGTTGCTATAGAATTATGGATATTTTGCTCTCATAAATTTCTCCTTTTTTTGGCGATTCTTTGTTGTGTCAGTACATGGCAGTAAGCCAATGAGCAACCCTTTCTCACCGTAAAATAATGTTTACAATCAGCCAATTTTGGTGTAAATAATTTGGAAAAAAACCCTAAACCGAATAGTGTCTTCCTGAAATCAGCAACAGAAGATTAACCAAAAAGGATGTCGAATGTGTAGTTTTCATACATTTCAGAGTAGTAGAAAGTTGCGCAAAATGTATTCCTGAGAAAAATTCATTGCCGGACCCTTTAATTAAGAAAGAGAGGTGTGCATTTACGGATTGAAGACATCAGATTATGATTTACGTCGAGATAATTACATGCATCAGGAAGTCTTAAAACATGCTTGAGCAAATGTGACATATGTTTGCTCATTAACGAAAAGGAATGCCTGATCAACTGCTTCAGAAGAAATTGACTGAACAACACGATATGTTTAATTTGAATAATCTTTTAAAGGAACGACTGAAGCTAAAAGACGATAGATTGCTCGGATAGCGAAATTGAATGATTCTTTTTGATTGTCGAATGACGATCTGCGTAATCTTTCAAGTACGTAGCATGCTTGGTTAGGACCATAGAGCTACATGTATAGTAAATTACTAGAGCGCTAACTCGTTGTACAAAGAGATGCCTGATGGGCGCATCCATGTTTGTACACAAACCTATGGGAAAACTCGAAATTTTGTACGGCTTTTGTACGGCTATTTGCATATCTGCGTTTGTATTCCATACCGGTGCGTCATCGAAGCCGATATGCCCTAAACCGAAACGCACGATCAGCAAAAATGAACGTTTCTTTTTTTCCCTGCGCAAACAGCGTAATGCGTGCGCGTATTCGCTGCAGATGCGTTTTGCCGTGACGTTTTTTGAACTGTCATGACGCGTTTAAGTTGTTTGCGTATGTTCTACTTGCGCGTTGCATGTAGAGTACACTTTCAAAATTCAATCCATCTAATTTCATTGTGTTCTACAAACACGCACATGCATAAAATTCAAAATGTCTGCGCCCAGGACGGCTTCAAAGCGCTCCGCGCGCAAGAATGAGGAGTTAGCACTCTAGTAATTTAACATAGCTCTATGGTTAGGACCCTCAAGTCATTATAAACATAGCACTGTGTGCAGACCTTCAAGGCATGGGCATCGATGGGGGCACCGTTCCAGCAAGTATTCTGCCTACCTCTCAGAGACCTGACATTGTCCTGCATTTCCCAGATGTTTGAAAAGTGGTTTTGATGGAACTGACCGTACCATTGGAGCCTAACATTAAAAAGGCTATACAGGGGCGGATCCAGGAATTTTTGCATGTAATGTATACAGTTTTTTTTCTCCGGACACTTGAGCTTACATAAAGGCAGTCCTCTGTTTTTGTACATATACATGTATTTAGATTGCAGCGATCTCAGGACGAATGAGTGGAAAATGTGTTGGCTCTGAAAAGAGCCGTTTGATTTAGAGTCTCTCCTTGCGATACAGGGCGTATGGATTTTAACTTTTCGAACTAACTTTTAGAAACAATGAACATCTAAGTTTTATGCGCCCAAAATTCAGAAAATACATGAAAACTAAAAGTGCGATGGAAAGGCACAGAATGAATGAGGGATTAGCAGTACCAGGACGACCTGGATTTTCTAGTATTTTTTTTTTATTATACAATTATATCCCGAGATAAGCCAAAATGTTGGGTCGCACTAAAAAGCGTCAACACAGCGTCAACACATGACAGAAGCGTCAACACACCGTCAACACATCCAAAACACATTCTGAATTGACCAAAATGGTATATAATTGTAAAGCATAGAATAAATGAGATTTTCTATTGGATTGAGTTTCCATTTCGTGGTAACAAATATAGTATTTTCACGCGAAAAAATGACCTTTCACTTGCACGGCCGTTGTCCGCCATCTTGACTTCGCACAAAGCTTGGACTACACCATTTCAAGTAGGGGTGTGTATGTAATGACATTATCGTGTCATAAACATTAACAACAGAGGGATACCAGATCTGTAAGGACTGAGGATCGGAGTGGTGGATCATTAATGTGTGAGTTGTGTTTATGTTTCATTTTATACTTTATTCATAAATACCTCGGACAGTTTAGCCATTCCTATTGGTCGAGAGCCCGTCACGTGGCCGGTATTAAACGGATGATAAAGACATGGCTAGCTGGTCTTAAACACTTTTCCAGTGTCACAATAAAATGTGGACTCCTAAAAATCCAGTGCCTCTTATCGTTTCATTGGTTGAACGTTCACAATCCTCACGTAGGCATGCGCAACACTACCAGGGAGTTAGAATTTTATAGTTCTAAATTCAAAACGCAACGCGCCAGGTGCGTTCTGCGCGACATCGCGTAGAACATGATACGCGCGCGTCAATCTCCATAAAAGGGTTGTTTTCATCTTACTCGCCAGCTGAACACTCCATTATTTTGCAGGAGGGATGTTTCAAAAAGCATAAAGTGAATTTGTTGAACAAAATCGGGATGTTTTGAACGAATTATATGATTTTTTTTTACCGAAAAGGTATTTATGAATGGGAATAAATATGTACTCCGTCGGTATTTATCACTCTGTTTAAGACCACTTAGAGTCTGGGTGCTGATAATTACCCTCGCCTCCGGCTCGGGTAATTATCAGCACCCAGACTCTAAGTGGTATTAAACAGAGTGATAAAAACCTCCAGAGCACACATTTATTCCCTTATTCATAAATACCTCAGACAGTTTAGCCATTCCTATTGGTCGAGAGCCCGTCACGTGGCCGGTATTAAACGGATGATAAAGACATGGCTAGCTGGTCTTAAACACTTTTCCAGTGTCACAATAAAATATGGACTCCTAAAAATCCAGTGCCTCTTATCGTTTCATTGGTTGAACGTTCACAATCCTCACGTAGGCATGCGCAACACTACCTGGGAGTTAGAATTTCATAGTTCTAAATTCAAAACGCAACGCGCCAGGTGCGTTCTGCGCGACATCGCGTAGAACATGATACGCGCGCGTCAATCTCCATAAAAGGGTTGTTTTCATCTTACTCGCCAGCTGAATACTCCATTATTTTGCAGGAGGGATGATTCAAAAAGCATAAAGTGAATTTGTTGAACAAAATCGGGATGTTTTGAACGAATTATATGATTTTTTTTTACCGAAAAGGTATTTATGAATGGGAATAAATATGTACTCCGTCGGTATTAATCACTCTGTTTAATACCACTTAGAGTCTGGGTGCTGATAATTACCCTCGCCTCCGGCTCGGGTAATTATCAGCACCCAGACTCTAAGTGGTATTAAACAGAGTGATAAAAACCTCCGGAGCACACATTTATTCCCTTATTGAAATGGACATCTTTTGGTATTGGCCGGCCGCGCCCTCTCTGTTGGTTTATTGTACACCGTTATCACCCTTTAGCATAATGGTATGGTCTACCGAGGCAACATGGCAGCCGATTTCGGAGCGGCACGGAGAGCCAATATTCTTGAACGGATAATCGCAATTTTCAGACGCTTAACAGACGTTTAACCTATTAATTTTAAGCCAAATCTTGTTTCTGTCCATAATGTATGGGTTACATACTGCTTTTGTCACTTGCATTTTGGATGTGTTGACGCTTTGGAGTGTGTTGACGCTGTGTTGACGCTTGTTAGTATGACCATTAAAATCAATTTTAAAAATGGGAACAAAATGATTAAAAAGAATTCGTTAAAAAAACACTGGGCCTATGCATTGTACCAAATCTCTCTTTGGAAAATGTGTTGGCTCTGAAAAGAGCCGTTTGATTTAGAGTCTCTCCTTGCGATGGTCATACGGAAACTCTGTTTTCTGCTGATTTTCAGACGCTTAACAGACGTTTAACCTATTAATTTTAAGCCAAATCTTGTTTCTGTCCATAATGTATGGGTTACATACTGCTTTTGTCACTTGCATTTTGGATGTGTTGACGCTTTGGAGTGTGTTGACGCTGTGTTGACGCTTGTTAGTATGACCATTAAAATCAATTTTAAAAATGGGAACAAAATGATTAAAAAGAATTCGTTAAAAAAACACTGGGCCTATGCATTGTACCAAATCTCTCTTTGGAAAATGTGTTGGCTCTGAAAAGAGCCGTTTGATTTAGAGTCTCTCCTTGCGATGGTCATACGGAAACTCTGTTTTCTGCTGACGGCAGAAGTCTGCTGCTGATGAACATGCCGAGATTGCTGGGTCTTGACTTGGACGGAGCCGGCTGCAAGCGGCACAGGTTGGTTGGACAGTACTTGATGGTATGTGCCTCATCTCCGCTGGTTCCACACAGTGGACAAATGTAAGCCCGTAGCCTAGGACAGACCACCTTGTCACAAGGGCGGATCCAGGGGGGGGGGCAAAGGGGGCCATGCCCCCCCCCCCCTAAAACGAAACCAATTTTTTTTTTTTTTTTAATGTGACAACGCAATAAAGGCAGGCAATGAGTACACCACCATGTTTTCCTCAAAAAAATTGGTTAAAGTGGTCAGAAATTGCCTCAGATCGCACCACAGAGCATCTAGAATCCAAAAAATTTTCGGGGAACTTACGGGCCCCGAACCCCACGCCGTAATTTTTTAGACCCACTTTTTTGGGGGACCACATTTTTTTGGCCCCCCAAAAAATTGTGTTCTGGATCCGCACTTGCCTTGTCAAGGCTGTTCTTGAGGATGTGTGAGGTGTAGACCGCTTCTCCCTCGCCGTTGTTTTTGCAGAAGACACACCAGGTTCGCTTGGGAACTACCCACCGATCGCCACGTCGAGATGGTCCGGTCTCACGGGACAGCTCGTCGATTGTGAAGGGACGGAAACCGGTGGCGGACTGGCTGTCGTTGCTGCTGGTCTCCTGGTCCGGCTCCGATGTCTGGCGTCCGGAGTATGAAGAACTGATCCTCAGATGACTCCGAGACAGGGGCAGGCCTTGGAGAAGCTACGCTGGTTTTGGACTGGCTAGGCCAAGGAAGTCATAAGAGCGGTCAAACTCTCTTGTTTCTGTGATGACAGACATCTCGAATGGTTGCTCGTTTTCTTGAAGAAAGAAAGAACTGAAAGTGCTGGTAGACATATTGAGGTATACACTCGAGAACGGAACTGATGTTACTGGTTGATGGATGAATTCCAAAGTGATGATCAGCAGACAAACAGGCCACTCTTTATCCTGAAAATCTTGAACTAGGTCTGTACATAGACAATAAGAAGAAACCGTTGGCGGCAACATAACAGGTGCATGCGGCATCTGTGATACCCTTGATGGTTGGCCGCACCGCTTGACGGCGGTACGATCACACGCGAGTAGTCAACAATAGAGGGCGACCGACTCGGCCTGCAGAATCCAATTTGCGGTTTGTCCAGCAGGCGTTTTTTTTCCACGCCATTATCCTTACAGCAACTAGGCCTACACTGCAGTTTCTTTCATGGGTTTGGCTTTATTAGGTGTTGATGAAGCTATATTAAAATGACTTGTATTGAAAGCACTTGGGCTTTTTAGTTTCTGCTCGTTTTCTTATTTGAACAGGTATTCAGTGATGTTTAGCCGTTGTAGAACAAACGTCAATAGGTAGAAGATGATGCCCCGTGCTCTTAAAACAAATGGAATTTACTTCTATAATTGTTCATTGCTAGGTACATGCGACATGAATTTGTTTCTTGCGCATTTTATTTTCGTCAGAATGTACTCCACGAATCACAAATATCGGCCGGCTGTTCATCACTAAATCCATAAAAATTAATGACCACCTTAATGACCACTGTTCATCTAAACCTGCAATATTCGGTTCATAATTTAATGTTTAATTTAATGCTTGCGGTAGCCAATATAAAATGGCGCCAATGTTTACAAACAAAAGAAAGGTCTATACCTCAAATGACTAGATGCACGTATGGGGGGAAAAGTACTTGCAATAGAGCAATTGTATATTTCCAACAGAAACAAAGGGCAGGATTAAATGGTAGATCGACGAGCCTTTTATATTGATCTTCAAAAGTTTGTTATGAGTGGTACCACTTCTTAAACCTTTCAACTTTTTGTCATATTCAAAGTTGTGAAGAAATAGAAAAATGAAAAGCACATTGTACCCTAATAAGCCATTGTCAATGTTTTTAATAGCAAAATTTGCAGTCAATTTAAAAAAAAAATTAATGGGGGAAAATGGTTTAAAAGAATTCGTTTAAAAAACTGGGATGCATTGTACCAAATCTCTCTTGGAAAAGTGTGTTGGCTCTGAAAAGAGCCGTTTGATTTAGAGTCTCTCCTTGCAATGGTCATACGGAAACTCTGTTTTCTGCTGACGGCAGAAGCCTGCTGCTGATGAACATGCCAAGATTGCTGGGTCTTGACTTGGACGGAGCTGGCTGCAAGCTGCCCAGGTTGGTTGGACAGTACTTGATGGTATGTGCCTCATCTCCGCAGGTTCCACACAGTGGACAGATGTAAGCCCGTAGCCTAGGACAGACCACCTTGTCAAGGCTGTTCTTGAGGACGTGTGAGGCGTAGACCGCTTCGCTCTCGCCGTTGTTCTTGCAGAAGACACACCAGGTTGGCTTGGGAACCACCCATCGGTCGCCACGTCGAGATGGTGGGCCAGTCTTACGGGACAACTCGTCCATGTTGAAGGGACGGAAACCGGTGGTGGACTGGCTGTCGTTGCTGCTGGTCTCCTGGTCCGGATACATGTTTGGCGTCTGGAGTCCAAAAAACTGTTCCGATGACTCCGGGACAGAGGGAGACCTTGGAGAAGCTACGCTGGTCTTGGTGATGAGACGGGCTAGGCCAAGGTAGTCATGGAAGCGATCAAACTCTCTGGGTTCTGTGACAGGCATCTCGAAGTCTGGCTCGTTTTGTTGAATGAAGAGACAACTGAAAGTGCTGGTATATCTTGAGGTATACTCGAGAACTAAACTGATGTTAACTGGTTGATGGATGAAATCCAAAGTGATGACCACCAGACGAACTGGCCAGATTTTATCCTGAAAATCTTGAATGAGGTCGGTACTTAGACAATAAGAAGAAACCGTTGGCGGCAACATAACAGGTACATGCGGCATCTGTGATACCCTTGATGGTTGGCCGCACCACTTGACGGCGGTACGATCACACGCGAGTAGTCAACAATAGAGGGCGACCGACTCGGCCTGCAGAATCCAATTTGCGGGTAAGTCAGCAGGCGCTTTTTTCACGCCATTATCCTGATAGCAACTACACTGCAGTTTCTTTCATGGGTTTGGCTTTATTAGGTATTGATGAAGTTATTAAAATGACTTGTATTGAAAGCACTTGGGCTTTTTAGTTGCTGCTCGTTTTTTTATTTGAACAGGAATTCAGTGTTGTTTAGCCGCTGTAGATGGACTTTTCTTCAACTAGTAACATGTAGGCCTATTTGTTTCTTGTCCGAAAGGGCTTACACGGAGCATAGAGCACCAAACCCTATATGTAGCTCAATGCACGGAACTACGGCTACGAATTATTGACAACATGCAGTATCACATTTCATATTAATATGAACAAAATTGGAAAGGAAAGGAATATTTTCGAGAAGGTGTGGACGAATGATCGCAAAAACACGTACTGCACGTTGATAATAACAACACCAAGTACACGATATAAATCCATTTCTAGCCAATTTCGGTATCGAATCAGGATACAGGAAGAAAGTTTCCTATCCAGGGCTTACTAGTGGAAACGAGGTTGGAAATAAAGTAAGCACTGGGGACGAGGTTGGTGAAGCTCATCAGCCGCTCCCAGCGCCCTGTTTGCAGGGCGGGGGGTACGAGCGAAATTCGAGATATGGGCGACACAATAGGAGGGCGCTATTTGCTTTTGGTAAATACAAAAGTCTGTATACCCCAATCAAACAGCGCCATCCTATTGTTTTTGGCATACCTCAATAGATCTTTATCATGCTGTCACCATTTCAGTCATGTTACCTGTATCCAATAACAGTACTGAATGTTAATTTTTTTTGTGCAAATAGAAACCAGACTTTTTTTCCTTCCAGTCTGCTTTGGTTACGTTGATTTGAATGGGAAAAACATCATGATGGCCGCAACACGATAATGGTCCATTAGGCCAATGGGTTATTTGTCGAGGCCTGTATAGACCTTTGTACGCTTGGTTGGCAAACAGCACATTTTGCTAAGAAATTTCTATAGAACAGTGTTTTCAAGGGTAGCCTCGGTTTCGATGCGGAGTTGCGCAGAACAGGCCACAGTGTAATTAGAAAACTGTCTATTCAACGCTTCGAAACTATAGCCTCTGCATGCTCTAAAGACAAGTCTTCAAATCATTATGAAATTTGATTTTTTTTTAAATTTTTTTTTAAATACCGTAGTCGTGCCAACTTAATGTTTATTCTAATACAAGTAACCGTATCGGTTTTTTCGGCTTCTTATTAAAAACATTTTCCCCATTCCGATCCACCAATTCTTTATTCAAATTTGTCCAAGAATAATTTCAGATGTTTTGGGCAAAATAGATTTAGTCCTTTATCATTCAGTTTAAAAATTTGGTCAACCTTCTTAAAACTAGCTCAAGAATATTTGTCAATACAGATTGAATTCGGCACCTAGCTGTTGCCGAATGACAGCATTCAGAGATCAGAAAATTACGATTAAATTGTGTAGAGTTAGCAGAGTCCGGCGTAGGCGAGACCTCCTGCCGAGACGAATAACTGTGCGCCCACGATTTAAATTTGCTTCAACTAACATTGAGATTGTACGATAAGTGACGAAATTTAATAAACGATGGAAGTGCATATAATCGGTTTTGTTGGATGAATTTCAATATTATAATCAGTGAATTTGAATGGTAAACGAATAACCATAACAACTTTAAATACTAAAAAAAAAGTCATTGTGCTCTGTGGATTCAGACAAACTAATTATATTGCTTTTTATTACGTTGCTTAACTGCAACCATTTGATGGGGATTTTTTTTTCTGCATACCAGACTAGTCAGAGGCCCGTGGAGACGAGGATGCATTTTTTTCCACTACGAATGCGCGAATCTGAATGGCACTCGCATAAATGATTCCAATAATATTTCTATTTTACAACAAACAATTAAAAGACGTTATTTTCAAATCAATATTTGGTCCAGTCAATGCGTACTCATTGAAACAAGTTTGAGAACAGAAATAAAAGCGCCGATACTGGAATACCACGAATAATTGAGTACATAACAATGATCTTACTTGAGTAAAAGTCAGTTTGGTAACGGGTCTGGTACCACAGTTCCTACTCAGTTCAAAACTCCAGGCAATGCTGTTTAGAGTTTTTGTCACGACTTGTATTGCTCATAATTGTCAAAAGCAAAACTCTTACGAAAAGAAATGTTATGTTTGGCAGTTTGCCAGATGGGTGTTTATGCTTAGTATTCCGGCATTGCATTACCAAAACCTGTTCCGTGAAGAAATCTTCCAACGAATAAGTTACAAACGACCCACCCAAAATTGAAATTCTTCTGATAAGTATAGCAATCAGTATACCAGGGGGGAATCGCAACTTGGTTCCCCAATACCTATTTACAGTTAAATATATAACTATAGAGAATAGAATTTGGGAGTGATGCGTTATCAAACGAATATCTGCCTGGACACGGGGCACATTAAAACTTAGCCTTTAGTCAAGTCCCACGCGCTTACCCGGACACGTGACGCACCCCGGATGCTGACACGTACAAAGACTAGGACGAGCGGCGTAGCCGCGAGGGCCTTTACCATCTCGTGGAGAACGCTTATGTTTTTCTTTACATTTGTCTACCGATTTGGTAGACATGCATAATGCATTACCCGTTGTGAATTGACCAATGAAAATGCAGAACTTGTTACTAATGGTAAATCATGCAGCCGTCGTCTGGCGCCAGACAGCCAACAGCCATGGCGCGCGTGCTGTTGCTGGTAATCGCAAACCACCGTTAGATGATTGGTTTATATTGCTTGATTTATATTACGTGAATAAATGAATAAGTGATTAGTTCCACGAGATAGTAAAGGCCCCGCGCGGCTTGCGTAATTTTTATTCCTAGGAGGGTTAGGGGCAATGTCATGAATAATTCATGTTTATCCATGAGAACGGACAATGACATCAACAGCATTGTTGTTAGTTACTCAACTAGTTACAATACATTAAAGCTTTTTAAAGAACGGTTATCGTCGAGCTACCACACAGTAGCCTAGTGGATAGCGAGATGAGCTATGGATACAAAGATCCCTGGTTCGAATCCACGTCGTCGCTGCTCATTTTCATCAGCTATTTTTCTTCTCAAAATTTATCACTGAGAAAATTTTAAATTAAGGAGAAAATAGAACGAGAACCTAAGTCTTGCAATGATTCAAAGGAAAAACTGAATTATTCATGACATTGCCCCTAACCCTCCTAGGAATAAAAATTACGCTACCCGCCGTACCATAATGCGCCCTCATGCGTCAAATCCAGACCAACATGTTAAAAACGTACATGTGGGTGCAGACCAGTAAATCGGTCCGAAATTGCCTGCGCCGGCCAAATCACAATTTGCATGCCCTCAAAATCTTCGGTATTTGAGCATGCTGTGGGCCATGAACTTGAGGGTTTGTAAAAAATATGGGTGGAAGCCGTGCACAGGACTGGGAGCTTGCAGTTCTGTGTAATTTTGATGTAATTTGGACCCTAAAAGCGCTCTATTTTGCAATGGAGTGTAGGCATCGTTTTTCAAAATGGCGATGGGCTTCAGGACTATTTTCAGGGGTGATCATCTTCAGATGTAAATTTCTCCTAAAAGTCATCAGTTGACCCCCCGAAAATTGAAAAGAAAATGAAAGATGATGAAATAAGCTTTAATTTGATGTGTGTCTCGAACACCTTGGAGAGTTGTGAGTATTTTTCCCGAATTTTTGAAGTGGGAGCATTTACCATTGGGGTCTATGGAAGTTTATTTACTGGTCTGCTACCTATAATAGGGTGCAGACCAGTAAATCGGTCCGAAATTGCCTGCGCCGGCCAAATCACAATTTGCATGCCCTCAAAATCTTCGGTATTTGAGCATGCTGTGGGCCATGAACTTGAGGGTTTGTAAAAAATATGGGTGGAAGCCGTGCACAGGACTGGGAGCTTGCAGTTCTGTGTAATTTTGATGTAATTTGGACCCTAAAAGCGCTCTATTTTGCAATGGAGTGTAGGCATCGTTTTTCAAAATGGCGATGGGCTTCAGGACTATTTTCAGGGGTGATCATCTTCAGATGTAAATTTCTCCTAAAAGTCATCAGTTGACCCCTCGAAAATTGAAAAGAAAATGAAAGATGATGAAATAAGCTTTAATTTGATGTGTGTCTCGAACACCTTGGAGAGTTGTGAGTATTTTTCCCGAATTTTTGAAGTGGGAGCATTTACCATTGGGGTCTATGGAAGTTTATTTACTGGTCTGCTACCATGTACATGTTATTTTTATGTGATGCACATGCTCTGCAACACATGTACATGTACGTACATAGTACGCGTGTTGTACAATGTATACAGTGTGTGCGCATTGTTATACGGCACTGAAGTTGAACGCGTGCTGAAGTGTACCTTGTCGTGCCTCTGGAAAGACGTAAAGTAAGTAATTTTTTGGATTTTTTTTAAAGATACCGACTTAAGGCAATTCCGACTTGAGTCAAGTCTAGTATGCGCCCACACTGTGTGTACATTATGTGTGTGTGTGCATGTACAGAGCATGTGCATATGTGATTCAAAAATTAGCAAAAGTCCGACTTGATCAATCTGCCATCAGCACCCCCCCCCCCCTCGCGTGTTCGCGCACGTATGCAACGACGCATTTTGCAAGGGCATAATAAAATTCAATTTTTTTTTAAATTTTATTTCTTTCTGGTAATGAAACCAAGGATTCCTCAAAAGTACCAAAGGCACTGTAGCTCGAACGCCTGAAGAAAACTGTAGAGAGGAGACAATGAGAAGAAGTTACAGTTTTAGAGGTGGGAGGAAAAACCCAGAGGAATATTCTGAGGATAACCCACGGAATCAGGTAGGGACTGAAAATGCAATCCACATATTGGATTCGAACCCGGGTCACAGCCGTGGAAAGCGAGGAAAGAACCCCTACGCCAACTGACTCCCCACTGAGATAACGGGGAAAAAAGTTTGTGGCTACACTGTCGAAATATTTTCTGCATGAAGGTACGAATTACAGGATCACTGTTGATATGCGAGTTACGGCGAAAGAAATCAGAAAAAGGACTAGAATATTAGTATGTAATGCTTTGTGTGATTATGTAAAGACAAGAAACAAGCAAAACCTAGCCTTCCGATGTGAACCCATAAAGAGTTCTAAATGTGTTTGGGAAAATAGAACGCTCCCTGGGTCACAGTTTTACTGTGCCCCGTATCCAGGCAGTATGTATTCCTTTCATAAAGCTTCACCCCAAAATTCTAATATCTAGAGATATCAGCTGCAGCGTATTTTACTAACGATTTTTGTCATCGCAAATGCCCCAAATCAATCGCTAAACTCAAATTCCATCGCAAGTTAGCGATGAATTTCAAAGAAGCATTAGGCCAAAAAAAATAATAATCGGTCTCTGCATGGTCAGACCGAAGTTCCGGAATTGATGCGGCGACGCGTTTTTTTTTTTTTTTTTTTTTGGTGGCTTTTTTTTTTTCAAGCTTGAATTGTACAGACAAGGTGAGTACTATTTTGCTTTTTTGTGTCCTCATTATACATTGGTGTCCTCCATAATTTGCCTTGGTGCCCTTTAAGGTTGACGCGCATGATTAAAATCGACGCGCGCGCTGACCAGAGACCGAGTTTTTTTTTTTTTTGCCTTATTTTCACTAAAACGTGCGATGAATTTGCTCATCATCGCAAATAATCTAGTTTGCGATTGATATCTTGCGATGCGTTATTAGTGTCCGCAAAGTATTTTTTCATCGCAGGGACGTTCCCGCCATTTTTATTAACGTAAGTTTGACATTGTGCAAATATGGCGTTGCACTTACTATACGTCAATAATGTCCGAGCTTTGCAGAGAGAGGGGGTTTTTCGAGATAAAACCAACCCACTGGACACATACAGCGACAAGAAAATGCATACATATTACCGATTCACGAAAAATGGTGTCATGCGGGTTATAGATATGTTGGAACCCCAACCTCGTCCCCAGTGCTTACTTTATTTCCAACCTAGTTTCCAATAGTAAACCCTGGATAGGGAACTTTCTTCCTGCATCCTGATTCGATACGGCAATTGGCTAGTAATGGATTTTTGTCGCGTACTTGGTGTTGTTATTCACAACGTGCAGTACGTGTTTTCGCGATTATTCGTCCACGCCTTCTCGAAAATACTCATTTCCTTCCCAATTTGTTCATATTAATATGAAATGTGATACTACATGTTGCCTCGGTAAGATCGTAACAATTTAATTAAATAAATCGTGTTTTTCGTAACTCACGCCATGCTCGCGCTACGACGAATTGACTTTGCTTTTACCCCAGACACCGCATACAAAAACAAACGCAAATGTAACGCACAAGCAGGCACCAGACTATTCCTCATTTTCATACGTGTTCAAAATCTTGCACATGCAAATGATCCAATACCAGGGTGAGAGAGCAGGTAGTGATGGGCGCGTACTGCTCGACACCCTGGGGTCGAGGTTGGTTGGAACCCCATCTTAGACCACAGACTTTAAGAAGTCATGCAATCGACGCAACAATCCAAGTGTTTGTAGCCCTGCGATTTTTTTGCAACCGGATGCGTTTACACAACTACATCAGAACATCACGGCATTTCTGAGGCAAGTACCTGTCGAATAATTCACAGGGTGGTACATGCCCTTGTCGGTATGAAAGATGAACATATAAGTGGCCAGCAACACCAGAAGAAGTTGCCAGAAATCAATTAGACTTCTACATGCTAGCTGGGTTCCCTGGAGCAGTCGGAGCCGTTGATTGTACCCATGTCCTTCTCGATTGTTGTCCGTTTGGCCCAAATGAATTTGCATATGTCAATCGGAAAGGAAGACATATAGCATTAATGTCCAACTGATATGTAACACCAAGTACAAGATCATGAATGTTGTCGCCAGATGGCCCGGATCCACCCACGACAGTCGAATCATTCAGAACAGTGATGTCGGGCAGATGTTGGAGAGAGGGGAACTGCGTGGTATTTTACTGGGAGACACTGGGTACCCACAACGCAGGTGGCTCATGACACCTTTCCTTCAGCCAAATTCAGCTGCCCAACCAGACTATAACCGGTAACATCATCGGAAAACCGATTCATTTCTTTTTTGAATTTTAAACTTAATTTAACCAATCACCGAAGGATTGTAAATATTCAAGTACAACACTGTTGCCTCGGGAAGTTCTGCCGGGTATTGATGTTTCCATAACCTTTAGATCCAAAAGAAAATATAGAAAGGCTGTGCCTTTTTCGATTATTTTTTTTTGGTGGAGGGGTGGGGGTGGGGGTGGTGGGAGGCGTCTGCAACCCTCTGAATTGTTTATTGAATTTCCGTTATGTATGCACCTCCCCCCCCCCCCCCCGGAAAAGCAAAATAAAAAAAGGTAGAAAACAAAAAGAGGTGTGAAGTAATATTTTCTTGTAATTGAATACATGAATGTCCCCCGCCCACCCTTGATAAATTGAGAATAATATGCAAGAGAAAGTACAAGTATTTTTTAGTGGGGGTGGGGGGGGGGGATGAGGGGGTGTTCCCCCCCCCCCCCCCGGAAAAAAATCCGGACGATGCCCATGCTGGTGGCATTTGTAACTGTACACTAGCATCATAGGAAAAAATTAACGAAATACAAGAGGGTATTTTTGTTCACTTTTTTTCTGCACTACAGTTGCCACCGCCGAACAAGAGTCTTGATCGAGCAGACGAATGGGCAGCTCAAAATGAAGTTTCCATGTCTGCGAAGGGGGCTCCGCATTGCACCAGATCGTGCATGTATTGTCATTGTAGCATATGTGTCGTGTTGTACAATATATCTAAGGAAATCAACGATCCATATCTTGGAAGGCAGCACAACCTTGACATCGTGGAAGTACCCGACTATGACGGACCAGCCAACATTCAAGGAAATATTGATAGAGACCGTCTGGTAGCCAACGCATTTTAATTCCACATGTACCGGTATCAATATTTTCGACAGATATGCCCGCCTTACTTATCCCATATGGCCCAAAACAGCATTGTTCTAAACTTCTACAACATATGGTTACATTTTTTTCAGTGTATTTTACCTGTTTGTTTGTTGATACCGTCAGGGTTTTTGTAAACAGGATGGGGATGTACAAAACTGGAAAAGTGAAAATGCATACATATTCCAATACTGCGCACAGCAGAAATCCGTATCCGAATTGCAATAGCCACTGCAGCAATGGCCAGACTCGAGAGGGTATGGAAGAGCAACATCAGCTTCCCCACCAAGTACAGGCTCTTCAAATCTCTGGTACTCTCCACCCTACTGTATGGATGCGAGGCATGGACACTGCTGGCTGAGTCAGAAAGACGAATTCAGGCGTTCGAAACGAAATGCCTGAGGAAGCTGCTCCGCATCTCATACTTGGAGCACAAGACCAATGAGTTTGTGAGGAACAAGGCCGAGAGTCTTGTTGGTCCCCAGGAACCTCTTCTTGCCACCATGAAGCGACGGAAGCTGAAGTGGTTCGGCCACGTCACGTGGCATAACAGTCTTTGCAAGACTATCATGCAGGGCACTGTCGAGGGAGGACGAAGGCGAGGGCGACAACGGAAGAGCTGGGTAGACAACGTAAAGGAATGGACAAACACGACTATGTCAGAACTCCTAGTGCAGGCCGCTGACAGACCAGCATGGAGGAGGACTTTAGCTTCTTCTGCCCTCGGGTCCCCCAACGACGGCAACTAGTCAAGGGAAACGTAACGTAACGTAGCACAGCAATCAAACAAGCTGAATTTATTTTACTGTCATATGTTAATATCTTAATTCCATATTATGTTAACCCAGATAAGACTAAAATTATGCTCTTAAAATCTCGTCATTCCAACAATATGGATAAATTGAATGTTTCTCTTCAGGGCACTCAACTAGAACAGGTTAATAGTAGAAGTTGACGAAAACCTCAACTGGGATTTACATGTTAGGAATCTTTGTTAATCCATTGCTAATTACAAGGTGCATTCTTTAAGTAGACTAAGGCACACGATTAACAATAGGTTACTGGATACGCTTTATAAAACAATAATTAGTCAACCTTGCTTGTTCTACGCTTGCTCTCTCTAGGGTAATTGTTCAATTGCTAGTAGGAAAGCCCTACTCAGACTCCAAAAACGAGCTGCACGATTGTCTCAGGCAACTTCGATTATGTCAATACGCATGGTGAAGACATCATTGAGGATATTTCTTTGAAAACCCTAGCCAACAAAGAAGAGATGTTTACTTAGCTTGTTTAATATACAAATGTATTCATGGGCTTGCACCTATAATAGATTATGTAATGACATTGAAATGCACTTTGAAAGACACGGTATTACGCAAGAAACGCTGATTCCTTAAATGTAGTTTTTCCTAAACCAAATGTTGAATGTTTCAAACAATCATTTAAGTATGCAGGTGCTAAAATTTGGATCAATATACCGTCGCCAATTCAGAATGCTCCCTCTGTTGATAATTTTAAGTGTTTGTATACGAAGCAATATTCTAAGTAATTGATTTTGTTTTCCTTAGTCCTCATTGCTTGATTCTTCCTTTGATTGTATTCATTTGTATTTTTTAAACAGAACATTGATGTTAAACAGCCTTGCTGATCTGTTTATTCTGTATAAATTTGTAATAAATAAATAAACAACTAAATGTTGTTTTGAATATCAGGAACAAGTCAACTCTTTTTTCCCTGAAATATTGATTGCGAAGTTTCCGTTTATTCATGGAGGTGAAAAAATGTCCATGTTTCATTGCATTTTCATCAGTTCCTAGAACGGTAATCATACGTGGTGGACAGCTGAATTTTGTGGTCGTTTTTATATAATCATACGTTTGGAATAGAGTGTGCAAATTACGTGAAATGTTCACAGTTGCTAGTGAATAACATGTACTTTTTCCCAATGTTATTGTTATGAAATCTATAAAACTGACCGGTAAACCTATATATTAACCCCCATGAGGATTTACTGTTCCGAGTCTACGATGAACTGGATAGGAGTTGGGATGAGTTTTTCTATGTTTACGTTGATTTTGTTCAACACCCCGATCATTTCTTTTTGAAGCGCAATCTTTTCTTCCTTATATTTCATCTTCTCGAGAGCCAAGAATTCTTTGTTTAGTTTCAGCAGCTCCACCTCCTTGCTTGTTTTTTGTTTCTTCGTTGCTTTCTTGGCTACTTCTTGCTGCCTCTTCCGTTGGGTTGATGGCTGTGACTCATGTGACTGTAATAAAATATCACTCAAGTGTCAGTTGTATTTTCACAAGCTTCACCTTAAGCCAATGAGGGAGAAGTCATATTTTTAAAGTCCGAGGATTCGCACAAATTCGGCAAAAGAGGAACAAATGTTTCTGATTGAAGTAGTGTATGTATCTGTATAGGATTTTATATACTAGTAAATGATTTTTCCACCGAACAATAGGGCTACATAGCAAGTTTCAAATTAGAATGGTTGTAAAGGCCGACCACAATCATTGCATACACATTAATTGTACATTCACCAAGCACTTACTTCAGATTCCGTGTCAGTTACGTTTGGAAGAAAACGTCTACTGGTGCTTTGTGGTGGGGAAGGTCCACGAGTGCTTGGTGAAGGGAAAGATCCATGGGTGCTTGGTGGAGGTGGAGGTGAAGGTCCACGGGTGACTGATCGGGAAGGTTGGTTGATTTCCTGAATATGGATTGAAAGAAATTAAGTTGAAACTTCAGGACATGCTTTTATATTCTCCAAGCAAGATGAACCTAATTTTGTCAGTTTCTTATGAGTATGAAGGACAATTTGCTTTTGGATGTTGAAATTTAAGTATTTTCTAAGGAAGTTTATTTATGAAATGTGTTGTGCGAAGGTTAATTGCATAGGCCTAATGTGACGAAACAGAAGAGTGTTCGAAGGCCATTTCTGGAGTCCTTTCATTGTGAAAAAAAAAATGATTCAAAGGGTTTCTACTATGATCACAACCCAATAAGTCAAACATCCACCACGTATCTACAAGTGCTTCTTTACCTTTGGTGTTGTTTCACAAGAACCAACAGGTACAATCCCCTCCCTCACCTCCTGCGGTAAAGCATCAAGAACGGCCTCCAGGGCAGGATTTGGCTCCGGTTGCTTACCACCACCTATTTTAAAGGAATGGCAGTCTCTTTTACTATACATGTACATGGAATTATTGCATACTTCATTTACTACAATTAATGACATTTCCTTCTGTACAGGGCGAGTAAAAAAAAACGAAACCCAAATGTCAGGACTACTGTTTTATTGAAGTTCTGCATGTAGCACTTTCAAAATCTAGGATATGACAGCCCAATTCGTCAGCTTTCTTTTAGTACAAATATCATTCAAATCACTCATGTAATTTTCAAGTTACGGAATTTTAAACACAACCACCGTTTTAAGGTTTTGTCCACGGATCACAAAAAAGGTGTGCGTTCTTTCAGCAAAACGAAAACATCTCACACACATCCCTATGTGATTTTGTTTTGTTGAAAGGACACGGATCTTTTTTGTGATCCGTGGACAGAACCTTAAAACGGTAGTTGTGTTTAAAATTCTGTAACTTGAAAAGTACAAGAGCGATTTGAATGGTTCCTGTTCTACAAGAAAGCTTTAGAATTAGGCTTTCCTATCCTACATTTTGATAATGCTACATGCAGAACTTCCATAAAACAATGGTTTCAACATTTGGGTTTCGGTTTTTTTTACTCACCCTGTACATCCACCCATTGAGCTAAGCGGCAGTCACTCAATCAAAATGTTTGACAACAGTTGGATTAAAGATCACGCATCTGATCTGTTGTAATCGAGAACATAAAATTTTTGAATTCAATGAGCACAATACAGATACCTAATTAGCCATTAGTACGAATTCTCATAAAGTCACGCACCTGTCACTTTTTCACCAAGGCGTTTGCGTTGATAGATCTTGGCCCTATAGCTGACGTCCGCCCACTTTTTCCTGATGGCCTCCCACCCACCCCGATCCTTTCCCCCAGCTGCTCTGAGTATCTGTTCAATTCTGCCATGCTTTTCTCTTGATATTCTCCACTCCTGCCCCACCACTGCTTCCAAAGAGTTCCCGGTTGTTTTCTTTAACAAAATTGGCGAGAGCAATGGTCTCCCAATCTTCCCACCGCTTTGCTCTCGATTTCTGATAGAAAAATATGACAAACCAGGTTAGCCAAAAAACCCAAAAGTTTGGAATGATGCATATTTAAAATTAAAAATCACAGTAACGAAGTGTTAGTAACTTCAAAAGGGAATTTATTTCCAGAATGTTTACCAACCTATAAGTGGCTGATCTAAGAGGGGGGGGGGGGGGGTTGAAACCCTGTTAATCTGCTGACTAATGTTGTGATGCTAGTAAAATGAGGCCAAACATATAAAATGGAATGCCTAGATGTTCCCGTTTGTTCTCAAATTACCTCAAAATGAAGGAAATAAAAGCACCATATATTTCAAAAACAGATTTGGGCATGCTCGGCGTCCCTACCCCCTAGCATGGCGTGCCTTCACTCCACCCGATATATCAACCCACTCCCGTTTCCGGAAAGCTAGATCTGCCGCTTATTATACAGCAACAGGCCTAAGACAAATTGTTTTTAAGGGAATAAAATCTTAAAACTTAAAACCATTCCGCTGATAGTCTGTTCCCAAAGCCCCAAGATCCAGACGTTGAATATTCTAAGGTAAAGGAACCCCACGGTTGACTGCCGTATAACCGATAGCCACCGCGAGTCTTATCAACTTGGACGTTGTCGGTCCCACTTTCGTTTTGGTTTTACAGGGTTTGTTTTTCATTCCCAAATTGACTTGTGCAACATCAAGCAACCTTCTTCATGTTCTTTGAATGAATTCTTCTTTTGTAGTTTTGTCAGCTAGGCATATGACCACGATGACATGTGAATTAATTAACACGGTTGCGATGAGGCTACTTTAGACGCATGCTCGCCAAGGGCGGATCCAGGGGGGGGGGGGGGCCAAAGGGGGCCATGGCCCCCCCCCCCAAAAAAAAAACGAGACCAATTTTTTTTTTTTTATGTGACATTGCAATAAAGGCAGGCAATGAGTACACCACCATCTTTTCCTCAAAAAAACATTGGTTAAAGTGGTCAGAAATTGCCTCAGATCGCACCACAGGGCATCTAGAATCCAAATTTTTTTAGGGGCCCTTAAGCGGGCCCCGAACCCCACGCCGTAATTTTTTGACCCACTTTCTTGGGGGTCCCAAATTTTTTTGGGCCCCCCCCCCCCAAATTGTGTTCTGGATCCGCCCTTGATGCTCGCCATGGTCGCGTCCTTTATTTTCGTGTTGCTTTTTGGGGGTTTTCTCGGTTTTTGCTTGCCCCACAAAATTTCCCTCAAATGTTCAAACCCTGTCAGTGTTATGTTGTGTTTTCCACGACACAGTCCCGAAATTTCAATATAAACGAGCACTAGGCCTAATCATTTTTATATGATCAGTGCTTACATAAGAGTTTATCCACTTCCAGTGGCACAGAAGCTGTCATTCAAAAGAAATTGAGGGGGAAAAAATTAGCTCACATTATCAACATGAACGTTGGAAATTTAGTTCAGAGATAGGCCTAGTATGAAATTCCATCTCTGCCAAGTTACACGGCGCATGTTTGGGAGATCACGGCGCATTGTCGCATTGTCGCATTGTCGCATAGTCGCATTGTCGCATAGTCGCATTGTCGCATTGTCGCATAGTCGCACAGTCGCATTGTCGCATAGTCGCATTGTCGCATTGTCGCATAGTCGCATTGTCGCATTGTCGCATTTTATAGGGGCCTATCTTGAGTTTCGTCAAATGAGGGCGCGCTCGGCCTTGGTGTTTTTCTCTGCTTGCTAGCCTGAGCTGAGGCTGTGCTTCAATCATGGACGATATTTTACGTCAATGTGTTTAATAGGAAGGGGCGTAATCATACATGTCGCCACTACATTTTAAATTAAATGGAATGGAGTTTGGCCGCCACCATGCATTTAAGTTTTTATCAGAATTGTGTTTTCTTAAAAAGAAGTGGTTTTCTGGCTAGGAAAATAGCAAGGAAGAACCGGTTTTGTGCAAGCAAAATTCAGGGAACAATCTGTTGATACTTATAGCTTGTTGGAAAGTTCCAAAGTCATTCCAAGAAAGTTGCCGCCGTGAATTAGGGTTTAAAACAAGGGAGGAGGATGGGATTTGCTATTTGCTATCATGTGTACATGTGGTTTTTGTTTCTAGTTCACTTAATGATTTGATTTATACCGGTGATAAAATGCCGTCCCATCTGTTTTTCTTTTTTGTGTGTCGGGGAAAACAGTGCATATTATAGCCACGCCAATTTTCTGTCTGAAGAACTATCCATTGAATTCAAATATGTTTCGATGCATGATAAGTTCCAGGAGACAGCGAGCGTGTTCTCTTGTAGGTTCGGGTATTGCGTACAGACTGCTATCGGCAACTTCAAGTGCATCGCAAACTGATTCAATTGCCTCATCTTGTGGGCAGTTCGTATACATGGACACAATATCCAATGTGATCAATAGGCTATCCTGCTTCAATGTCACGTTGTTTAGTTTTTCAAGCACATGCCCGGAATCGCGTGTATATGTGCTTTGTTGTTTGACAATCGGAAACAGAAAATAGTTTATGTAGGCCTATTTTGAAATTGATTGAGTCGGACCTCCGCAACCACTAATAATAGGCCTCCCCACAAACCGCGTTTCTTTGGGTGCTTCTTTGTGAACTTTCGGTAAGAGGTAGAGGCAAGGAGTTTTGATGTCGTGGTTGTCATGGTTGAGAAACTCAATTTTTTGTGTGGATATTACTAATGTGGGCCTGATAATTGTCGTAGCCCCTCATGTATATAGTCTTGTCTGTTCAAAACACATACACCGCGGCCTTTATCGAATGGTTTGATGACTATGTCTCGTCTTTGCTTAAGGCCGATCAGAGCGATGCGTTCCGCTTTTGATATGTTAGATTTTACATTTTTTATTTCCAACTTGAATAATACCTCCACATATCAGTGCTTCTTAGTCTTAAATAAACGGAAATCTTCCCTAGCTGGTTGCAAATACAATGTTTTCAAAAAAATTCATCAGCTCGCAGAGCCCCTCGTACTCCAATTTTATCATACATCCCATAGAAAGAAAGGAATGAGGAACGGCCCTGCTGATGCTGATAGCAAATCCCATCCTCTTCCCTTGTTTTAAACCCTAATTCACGGCGGCAACTTTCTTGGAATGACTTTGGAACTTTCCAACAAGTTATTAGTATCAACAGATTGTTCCCTGAATTTTGCTTGCACAAAACCGGTTCTTCCTTGCTATTTTCCTAGCCAGAAAACCACTTCTTTTTAAGAACTTAAATGCATGGTGGCGGCCAAACTCCATTCCATTTAATTAATTTAAAATGTAGTGGCGACATGTATGATTACGCCCCTTCCTATTAAACACATTGACGTAAAATATCGTCCATGATTGAAGCATAGCCTCAGCTCAGGCTAGCAAGCAGAGAAAAACACCAAGGCCGAGCGCGCCCTCATTTGACGAAACTCAAGATAGGCCCCTATAAAATGCGACAATGCGACAATGCGACAATGCGACAATGCGACTATGCGACAATGCGACTATGCGACTATGCGACAATGCGACAATGCGACAATGCGACTATGCGACAATGCGACTATGCGACAATACGACAATGCGACTATGCGACGATGCGACGGCACGACGCGACTATGCGACGGCCCTATACAAACAATACAAAACAATGCGACGGCACGACGCGACGGCACGACGCGACTATGCGACGGCACGACGCGACAATGTGCCGTCGACGGCGCATGTTTGGGAGGCTTGCTTGGATCTCCCAAACATGCGCCGTGTAACTTGGCAGAGATGGAATTCCATAGCCTAGGCCTAGGCCTGTGAACAGGGTGTTCGTACTCCTAGGCCTAGCCTAAACACTACTTTAGAGTACGTTTAGACTTACGTAAATCTTCGTTCGTTAGGCCTATACTCAATAACATATTTATTTTCAATAGTTGTGTGATGTCAGCTACAGGAGACTATCGTATGAACTAAGAAATTTACCTTTTGCTCACACGATTCCTTGCTTGCTGTTGTTGAGGCGGCCATTTTCCAGCCTCGACTCCAGGGGCGCTTGCGCGTTCCTTACACTAGCCCCTGGTCGTGATGATTAGATACATACATTTATTTCGATGCTGCATAAAGGACGATACATAATGTTATATATTCAAATTGGCAAAACATGTACATATATATATATTTACAATAGTGAACATTAACTAAATGGCAGCATCTAGGTCCGGGGTGAAGCATAAGCTTTTGTTCCCCAGCCTATGGACAGACAGACAAGTGACAGACATACATGGAAAGACAGAGCACAGACACCGGTGTAAGACAGTAATCAAGGCCTTTGTTATCCCTATTACATTGTTTTAGTATGCAATTAAAAATTGATTTTTTAGTTTTCTAGCAAAATTAGAGAGAGTGGGTGATGATTTAAAAGTGTTATCCAGACTATTCCAATATAGAGTGCCACGTTGGACAACACTGTTTTTGGACAATGTCGTTCTACAATAATTAACATACAGATTTTTCCTAGTAGTACTGCGGGTATTATAGGAATGAATGTTTGAAGTAAGTGTAAAACAGGGGTTGAAACAAGCAGGTAATGCACGATTCATATATTTATACATAAATTTTCCTAAGTTAAGATGATACAGGTCAATGAATTTTAACAATTTTAAATTTGCAAATAAAGGCCCAGAGTGTTCACAATAGCCAGTTTTAAAAATTACTCGAACTGCACGTTTCTGTAGAGTAAGCAGTTTGTTGCATTTAGGAGTTAGACTACCCCAGGTCAAAATTGAGCAATTTAAATACGGTAAAACAAATGAGTTGTACAAGGTTAGTAATATGCTACTAGGTAAAAAATATTTTAGACGGTTCATTATACCAATATTTTTTGATATCTTAGCTGTTATAACGTCTATATGATACTTCCAAGTTAAGTTCTCATCAATATGTATTCCCAAAAATTTGGTACCCTTAACCTGATCAAGATGAGTATCATTTAAAATTATAGAAACAGACTGAGTGTTCTTGTACTGGCTAGCACAAAATATTATATAATTTGATTTGAGAACATTTATACATAATTTATTGGCTAAAAGCCAAGTGGTAATTTTCCGGAGCTCAAGATTAAGATTCTGTACCGCTAAGTCTACATTTTTGTCAGTATATAATAAACTTGTGTCATCTGCAAATAAGCAAAATGTAATAATATCTGAAGTGTTGCAGATGTCATTAATGTACAAGATAAACAATAAGGGACCCAATACAGAGCCCTGTGGTACACCGCAAGTTATAGGCTGTTCTGTAGATTTTACAGAATTATACAAGACATACTGGGATCTGTCACATAAATAACTTTTAAACAAGTCTAAGGCTATTCCTCGGATACCATAAATGTTCTAATTTACGAATCAAGATATCATGGTTAACTGTATCAAATGCTTTCGATAAATCCAAAAAGATGCCAATAGAAAAATGTTTGTCATCGATATCATAACACAATTTGTTAACTACATAAGATGTCGCTAAATCAGTAGAGCGATTACGTCTAAAACCAAACTGTGATTCCGAGAGAATGTCATGTTTATATATAAAAGATATTAATCGTGTATATATTAACTTTTCAAATAGTTTCGAAATGTTGATAAAACAGAAATGGGTCTATAGTTTCCAATATCATGTTTCGAGCCTTTTTTATATATCGGTATAACCTGAGCTATTTTTAACCCATCAGGAAAAACTCCAGCTGTAAGGGATTTGTTGAAGACATAAGCCAGCGGTTTAGCCAATGAATACTTGGCCTGTTTAATAAAAAAAAAAGTTTAATTCATCAAATCCAGGGGCCTTTCCTGGAGGAATTTTGTTCAGAGTGTCCACAATCTCTTCTTGCGTAATGGGAGTCAAAAAGAGTGAATTCGAACACCTTTCACTCAGGAATGCCTCAATGGGAGTATTACACAATGGTAGCTCACTGGCAAGTTTGCTTCCTATGTCAACAAAAAACGTGTTAAAGGCATCAGCAATTTCTTTGCTATCAGTGATTTTGTTACTATCAGTACAGAAATACGTAGGGTTCATTTTTTGTTTACGCCTTTTGAGTAGTGAATCTATAAGTTTCCAAGTACCTTTAATGTTATTTTTTTGTTGATTAAATTTTTTGCTTAAATAATTTTTCTTTGATGATTTTATAACAGAGTTAAGTTTATTTTTATACAAAGTATAATTAGATTTGTTCTGTGAAGTACGGTTTTTAAGAAACTTCTTGTACAAGTGGTTTTTCCTCCTAATAGAGTTGTAGATACCCTCAGACATCCACGGTGACTTTGATTTATCATAACGATACTTAACTTCAACCACAGGAAAATGTCTGTCATAGAGTTGTTTAACGTGAGCCAAGAAGTTATTATACATACAATGGATATCATTCGATGACATTATACAATCCCAATCAGTCTCATTCAGATCATGAGTAAAATTTTCAATATTATCGTTACCAAAAACTCGCCTTTTATAATTTGTATTAGCCTGAGCACTTTCTCTAAAGTTATCAATAATTAAAAATACCGGAAGATGGTCACTGATGTCAGTTATAAGAACACCTGAAGTATGGTTCAAATAATCATTTGTTAGGATATTATCAATTAAAGTTGCACTATCAATAGTTATTCTAGTCGGTTTGTTTATGGTGGGATAGAATGGCTGAGAATCAAGAATATTCATAACATTTTGCACAGTATTATCGATATCACACTGCATTAAATTTATGTTGTAATCACCCATAATATAACATTTTTTGTTTTCAGTATTTAATCGACTTAATATTTCATCAAACTGATCTATAAAATTATTACATGATAAACACGGGGGTTTATAGACAACTCCAATGATAACATTTGGTTTATGGGAATTAACAAGCTCAATAAAACAGGATTCTGTTTCAGAGTAGTTTATACATTATTTAATATGCATTTCGAATCATTTCGAATTTTATACACAAGATCTTGTTTTATATAAAGTACAACTCCACCACCTCGTTTATTTTGTCTGCAGGAACCTTCCAATGTATAATTTGGAATCTGGACTAAGGGATCATTTATGTCCTTTAACCATGATTCTGAAACCCCTATGACTGAAAAGCTTGTTTGCAATAAGTTTACATATTGAACAATACTTGTTATATTTTTGGGCAAACTACGAGCATTAATATGCAGTAATTTAGTATTGGTGTTGAACTTAAAAACATTTAGGAACTCATCTTAGTCATAATATTGACACGGAATTTCCGGTACTTGAAGATTTAAATCTGGATCTATATTGTTATTCATACTAGAGTCATGAATTGCTTGACTCATTCAAATAATTAAGCATACAACAAACTACTGAATATCACAAAGGTATAGAATAGGAGTAAACATTTGGGATATGCCGTCTTACACCAGGACACATAGAACAACACAGAAACAACATACATGTATAACAGAGAACAACATTGCATTAAATACATTTGTATACAGAAAATCATGAAAACTGTGGTCGATCATGCAGCTCCCCCAAGACGATATGATTTGAACGGGCCATCTCGGACCTTATACCGGATCAAAGCTGGTACCGACCACGGTATATACGCGAAGTGGACCCGTTCGTCCTTCTGGATACGTCGCAGGTGATTTTCTCGCAACTCCTTACGCTCAGCTCTCTGATGACGTAAATGACGCTGATTGGCTATTCACAGCGTATTGCGCGTGCATTTCGAAGATTGCACGCCGCGGGCGCGCCCGTAATAGCTCTATGGTACGGTACGGTACGACCATTGATCACCATATATACACAGACATGGAGATCAATGGGTACGACTACAGTACACAACGCAGTCCAACCAGCTTCTTCTTGCGTGTGAAACCAAAACAAAGAAGTAGTTAAATCTCTGGGCAACCTCGTCCCCAGGGTGTCGAACAGTACGCGCCCATCACTACCTGCTCTCTCACCCTGGTATTGGATCATTTGCATGTGCAAGATTTTTGCACACGTATGCAAATGAGGAATAGTGTGGTGCATTGGATATGCTTTACATTAGCGTTTGTTTTTGTATGCGGTGTCTGGGGTAAAAACAGAGTCGATTCGTCGCAGCACGAGCACGGCGTGAGTTACGAAAACACGATTTTTTTTTTAAATTAAACTGTTACGATCTTATCGAGACAACATGCAGTATCACATTTCATATTAATATGAACAAACTGGAAAGGAAATTAGTATTTTCGAGAAGGCGTGGACGAATGATCGCGAAAACACGTACTGCACGTTGTGAATAATAACACCAAGTACACGATAAAAATCCATTACTGGCCAATTGCGGTATCCAATCAGGATACAGGAAGAAAGTTTCCTATCCAGGGTTTACTATTGGAAACGAGGTTGGAAATAAAGTAAGCACTGGGGACGAGGTTGATCTCTGGGTGCTTGCTGAGAAGCCACTCTCGAGTTGCTGCATCTGCATCAACATCGATCAGGCCATGGTACTCATTTGGGGGGCGATAGAGGGGGCACTCGGAGATGATGTGGTCAGCAGTCTGCTGCTCCGCTCCACATTCGCAAGCTGGGCTCTGGGATAGGCCCCATCTCCACATGTCAGTATTGAAACGCCCGACTCCGGTGCGGAGCCTGTTTAGTTTAACCCATGCCTGTCGTGGGAGATCAGATCCTGGGCAACTTCTGGATGGTACAGGAATGTATCTATGCAGATGGTTAGGGGATGACTGCCACTTCTGTGTCCACATCTTGGCCATCCAGTGGGCCTTTGACTCAGTGGGTTGGATAGTTGACAATAGATCCTTCCACTTGAGGCAAAGGGGCGCCGGGATTTGAGTCTGGGTTGTGTTTGTTCCCTGCTGATAGCTTAAGATACATCATACGATCATAATATATATACGAAGTCCAATTGTTTTTGTAAGATTTACAGGATTAGAATGTCCACTGACTCTTTAACTTTAAGCTTGATATCCAACCAGCTGAGCTAGCTACAAACAACTCAACCTCGTGCCCCGTGGGTACGATCTTGCAGCGCCATGTTGTTTCCCATCATGCCTTGCGCGATCGTAACCCCTGGAATTGTGTAATTTAAATGTGCCAAAATCACTGATCTCTTTATAAAGACTGGATAGCTAATAAAGAGCCGCACAATGAATGAATTTGACGTCATATTGGTGAGACCTGCTGGTGATCTACAAAGGACAAGTTGCTGTTTTTATAGACAACATGATTTCTTTTGTAACGTCGCGGTTCACTTGACTTATTTTGACCACCACCACTGACCAAGGTTTACTACAATTTTTGTAACGTCGTGGTTACTTTAAAATGCTGCAAATCACTTTTCGGCGTTTTTTGAAATAATAATCACTACGGAAATGTGTCCCTTTAAGAACATCATAATATGTGTACGTGACCAAAATGCGCGTCAACTGTTGATACAACGCGCGTGTATATACGCGTACAACGTTCGTATTATACGCGGCCATCTTCGTGAGACCGGGGGCGAATTGGTCAATATGCAAAGTCTACTGTGTGAATGTTGTATGCATATTCGCTATCCAGTCTTTATATAGAGATCAGTGACCAAAATACGGTACATTATAATTAGGGCTGCAGTTTATCCGTTTTACGTGCCGACGCCATCTTTAAAATGTTAAAAGTTGTGATTTTGAAGAATCAATCCTTTCAAACACAACGTTTGGACGTTGTGTTAATTAGCAAAGATTTGTATTAAATGTACGTACCCCTTTCGTGCCTTTACAACCACAGATACAGGGTGTTTTTTAGCGAAAAACGCTGCTGACATAATCCATATCGAACAGGCATCGCGACTTTTGAATCCTTTTTCGTACGTGACGTTACGTGCAAAAGCTAAGCACGCGAGCGCGAGCTCGAGTAGCGTGAGTACGATACTATTGTGGCGGTCTTGTGTCGACGATGCCTTGGATATTGCTCTCTGCCGACCCGACGAGCGGCTGTGGGGAAGGCCAGGGGAACAGGTCCGTTTTGGGGCAGTCTACCGCCAGACGCTCAGGGAACACACTCACTCGCGCTCTCACGCAAACCTCACGAACACACTCGGGGAAGGGTTAACGTCCAATGAATAGATCAGACACTCGGGTATTTAGGGCTTCACTGCTTTATTATAACCACTTGGAGACCCAATAAGATGCGTCCTACTTAGGTGCGTCCTACTTAGGTGCGTCCTACTTAGGTGTGTCCTACTTAGGTGTAAGAATTGGACCCTTTCCAATAATCGTCAAGAACTGGAATGCTTCCCGTACCAACCAGATTTCCTAATCCCTGCACTCACCGGAACTAAACCAGTGCTCTTCCTGAGTGAAAGACTGACCACAGCTGTACTACACACGCTTCAGCAACTCCAAGTCTCTGAGCGGGAACTGTGCTACGCTTCGCGCCACAATTAACAGCTAAAGCACACAACGTGAGCAGTGCAATGGGAGAGTGCAATCCATGGACGAGTGAAATTGAAGAGAGTGAGTGCGCGCGCGACACGCGCTTATATACCCGCGCTGGGTACCAACCAGCCACGCTACTCGCGCGCTGTACAACGGACAGAAGTCCGCGTACCAACCAACTAAACTACGGTGAACCTAGCGCGCCAATATTAACTGTTCCGCTACACAGCCGCGCCCCAGGTTTGGTCAGTCCCTTGACCTTAAAAACTGATAACAATAAGGAACAGTTATAAAAACTATAACTCCTAACAAGGTGCTCTGCCACCTTTGGCTAACTTAAATAAAGCTTAACTTAATAACAGTCAAAAAATGTCTCATCTGTAATCCTTGTACAAAATAATTTGCTGACCTACTCAGGTCCTAATACAAAATAATGGTTTGACCTACCTAGGTCCTTATACAAAACTCTCCTTTAGTTTACAAGAAAACAAAACTTTATCGAAACGAAACTTTATATAAAACAGTTCAAAATGCCTCTTCTATTACAAACTTGAACAAGTGCTTAACAAATGTTACCAAAAAAGATCCTCAACAGTTCAACAAACAGTTCAACAAAGCCTCTTTAGGTAGACGTTATCCTTATAGCTTCTAAGGATCCTGTGCAACTCCAGCCAGGAAATCCACGTCGTAGGTGCGCTGTAGTTTGTCCTTGGTCACTTTGTTGCCTTCATGGTACACCTGTCGTGTAGTAGTCTCCATCACGCGGTTGACTCTACCCATCATGGCACTGATGAGATCCTCATCCGAATAAGGTGTGCCGACTGAATCACCATCGGTCTTCATCAACCTGCATAGGCGACCTTCTCCCTGTGATGTTGGACTTGGTGACGTTTGTTGCTCTGTCGACTTCTTTGCCTTTAGGTGTCTCAAGTAAACGACATCATACTCACGTGTCGTCGAGCCTTGGAGTGTCTTGTCTCCATCTCTGTACAGGTAGGATTCCTTAACCTCCTTGATCCGGACTGCCTGTCCCGGTAGCAGCCTGTCTAGGTGCAGTGGTGTTGACATGACTGGGATGTTCTCTCCCCCCATAGCGGTGGTTTCCTGACCATCGCGTCGTTTGGCCTCATCCCTCATCAACTCTATCATCGCTCGCGGCTTCCCTCTCGGCGGCATGCCTGGCTCCTCATGGCTGTGGGGCTCCTCTAAATCCATCATCAGCGGAGGGGTAGGCGACAGTGTGATCTCTGGGAGCTCTCCACTCCCGCTGTCACCTAAGATTGCTGCTATTTCCAACTCCACAGCAACATCTGGTACTTCAACTACTTCCGGCCCCTTCGCTTCTCCTTTCGCCCCCATCTCTGGTGCTACGTTTAAAGCCGACGGCGTCTGAAGAGTAGAGCTCGGCCTTGGCTCATCGCGAACACTGGTACTGCTTCGTACCTCCTCCTCCTCAGGTGCACTTGAAACTGTCGATGGCGCCTTCTTCTCCTTTGGACGCTTCCTAGTCACTTCTTCCTCATCTTTCTTGTCCCGGCTACGCTTCTTTGTAGCGGCAGTAGGTCCACTCTCGCTCCGTCCAGCAGAACGCGACTTGACCTCTGGTTGGGAACCTGGTTCACCCCATTTACCTTTAGGTGACTTTTTGCCTCCTTGGCGATGTCTTTCTGCCTCGCTCCTGGTACGCGCCTCACGCTCCCTGTCCTCATAGGACTCAGCCTTGATCCCATTTACCTCAGCCAGGCAGGACGGATGACAATCTTTATAATGATTCAGCAAATTATCCCGCCGATTGTTCTTGTGTGAACACTGCTGGCACCAATAAAACACTCGTGGCCCATGCTCCACTGTCAGATGTCGGTCCAGACTCCTCCGATGTAGAAACACACTGTGGCATTTCGGACAGTCTATTGTCTTCGCCTCGTCTAGGTCCAGTGGAGTCCTCTTTGCTGGCGAGTCTCGACCCATGTTTATCTCCTGACAAATGATGAAAAGAAATGAATCTCGTTAGTGTCTCATGACTAGTTAAAGAAATGGCTCGGGCATTCTGTAGCACGCTCACACACGCATTCAGTTAAACGCATGGGTTCCCCTCACGGCCTGGCCTGTATAGGTTCATGCCCCCGGCTGTTCCCGCACAACCTTACAAATAGCGTTGTGGCCTTCGCCTGTGTCTAGGTGGGTTTCTTCTCCCCGCAGGCGTAGGTGTCCTGTCCTGGTCTCTATGTGTCGTTACTGTAACATCGTTAGTTTCCCTAGGTGTATCTTGCGTCTCTCCATCCATGTCTTGTGATTCTCCGACTAACTCCGCAGGTACATCAAATCGGATGTCTTCTTGATCTCGAGCTTCTGCAACGGTCTCTTCATCTTGTCTCGGCGGTTGACAGGGCGACTCTGCCGTCCATGGTTTTAGCGGCTGACCTTGGTAAGGTTTAAGTCGGTCAAAGTGGACGACCTTTTTCCTACCTCTTGGCTTTTGCTGAATTCTGTACGTGACATCTGATAGCTTTTGCAGTATCAGGTAGGGCCCTTCCCATCGTCGTTGTAACTTTGGCGATAGGCCCTTTGTCTTGCTTGGGTTGTGTAGCCACACGAATTCTCCTGTCTTCAGTTTGGCTCCTATCGTTTTCTGATCGTAGCACTTCTTCTGTCTCCTTGCACTACATTTGAGTACTTCCCTTGCCCGCTCGTGGGCTAACTGCATATCTTCTCTCAATTGAAGCGCATAGTCTGTTTCTTCGCTAACTTCACCATCCTTTGCAGTAACTCGAGTAGTCAAATCGAGCGGCAGGTACAATTCTCTGCCTAACATGAGCATGTTAGGTGTCTCACCGGTTGACTCATGAGGCGTTGAACGGTAGGCGAATGTAGCTAGCATCACCTTCTGGTCCCAATCACGTTGCCGTTTGTGAGGATCAATCATAAGGGAGACCATACTCAACAAAGTCCTGTTAAAACGTTCAATCATCCCGTCGGATTTCGGGTTATATGGGGTTGTTCTCGTCTTCCTAATACCTAGGATGCTACACATCTCGGTGAAGACATTCGATTCGAAATTCCGTCCCTGGTCCGAGTGTAACTCTATCGGAACGCCAAATCTGCTCACAAATTCCGATACAAACTTCTGGGCCACAGTCTCTGCTTTCTGATCCGGGATCGGGTATGCTTCGACCCATTTACTGAGGTAGTCTCCTACTACCAGCACGTATCGATTACCTCGCTCTGTCTCAGGGAGCGGTCCAAGTATGTCGAGTGCCACTCGCTGCATCGGGGCGCCTACAGCATACTGCTGCAACGGTGCTCTTCTTGTTCTTGCAGGTGACTTCTTTGTTGCGCACAGGTTGCATTGTCTCACGGAAGACCTTACATCAGCGCTCAACCCGACCCAATAAAACCTATGGCGCACCTTCGCCAATGTTTTCCTCTGTCCCAAGTGACCTCCAGTCTCACCACCATGGAGTTCCTGTACAATCTCTTCACGGTGTGGCTTGGGTATGATGACTTGATACTTGATTACGTGGCCTTCATCGGATTCCCATCTCCTACATAGGAGTCCGTCTCTAACTTCAAGTTGGTCCCAAAGCAACCAGTACGTCTTCACTGCAGGCGATGCTGGCGTCATTTCTGCCCATTCTGGCCTCTCACCAGAACCAAGTTTCGCCTTCAGAATCCAACCTAGTGTCTGATCCTCCTGCTGGGCCTTTCCCAATAACTCCTGTGTCACTGTAGGTTCCATAGCCACGATTCGCACCGTAGGTGAATTTCCTTCTTTTGAAGTCTTCATTGTCTCTTTCTCCTCATGCCCCTCGGCACCTGCTGCCAACTCTTTGCCCTCTCGGCCACATTGAGTACATGGTCGCCTCGAAAGCCCATCTGCGTTCCCGTGGGACCTTCCAGCACGATGAACTATGGTGAAATCATATTCGCTCACCACCTGCAACCAACGGGCGATCTGTCCCTGTGGGTCACGAAAGTTTAACAGCCATCGGAGTGCTCCATGGTCCGTCCGGATGGTGATTTTTCTCCCGTACACGTAGGAACGAAATTGTTTCAGGAATACAACTACGGCGAGAAGCTCCCTACGTGTTACACAATAATTTCTTTCTGGCTTGCTAAGGACTCTGCTACCGTATGCAATAACCCTTTCCTGACCATCGACGACCTGTGAAAGGACAGCGCCTATACCGACGTTGCTCGCGTCTGTGTCGAGTACATAATGTTCCTCTGGACTGGGATACGCTAAGATAGGTGCTTCCTGTAGAAGTTTCTTCAGCATTTGAAACGCATTCTCGGTCTGGTCATCCCATTCGAACTGTCTCCCCTTTTCTGTCAGGCGGTGCAGTGGCCGAGCTATGTCGGCGAACCCTTTCACAAAACGCCTGTAGTATGACGCTAGACCTAAAAAGCTCTGCACCTCAGTAACTGTTGTAGGTGTAGGCCACTCACGCACTGCCCTGATCTTCTCTGGATCTGTTGCTATGCCTTGACTAGACACAATGTGTCCAAGGTACAAGACCTGCCTCCGAAACAGTTCACACTTCTTCGGCTTTAACTTCAAACCAGCATCGCGTAGGCGTTGGAACACCACCTTCAAGCGTCTCAGTTCATCCTCCACTGTCTTGGCAAATATGATAATGTCGTCGAGGTACACCAGTAGAATGTCCCACTGTAGGCCTGCAAGCACTCGCTCCATCAGCCTCTCAAAGGTCGAGGGCGCATTGCAGAGGCCAAATGGCATAACTCGCCAACAGTAGAGACCTCCCCGTACGACAAATGCCGACTTCTGCCGCGCCTCGTCGTCCAACTCCACCTGCCAATATCCTGCAGCTAGGTCCAAAGTGGAGAACCACTTCGCGCCTTCCAAGGTATCCAATGAGTCGTCGATGCGCGGTATCGGATACGCATCCTTTATCGTCAGGGAATTTAGGCGGCGGTAATCTATACAAAACCTCCTCGTCCCGTCCTTTTTCTTTACAAGTACAACATTTGCGGCCCAAGGACTGTCACATGGCTCGATTCTTCCATCTTCAAGAAGACTTTTCACCTGTCGGGTTATTTCTTCTTGCTCCACGGTCGGATATCTTCTGGGCCTTTGCTTTACAGGCACTGCATCACCGGTATTGATGTGGTGCTTGACCCAGTCTGTACGGCCTATGTCCCGATCTCCCTTAGAGAAGACGTCTTGGTAGTCCCTCAATAACTTCGCGATATCACTATGGTGCTCCTGATCAACCTCCGTCTTACACCGATTAAACAGATCAACAAGGTGCTCGGGCACATCTAGTCGGGCCGCTTTTTGTGACTCCACATCTCGTGTGCTTTCAATCTCCTTCTCACCTACAGGTGTGAGGTAACCCGCCATAGTTCCCCTATGAACTACACATTCTCTCTTGCCTGGATTGAAAACTCTAACCGGTAACACCTCTTGATCAGCATCAACTACTGCTCGGGCAACGATCATCCCCTTGTTCGCAATCTCGCTGCGGTCGACTGGCTCTAGAATTCCAAGACCGTTATGCTTCGCTTTTCCACTAACATGTCCCTGCAAGATTGCCTCATGTCCAGGTGGCACTCTGGTCGTCCGTCCAACGACTATCCTCGCACAGAATGCTGCTCCATAATCATCGCTGCATTTCACCCTTTCTCCATTTACTGTGAGCTCAAGTGTCCTAAAGTTGAGTGACCCGCATGTTGGGTACAAAAAATCCATACCCAGGATTCCATCCATAGAGTGTAAATTTCCGAAGGTCGCGTACACTGGATGTGTCGTTCTTCCAACCTGTAACTCCACCCAGGCGCTACCTAACGTCACTATCCGCGAACCATCAGCATTTTTAATGCACGAACCCTCATTAGAAAGATGAGGCCTATTCTCAGGTGAGATCTTGTGGTAGAGAGTAGATGACAGAAACGTGTCTGTTGCCCCGGTGTCCACCAGAAGCTTCGCCTGCTGTCCCCTCACCACTGCTGGTACAAACATGCCCCTTTTCACTCTTTCTGCTGTTGCAATTGAATTGGTAATTACATGACCCTTGTCTATTGGTTTGTCTCGTGGACGACGGTCTTGTGGCCCTCTTCTCCTCCCAGCTTTCCCTCGGGCCCTGGGGTCAGCTGCGATCCGTTTCCCGACCCGTGTCTCTTTGCTGGCGGCCATTTACAGTCACGAGCGAAATGTCCTTTCCTCTCGCACCTGAAGCACACAATGTCCTCTCTAGGTCGTCTCCTGTAGGAGGTACTCGGAACGCCTTCTGTCATGTTTGGCTTGTCGTTCCCTGCACCTGTAGGTCTCCCTTGCACCAGGTTAGCCACCCACGCTTTTGTCTCTTCTTGAGCTCTTTGTATGGCCTCTGCCATCCGTTTCTGGCTATTTCTTACGAAATCTTCCAGCTTTTCCACCGAAGAGTCATTTTGTCCCTCTAGTACTCGTGCTTGCTTTGGGTTGCGACTGGGCCTCTGTTGTTCCACCTTGAGGAAACTCTCTGTCGCCATTGCTGCCCTTATAGCCTCATCGAGTGTCTTTGGCTGTGTCCTGAAGATTCCTTCACGGATGGCCTGGTCCTCTATCGCGTCCGAAAAGTGACCTCTCGCTAGGCGATCCTTCCCTTCGTCTGCTATCTCAGGATATGCCAGCGTGGCCAACTCCCTGATTGACTGACCTAGCTCCCTCAGTGTTTCCTTTGGTCCCTGTCGTCTGCAACGCAGCTCCATCAAGTGGTTTTCCGACAATTGGCCCGGTCCGAATCTCCTCTCCAGCCTGTCTTTTAATTCTTTATACGTCATCGTTTGACTACCATCCGGACTGTTTGATAGCACCTTCACCGCTATCCCCTGCAAGCTCGCAGCCAAGAAGACTTTAGCTTGTTCCTCCGTCCACCCGTTAGCGAGTTTGCACGCTTCAAAATGCTGCCAAAAATCCCTCCATACAGTCTTGCCGTTGTACCGATCTGGTACGATATTAGGTCGCTTCAACTCTGCAGGCGAACGGCCGTCTCTCTTCACTTCAACCACCGGCTCTCGCCTATCTAGGCTAGACCTGTCCTCGCCTGAAACTTGCTTTTCTGGCTCTGATGCTCTTCCGGCTGCACCTGCTGAGAAATTCCTCTCCATTGACCACCCTTTTTCTGTATCAGCATTACTCTTGATTTCTTGTTGGGACGCTTCTACCGAGGTCGAAGATGTGACTGGTGTATTTGTAGGTACCAGTAATGAAGACGATAGTGTAGGATACCTGGTTCTGGGTTTTGGCATAGGTCTGCACCTTGGCATAGGTGTTGACGATGATATCAGGCTACTTGATGCATCTCTAACAGTGTCAAGGTATCTGAAACTCGTTGTTGGTAACTCCACTTGGGCACCTGCCTCTGCATCCACCTGCCGACTTTCAAGTTGCACCCTTCTCGTCTCCAGTTTGTCTAGCTGTTCATGGAGTTGACCCAATTTTGCCCAGAGCTTCTCAGTCTCAACTTCTAGGCGTTGTTGCTCCTCCGCGTACTGGGAAGTTTCAGCCGCGTCCTCGGTCAGTTCCTCTATTAGTACCGGTCTAGGTTGGTTTGCTTGTTTCTTTTCCATGACGTACGCCTATCTGGGTGACTCTGTCCTAGGTAGGTGATTGTTTGCTCGTAGTTCGTGATGGGTTCTGTGTTGTGTAATCCTGGCGCCTATCCCACTTCTGACACCATTTGTGGCGGTCTTGTGTCGACGATGCCTTGGATATTGCTCTCTGCCGACCCGACGAGCGGCTGTGGGGAAGGCCAGGGGAACAGGTCCGTTTTGGGGCAGTCTACCGCCAGACGCTCAGGGAACACACTCACTCGCGCTCTCACGCAAACCTCACGAACACACTCGGGGAAGGGTTAACGTCCAATGAATAGATCAGACACTCGGGTATTTAGGGCTTCACTGCTTTATTATAACCACTTGGAGACCCAATAAGATGCGTCCTACTTAGGTGCGTCCTACTTAGGTGCGTCCTACTTAGGTGTGTCCTACTTAGGTGTAAGAATTGGACCCTTTCCAATAATCGTCAAGAACTGGAATGCTTCCCGTACCAACCAGATTTCCTAATCCCTGCACTCACCGGAACTAAACCAGTGCTCTTCCTGAGTGAAAGACTGACCACAGCTGTACTACACACGCTTCAGCAACTCCAAGTCTCTGAGCGGGAACTGTGCTACGCTTCGCGCCACAATTAACAGCTAAAGCACACAACGTGAGCAGTGCAATGGGAGAGTGCAATCCATGGACGAGTGAAATGGAAGAGAGTGAGTGCGCGCGCGACACGCGCTTATATACCCGCGCTGGGTACCAACCAGCCACGCTACTCGCGCGCTGTACAACGGACAGAAGTCCGCGTACCAACCAACTAAACTACGGTGAACCTAGCGCGCCAATATTAACTGTTCCGCTACACTATGCTATTTTTAGGATCATTTCGGGAGAGTGACCTGTCACGTGCGAGGGATTAACCAATAATAGGGAAAAAGGGGACCGATTTTCATAGAAGTCGGATTTTCATGTGACACCGGATCGATCGGCAGCAGGCTAGGCCCAACCTCGTCCCCAGGGTGTCGAGCAGTACGCGCCCACCACTACCTGCTCTCTCACCCTAGTATAGACCGCTTGCAGACGCGTTCGATAATTGACGCGCTAAGGTGAGCGACACCATGTTATGGGACAAAATGTGCGTGAATTGATATACGCCTGTCCCACAACATGGCGTCCGGCGCCTTCGCGCGTCGATTATCGAACGCGTCTGCAAGCGGTCTATTGGATCATTTGTATGTGCAAGATTTTTGCACACGTATGCAAATGAGGAACAGTCTGGTGCCTGGATATGCGTTACACATTAGCGTTTGTTTTTGTATGCGGTGTCTGGGGTAAAAACGGAGTCAATTCGAAGCAGCGCGAGCACGGCGTGAGTTACGAAAACACGATTTTTGAAATCAAACTGTTACGATCTTATCGAGACAAAATGCAGTATCATATTTCATATTAATATGAGCAAATTGGAAAGGAAATTAGTATTTTCGAGAAGGCGTGGACGAATGATCGCGAAAACACGTACTGCACGTTTTGAATAATAGCACCAAGAACGCGATAAAAATCCATTACTAGCCAATTGCGGTATCCAATCAGGATACAGGAAGAAAGTTTCCTATCCAGGGTTTACTATTGGAAACGCGGTTGGAAATAAAGTAAGCACTGGGGACGAGGTTGGGCTAAGCCGTACCGTGCACGTGCCGGTGTAGCATGAATTTAGGTTTTATGAAATACGGACTCTTTGATGGTATTGCGCATGCTCATGCATAGATAATTAGGAGAGGGACCGGTCACGTGTGAGGGTTTAACCAATAAAAGGGAAAAAGAGTCCGATTTTGATACGAGTCCAATTTTCATATGACACCGGGACGACAAATCGCATTATTTTTCGTCTGCATCCGGTCGGACATCCATATGGTATTAAACGTTTACATGTACAGAAAATGAGCCTCCTTCAGCAATATCAAGGTATCATTTGGCCTAATTTCATTCATTTCAATGTGATTTTAGACCACTCCTACACCAAACGCGTAGAGACTTCAGGGGCGGATTGCAATAACCGGTCTTAAAGCTGTCTATGCGCATTAGACGCTCTAAAACTAAGCTCTGGCTGTCAGTCAGTCTATAAGTAAGACCATTGCAATGACACGGTCTAAGTATTAAGTCTTAAAATAGTTAGCCTGGGTTGGGCTGGCTTAAAACGGTCTATTGTTTGGATTTTTGGAATTGACTGGTGTAATGAATTATTCTTTCCCAAAATATTTTTTCGCAGTTGATGAGTGTTTGATGATTAAATCTTAAAAAAGCAGAACACTGCTTGGAGAGAAAATTCTCTGGGATAGAAGGGATCTTCTGGAAAAATGTAATGACACTGAGTTGTACTGCAAATACAATTTTCTCAACATAAAATTTCGGAATTGACATTTGATTTCCCATGATATGAATCACACAAACCTAACAAAAAAAAATGTGCAGTCTCTCCAGTATTCGCCCGTAAACATGGAATGTTTGTTTGTGAATCATTACTCTAAGCGGGCTTAGTAAAGACCAGCTTATTGCAATGGGCTAAGTTTGGTGTCTTAACCAAGACCGTCTAAGAGCAATAGCAGGCTAAAATCGGACTGGTTTAGCCAGCCGACTTAGACCGCGTTATTGCAATCCGCCCCAGGTTCAAGGCTAAGACTAGACCCGTCATTGCCCGTGGACGTGGAGGACTTAAACTATTCTACTTAGCCCAGGCGGACTCCCTTTCCTCCCTACGTACAGTCGATCGTAATGCAATGAAGACTTCGTCCAACCTGGGCTAAGCCTAAGAGTCTACTCTTAGTGCAAACAGTGACTTGTCTTAATAGTAAGACAACTCACTGTTTACACCGAGCCAAGCGACGTTAGCACTGGTTATAGGCCTAACGTTAGGTTTAAAACAAAAAGCTAAGGCTTTGACTGAGCCTAGGCTAGGCCTATACGGTTGAAAGGCCATCATAACAAAGTTTATTACAAATGTAACCTTTCAAAGCTATGGCTGTGTTATGTGGCATGGTGGGCTAGGTCCTGACCTAGGCCGAACCTGTTTTATTTAGCCCGGTCTACTCTCAGTTCAATTATTTATACTTTAAATATATGCTTTCCTCCCCATTTGAGGCAAATATACTGGAGCAGGAAGGATACAGATGTTGCCCTAAAGCTATTTGCACAGCACAGCTTCATATCATGGTTACCTTAATTAAAGATGTTGTTTATTGCTGGAAGATACGCCAGGCTGTTGAACCTTTGTGAACAATGTCAGTTTCATGAAATTAAGGCCGAAATTCAAAAACGGCGGCCTCCGGATTTAGGGCACTAAATCGGCCGAGTGTTCCCTAACGTGGCACGCTTGAACTATCCATGCTTGAAAAAAATCTTGGAAAATCCCAAGTTAACGTAAAGAATTTCTTTACAGTTGACAAATTCTGATGAACCGTTATTATCTCAACTCATATATACCCAACTACAACTTCGTCAGAAAATATTTAAACAAAATGTTTTTGGGTGCATTTTAAAAGGATTTCATTATTTTAAAAGGATTCATATCGCACCAAAATAAAATGTCTCTGTTACCTTTGTAACAGCTAGGTAAATTCAGGATTTATGAACGGGAATTTTTAGAGCTTGATAAAATTTCACTTACTGTGAAATTTGACATAAAACTTTTGCTCTAGCGGCCATGTTGGGCATCATTGGACGCATAAAGGCACTGTTCAGTGCAGACTGGACTGGACACCATCCGACAATACATGGCACTTATTGTTGTTTCACCTACAACAAACAATATTCCTTACAAAAAAAAAACACCCAGTATCCTCCACTAGTGACACATGGAATTGCTTGGTATGGCATGGCATTTTTTTCAAAAGGGTAATACTGAATCAAACGTTTCTCCGTACCAAAACTTTTTTCCGCATTGTGCCCTTTTTGGACTCTAAAATGTATTTCTCACAAAATTATATTATTTAGAAAGATGGTCAAAACATACACTGTACTAATGATGTTTCTATTCTTTGTTTTCAATTCATGTTCTGCAAACCTTGCTACACTTTTTACATGGATATTCTACATGTAAATGTCCTCATTCAAAGAAGCAGCAACATGGTGAGCAGCCTAGTCGGCATTAGAAATAAATAAGAATTAATCACTCAGTACTTAAGATAGAATGCAACAATCTATGTTTGCTATTCAGGAAATTGTTTTCCTTTTATACTTAATCCAAAGGACAACATTCGAATCTCCCACCCCACAGAATGGACCGATCCAGTAAGCACCGCCCCATGGTATTCTGACCAATCACAGTCGTGATTTATGTCCGACATGCGTGCACAAAAGTCCGACATGCGTGCACGCGCGTATGATGCGCGCGGCAGGAAAATGCAGTGTGGCATTGGAGAGGAGCACGTGTTAATTTGTCACGTGCGCAGTGGGAGGGGCTTACTGGAATCGGTCCATTGTCAATGAGAGTTTTCATCCATAATGGTCATTATGTTCTTTGAAAGGCCTTGAACAAGGCAGAGCCCAAAATCCATGGTTCTGCTTGCCATCAGCAAATAGTCCTGATTACTTGGAAAATTCCACACTTACAGTTACTGCTATTGAATAGTGTTTTTAGATTTTGTGCTTACATTACAGGGTTAACACAGCAGAAAGATTGGATGTCATTGATATTAGCGAAGGATTTTGTGGTTAGCAGAGCTAAGACATTAGGCCCAGGTCAAATGATACCCTTTCAACCAAGAACCGTTTTCCATTCACGTTCACAACCATTTATAAATTACACCCTTTTACCATCTTAAATCTATCTCTGGGCCCCTCTGGCCCTGGCACATTAATTTGACTGTACTGATGATGGTAGTGCAAGAAATCTTAGAAAAAATATGCCATTTCTTCTGATTTGGTAAATCTTACTGCAAGGGTAAGTCTGTTTTGTCTCTTTGCCTGACTGAATTTCTGATGCATTTCTTACAAGGTTGGCATCTGCAGCCGAGGAGTGCCAGAAGACCAGTAATGTGGACTTGCAGCATCTTATCAGCAGCTGTGAGAACTGTAGACTGTTGGTAGGAAGAGCCAAGGAGATGGACACAAACACAGTTAGACAGGTCTGGATGCTGCGCTGATTTCTGTTGGTGTGCTACACAGAATTGTGTTTCAATGTGCTGTGTTGTTCTGTGTTGTGCTATATGCTGCACAATGATGTGTTATTTTTTTTGTTCTGCTTTTGTCCCCCCCCCCCCCCCCCCCATTTATATCTCAGTTTTAAAGTTTCCAATTTAAAAAAAGAAAGAATTGTTTTCAAAGATGCACAAAGAAATTGACTGGAGCAAGGTTTGAACCTACGACCTCCGATTACCATTCTGGATCTCAAGCTATCCATACATCCCTATGTTGGCAGTTCCCTAACACTAGCACCCTTTGAACAAAGACATTGACAATTTGGGGACTCACCAACATATATAGGGCTGGATAGCTCAGTTGGTAGAGCACCGAGGTCTCAGGTTCCAACAACAACCCAGTCAATTTCTTTGTTCAACTCAAATTTGACAACAGTATTGTAATACACCTAGTGAGTTTCCTCAGTGGTTTATTTGAAGAAAAAAAATTGATAAAGAAAATGCATTGTTCCCGTCAACTGTTGAACAGGCTGCCTTGCAGCAACTAGACATCACCTTGACTGACCATCTTGAGATACTGAGGGCTAAGAAGGCTCAAATAGATGCTGGAGGAGGAGCAACCAGCAACAAGAGGAAACAGCAGGCAAATGAAAAAGGTGACGACATCAAAAGCTGAGAATTTCTTGTAAATTATGTACAGAAGTATATGAACTAAGTGTACGTTTCAGTAATTCTCACAAAATTTGAGAGCCATGATTCTCTCTTACCTCCTACCATCAACACAGTCCATTTATCAATTATAGACTGAGCCAAAAAGTTGATTCAGTTTTAGAGGACAAAATCACCAAATGGACAAAAGCACTGTGTACAAAAACTCATCTGCAGGGCTGGGTAAGCTATGTGTTATTTTGCCATTTATGTCACAATCAGAATCGGGTTTGGGGGTTTTTTTTGGGGGGGGGACTCAAGGGAATCCTTTTTCTGTTGCAAGTCTTGATAAATTGGTGAAACACAAGTCTCCAAATTACCAAGACGTATAAATGCATAAATCTTAAATGTTTCAGAACCATTCGTAGCATTTATTTCTATTATTGTATCTGTAACCTATTAACCCATCCCATCAGTCCCTATACATCTCCAAACTGCCCAGCACTATAGGTTTTATGGATTAATAAGGGAATAAATACGAGTTCATACAATGTCAGTGCCCACTTCTGGGTCACTAGTGCAAAGGGGCTAAACAAAGGACTTTTTTTAAGAACTTTTTATGATTGCAAGTTCCATCTGGGATTTTGTTTTTCATTTGCTACAGATGCTAGAACCACCAGTTCAGACACCCATTCCCAGAGCCGGACACTTGCCATAGAGGATACCATCGTTAGGAAGGGAACAGTGAGCTTCAGTGATGTGGCTGGTCTAACACAAGCTAAACAGATCTTAAGAGAGGCTATTGTCATGCCTGTACAGTTCCCTCATTTGTTTACAGGTGAGATTAATGATCTACAGATTCAAAAACAGTATCTTTAATGTCATACATGTAAGCAGGCTGATGGGGGCAATGGGCATCAGTGATTTGGTTGATGGTAGGCCTACTGGCAAAAAAATCCTTAGGGAGGCTTTTGAAATTTTGTCATTAGTTTACCAGGTGTACTTAATTATATAACACCTCATCACCCACAGATTCTGTATCTTGATTGGCTTAGAGCGAGTCACATGGCATTCGTGTTTTTACTACCTTTTTGTGCACAGCCAAAAACGTATACAACAGCTGCCTTGGTTTGAAAAAGTACTATACGCATGATGACCAACTTAACAATAGGTCTGTGTGCACGGCATGCAGACATACATGTACATGTATATGAGTTGCGCATATTGTTCCTATACGCCATACAAAGTTGGGTTTTATGAATGGGTAGTTTGAAAAAGTACAAGTCAACTAATTTCATCATGAAATAGAAGTACATTTTAATTGGATTTTGGTTAAATTAATCAGTTATCTCTTACAATCATGCAGAATCTGTAAGTGAGGTGTTATAAAACAATTATTGACTGCTTTAACTCATTGTGTACTAAAATTAGCCTCCCTAGGTGATTCATTTCCCTCGGCTATGCCTTGGGAAGCAACGCTCCATGGATCACCTCGGTAGGCTAGTTTTACCACACCACTCAAAGCAGTCAATATTTGTATACTACGGAGGGGTGGGACCTATAGTGGATTATATATAGACCATGTCAACCATTGAGTTAACCAACAGGCAAAGCAAACACTAAAGCATATTTCTCATGTGTATATCATCAGAAATTCACAGTAAATGTCAAGTCTTGAAACCACCCATTTTTCAAGAGAAAATCATGCAGTGCAGAATAGTCTGATTAAAGTTCAAACTTTCCTGCAAACTTTCTTTAATTAAAGATTTTATCAAGCCATTTGGATAATAAGTAATCTTCCTTTATTTTTAAAGTTTGTGTGTGTGTGTGTGTACTTTTTAAGGTGCCAGGAAACCATGGAAACGCATTCTTCTCTACGGCCCACCCGGTACCGGCAAGTCACGTCTTGCTCAGGCTGTGTCAGCAGAAATCAACTCCACGTTTTATTGTGTGTCCAGCTCTGATCTTGTCTCAAGCTGGGTCGGGGAAAGTGAAAAGTATGCATGGGTTCCCTCATATTTGCAGCACATGAGATTGGAAGTTGAAGTTATCTTTGAAACAATTCTAGCTTGTTTAAACAATTGTGGGTTACAGATTCAAGCAATTACTTAGTAATATCATTCACCATCACCAATACTAAATTGGGAAGTATTTGGATATTCCTAATTTTTTGTCATTCAACCATAACTGTAACCTACTGTTTCAATATTTCAAGCTAACTCTTGATATTAGGCATGCAAGATTAATTTTTTCAAAGATCTTTCATGAAGGAATTGTACAATCAAAAGTTCAACTCATATCCAAACCAAAGAGACACATTTTCAAAGTTGATTATATTGTATTGCCAGTCATTTCAGGAGTTTGCATCTGTTTATGTGCTTTTAAAATTAGTTAGTTCCTTTTCTCTTTCAGATTGATCAAAGAGCTTTTTGTGCATGCTACTCAACAAGAGGGAAGATCTGTGAGTAACAGTTTCATTAATAAGGGAATAAATGTGTGCTTAGCCGGTTTTAACCACTATGTTTAAGACCGCTTGGAGTCTGGATGCTGATAATTACCCTCGCCTTTGGCTCGGGTCATTATCAGCATCCGGACTCCAACTGGTCTTAAATATAGTGTTTAATACCAGCCAAGCACAATTTTACTTCATGTTTTTCAAAACACCCCTCTAGCTATATTATGGTATGTCCCTCTCCTTATATGGAGATTGGCGCGCGTGTCGCGCATATTGCGCGATGTGGGGCATAATGCAAATGTGCCGGTGTAGTGTAAATTTAGGACTATGAAATACATGTACTGACTCACTGGTAGTATTGCGCATGCCTACATGAGGATTGTGAACGTTCAACCAATACAACGGTAAAAGGCTCCGGATTTCATATAGGCCCCCCTATTGGGGTCCAAATTTCATGTGACACTGGAAAGTGTTTAAGACCAGCCATGCCACTGCCGCCGGTCTTTATCAACCGTTTAAAACCAGCCAAGTGACGGGCTCACAAGTTTTAGAACACATTCAACCGGCAATGGATTCAGACATAGAATTTAGGTTGGTGCCGTATGCATTTGGAATAGTAGTTTTAAATTGTGTAAAAAAAAATTCCTAATGCTTTACAAACCTAGCTAACTTGAAATGGGATCTTGCAAGTGTTTTAAACTTAGGATGATCTTTGATCACTGATCTTTCAAAGGTGGTGCTTTTATTGCCCTGCAGGTCATTTTCATTGATGAGATTGACAGCATTTGTCGCATCCGTAGTTCCCGTGAGGAGGAGCACACGAGACGCATTAAGACGGAGCTTCTACGGCAGATGGAGAGTGCTGATAACGGCCAGGAATCAGAGCAGCTCTTCCTACTGTGTGCAACCAATAGACCATGGGAGCTGGATACAGCATTCCTACGACGCTTCCAGAAACGAGTCTATGTACCCCTACCAGACAGGTAGGTCAGATAACTGGATCACTGCTTTGCACAGTGCAACCTTCTGATGGATTGTCGCGTAAGATGACCTAAAAAGGGCAAGATTTTATATGGGAATATGTGACTTCAGGACACAATGCTTAGGAGCTTCAATGTGTGCGACATCCTATTTTTTCGATTTCGGCAGTTACAAGTTCTTTGAAAAACCAAAGAATTACACAATAGATACAGTTTGAAAATACAACATGTATTGCACATTGATGACTATAATAAAATGAAAACTTTCACCACAATTTCCAGGTAAATTGAATGTGCACATTACTATTACTACTGTAGACAAACATAGGAGGCTGTGACTAGACTAGTCCGCTTTGGTGCTAAAGTAGTTCACATAGTGAATGTGAATTGGAAAGAATTGAATGCTTCATATATTGCAATTATGGTCAGGGTTTGATTGACTGCAATATTTTGGGATTGTGAGGAATTAGGAATCCTTACAGGAGGGGACAAATGCTAAGTGGTCACCAATTTTCTCAATACATTGTACATGGTTGTCTACGCTAAAAAGACAAACTTTGTTTTTGTATTGATGAGTATTCCATAGTGAATATTATATAGAAGGCTATATTTAAACCAAAACAGATATTATAGTGGCTTTTACCATTATTGATTCATATTTTTGTTTCAGGGAGGCCCGTATTGCAATCCTGAAGATCCACACGTCTTGTAACCTGACTCTTACTGACTCGGACATACAGGCATTTGCTGATCATACTGAGGGATACTCTGGGAGTGACCTATCTAATGTCATCTTGACTGCCCTCTTTGAGCCTATCAGGGACATCCAGACTGCAACCCATTGGGATAAGGGAACTGGTAGGTCAACTGCAATGACATCACTTAAAACAATGGATGGCAGCTTACACACTTATGTAAACTAGTGCTGCAACTGATCCTCAAAGTTCAGTTCGGTTCGGTTGCGGTTCGATTTTTTTCTCTGAACTTCAGTTCGGTTCGGCTTTGGAAGTGCATACATTATATACATGTCCATACAATGTATTAGGTTAATGAAAAGCATACATAGGCCATTCCCCTGTTCGAACAAAAACGTGTGTACTACGCACGTCTGACAGAAATAGGCACCGCAATTTCCACATGCTATTCAACACAAGTTGAAGGATGAATCTTATTTTTGTTGTGTAAACAAAAGTCTGTTATAATTTGACTTGATGACGTTGAAAAATGAACATCGTAATCGCAACCTGAAAATAAAGATGGCGATCACCGCACGATGTACCGTGAGCACGCACAGCACGCTGAATCGCAAGGTACAAACTGCGCAGGAAAATCATGATTTCTACCTCAAGAAGCTTGTAGCCTTGCAAACGTCATTTGCTACACAAGTGTTTTTATTCGAAGTATTCGGTCCCTTTCTGAACGCACCCCGAGGCAGTAGTACTTTATTGCTGCTGTATTTGGTTCTTATGGTGGTGGTGGTGGTGGTTCACTGTAATTACACAAATTACAATACTTAACTTTAGTATTAACAATTACAGAAAAACATAATAAACCATTAGATTAATTAGTCAAATATATATGCGATTGAGCTTGAGCCTTCACTTGACATAGTGCGTACATTATCCCTGTACGTGTAAGTAAACACCCCCAAAACATATAAATCTTCACTTTGAAAAGCTACAAATAATCTTACTAAATCACTCAGAATACGATAAATTATAACCATGAATAAATCAACAAGGCTTACCGATTGTGTTGGATCCGAAACTACAACATTTGGGACTTAGAAAACCTGATAATTTTACATTTATTTGGGGAGATAAATTTGGTACACGTTCATTGTTTACGAATCATCGGAATCATGAAGAATTTACACTTTGACCTTACAAAATGCACCATATCACAAGAGGGCGCTATTACGAAAGTACGGGAACAATTAACGTACGCACAGTTTTACCGCAACAAACTTATTTCCAATCAAAGGTATGCGTGATCATAAATTAAAGTTTAGAAAACACTTTGAAATACCAACTATGATTAAACCCAAATTAAATTTCACAACTTGCCGCTACATCCCCAGCCCCATGAACTGACTCGATCTGTTCATTTTTCTACACCTTTAAGCGGCACACTTCAAAGCATCAGGGATTAATTAAATGCACTACAATTTCCAAATGATTGTGATTTCGAAAAACATGAATCACATTCAGAGTCAACTTCTTTGATCATTAACAAATCACGAATGTTCACTTGGCCAGAGTTCAATCACAAATGTTCATTGACTGATGAAACTTCACATGCTGTTAGCTCTTTCCAAGAAGCAAAGCTTGGCAATGGGGCGCCTGAGGTACTTAGTGCCTACTCTCACCTCGACCTGGCGAACTCGTCCCTCCCTATCTGGGTAGACTTGCATCACTCTGCCGAGAGGCCACTGTCCACGGGGCTCGTTGTCAGCAGCAACCAACACAAGGTCATTCACCTCCAGGTCTCGTCTTGGCTGGGTCCATTTCTGACGCTGCTGCAAAAGTGGTAGGTATTCCCTCTTCCATCGCCTCCAAAACTGGTCTGCCAAGAATTGCGCTTGACGCCATCTGCGCCGCCCATACCCATCTTCCTTCACAAATACCCCTGGTGGAGCATTGGAGCTTGGTCTCATCAGAAGTAGATGGTTTGGAGTCAATGGCTCATCGTCACGGGGGTCCAAGCTGAGCTGTGTGAGCGGTCTCGCGTTTAAGATAGCCTCCACTTCAGCCATCACGGTAAGTAGCACCTCATCACATACCACCTGTTCTTGAAGGAGATTCTTGAGGATTTTTCGAATAGAGCGTATCATCCGCTCCCAGACTCCTCCCATATGACTTGCCGTTGGTGGGTTGAATTGCCACTCAATTCCTCGTTGATGAAGATAGTCTCTAATCTTCTGCTCGTTCAGTGATGCAATACTCTCCCGCAACTCGCGCTCTCCACCCGTGAAGTTGGTACCATTGTCGCTCCTGATCTTTTCTGGTGTACCTCTCCTGCTGATGAACCGCCGCAAAGCGTTTATGAAGGCGTCTGTGTCGAGTGAGTGAGCAATTTCTATATGTATGGCCCTCATTGTAAGACACGTGAAGACACATCCGTATCTCTTGACATGGCTGCGTCCTTGTTTTACGTAAAGTGGACCGAAGTAATCCACGCCCACGTACGTAAAGGGGGGCTTCTCTGGAGTGACTCTATCTGCTGGCAGCTCACCCATCAGCTGTTGACAAAGGGGTGCATTTCTTTTCTTGCAACGGAAACACTTTCCAATCACTCGCCTCACTGTAGATCCTCCCTTCAGTATCCAAAATCTCTCTCTTAGTGACGTCCATGTCATACCTGCCCCTGAATGACCAACCTTGAGATGATGATGTTCGATCAGCAGCCTCGTCACCTGGTGATCGCTCGGCAGGATAATCGGATGCTTGATGTCATGTTGGATTGGTGCATTCTCAAGGCGTCCACCTACACGGAGAATTCCATCCACCAAAATGGGGCTCAATTTGTGGAGCGCATTTGGAACTTTCTTACTCTTCTTGGTGGTTATTCTGTCGTCATCTGCATGAGCCTCAAGTACAGCAATCTCCTTACGGAACGACTGACGCTGGGTGTATTTGACGACTTCTCTCTCTGCTCTCTGCAGCTCTGACAAAGACAGTCTCCTACAACAGAATTCGCTGGCATCCCGTCTTCCCTTGGCACGAGCATAGAGGTAGTCTCTATATCTCAGCAACCAGGCAACTCCACGCTTCATTTGACTCCAGGATGAGTATCTACTCAGGAACTCCTGTACACAATCCTTCTCAACTATGGAGTAAGACTGGACAACTTTCTTCACCTCGGGATCACTCGGCAGAGTATCGGGTAGTACATCTGGGTAGGGCCCCTTGATTACAACAGGTGGGAGTGGCCAGTGTTGTTCTTCCTTCAACAGGAAATCAGGTCCGTTCAGCCATCGTTGGTTCTTGATCATGGCGTCTGCAGTCAATCCTCGTGAGCCATCATCAGCCGGGTTACTGGCTGTGTCCACGTACCGCCATTGGGATGGGTCAGATCCACTCTGTATCCTTGAAACGCGATTCGCAACAAATGTGTGAAATCTGCGACTCTCATTCTGGATGTACTGAAGAACTGACGTGGAGTCTGTCCAATACACTGTCTCCATGATAGGCAGTCTAATCTCTCTTTGGATCAGCTGATTCAACCTCACCGCCAAAAATGCAGCTGACAACTCTAGTCGAGGAATGGTGACCTGTTTCACTGGACACAATCGGGCCTTTCCCATGACAAATGCGCAGTGGATCTTTCCATGCACATCAACAACACGCAAGTACGACACAGCGGCATAACCTCGCTCTGACGCGTCAGAAAAATGGTGAAGCTGAAAGGCAACTATGTCGCTGAATTCCCTTGGTTGGAGACATCTATCAATGGTAACGCACGTCAGCCTTGGTAGGTCATCCAGCCATCGCTTCCACCTCATCATCTCGCATTCCTCGACCTTTTCATCCCAGCCACGCCCCTGACGACAGAGATCCTGAAGAAGAATTTTAACTGGCAGGATAAATGGTGCGAGGAAACCCAAGGGGTCATACAATGAACTTACAGTTGACAAGATACCCCTCCTTGTTGCGGGCTTGCATTTCACAGCTGCTTCGAACCCAAACTTGTCAGCCTCAACATCCCATCTCACGCCTAAGGTACGCTCCACTGGCAGATGATCAAAATCCAACTTAACAACCGATGGAGCTCTCTCTTCAGCAGGAATGGTCACCAATACATCACGACTGTTACATACCCATTTGGTCAACCTGAATCCTCCTTTGGCTAATAACTGGATAAGCTGACTGGCTAATCTGATGGCTTCACTCTCTGTCTTCGTTGACACAAGACAATCATCTACATAGAAATTTTCCAGAACTGTGGTGACGGTTTCCTTGTCGAAGTTCTCTCGGTTGTCTTCAGCTGTCTTTCTGAGACAAAATCCGGCACAGCTGGGTGATGATGTCGCACCGAACAGGTGCACCAGCATCTTATGATCTGTCGGCTCCTTGGAATAATCTCCATTGGGCCACCAGAGAAATCTCAGGGCATCGCTGTCATTATCAGGCACCTTAACCTGGTGAAACATTGCTTCAACGTCAGCTACCAGTGCAACAGGCTCTTCTCTAAATCTCGTCAGTACTCCGACTAGATTATTTGCAAAATCAGGTCCCTGAAGCAGCTGGTCGTTCAACGATACACCCTTGTACTTGGCAGCACAGTCGTATACTACTCTAAGTTTGCCTGGCTTTTGTGGATGCAGCACTGGGTGGTGAGGTAAGTACCACACTGTCTGTCCTGTTATTGCGGTTTCTACACCTTTGGCAATCTGCTCATCAGTGGTAGTCTCAGGCCTGACACCCTGGGGGCTTGATGAAGATATCTCTCTGGCATAACCTTTCATGAAGTAGACATCAAGAGTCTTCTTATATTTCTCATACAAGCTGGGGTCTCTTTGAAATCGCCTCTTCAATGATTGTAATCTTGACTCTGCAAGAGGGCGATTGTCAGGCAAACATCGACTCTGGTAACGCCATGGCAAACCAACCTGGTAGTGACCGTCAACCTTTGTTACAGTTTCTGTCATGATGGTCCTAGCTCGTTTGTCTTCCACCGAGTCAGCAACTTCACCATCAGCCATCTTGCCGCCGAAGTCCGTTTCCCAGAATTTCTCAACTGTTCGTAGCAGCAAGTCATCTTCAAGCAAAACGTGATTTACGTTGAAACTGAACTGCTTCTCGGTAGTGGCTGTAGGTCCCAGCAAAGTCCATCCCAAGAGAGATCGTACAGCATATGGCTCCTTTCTCTTGCCACGTCGCTCTTCAAGGACCCAGAAGACTTCTGGAGTGTCTCCCCCGATCAGTAACATCACCTGACGCTCACTGATCATAGGAAAGTTTATTCCCTGTAAGTGTGGCCACTGGCTAACGTCTTCTTCTCTTGGGAAACTTCTGTCTGTGATCGGTAACTTGTCAACAGTCCACACCTTGGGAAGGTCAACACTCTGACGTCCCTCCAAGTCCTTTACTGTGAGGCTAACTTCAACTCCAGTTTTCTCACTGTGCTCGTCATTGACGGTAGCGAGGGTGATGTTCCTTTCTATGCCTTGAAGGCCTAGTTGATCTAGCAACCTTCTATCGCACAGTGACGTATCACTCCCTCCATCAAGCAGTGCCCATGTCTGAACTTCTTTGTCCTTTCCCTGCACTCTGACTGGGACAACTCTTAGGCACACTCTGTTCATGGAAGCTGCAGTTGCGTTTACACTTCCATGCTGTCTGCTCTCTGGCTTGCTTGTAGTGTGACTCTGATTCTTGTCCCCAGCCCCAGATGCAGAACTGGAACTTGGATAATTGGCACCTTCACCTTTTGAACCTCTATCATCTCTGTGCGGAGGATGTAACAGCGTATGATGCCTCCATGTACAGCTACTGACTTCACATGTTGATTTCAGCATACAACCTTTAGCCATGTGCCCAGGTCGGAAACAGTTGTCGCATAACTTGTTGCTTCGGACGAACTTCAGCCTATCGTCATAAGACCTTTGCTGGAATTCTCTGCATTCCTTCAACGTATGTGATTGGGAACAGCAGCGACATTTCGGCACATAGTTTCCTCGCTGAGGACGACCTCGTCCATTTGTTGTCTCTCCTACCGCATTAGAGCCTTGAGTAGCAAGCGTGGTAACCTTAGCTGGTTTACTCTTGAAGCTGGGATGTGATGTCTTGTCTGCTCGAATATTTGTCCCAATATTCTGGCCAAACATGTTACTTGCTATCTTCGCCTTTTGCTCGATGAAGTCAGTCAAGTGTGAGAAGTTAGGCTCCATGTTACCCTGGATCATGATCTGAGCTCGTTTAGCCCACTCGGATTGAAGATGTATCGGCAACAATCGTTGTACCTTGAGGAGACGGTCGGAGCTGTTCATGTCTGCTGAGTACCCAATCTGCGACAGAGTCACCTGGCATTTCCTCATCTGACGAGCAAGCTCCCACAGTCCAGCACCATCATTTGGACTGATCGGTTGTCTATCGGTGACTTTATTGATGAGAGATTGGGTGATGACGTGTGGCTGTCCAAACTGATCACGAAGAATTTCCTTCGCCAACTTATACCCGGCTTTCTCCTCCATCAGCACGCAATTCTCTATACTCTCTCGAGCCTTTCCTCTACAGAACTGAATAAGGTAAGTTAACTTTACCCTGTCTTCGGAAACCTTGCTGGCAATATTCACATCAAAATCGTGAACTTTTATGTAGCCTTGCAAACGTCATTTGCTACACAAGTGTTTTTATTCGAAGTATTCGGTCCCTTTCTGAACGCACCCCGAGGCAGTAGTACTTTATTGCTGCTGTATTTGGTTCTTATGGTGGTGGTGGTGGTGGTTCACTGTAATTACACAAATTACAATACTTAACTTTAGTATTAACAATTACAGAAAAACATAATAAACCATTAGATTAATTAGTCAAATATATATGCGATTGAGCTTGAGCCTTCACTTGACATAGTGCGTACATTATCCCTGTACGTGTAAGTAAACACCCCCAAAACATATAAATCTTCACTTTGAAAAGCTACAAATAATCTTACTAAATCACTCAGAATACGATAAATTATAACCATGAATAAATCAACAAGGCTTACCGATTGTGTTGGATCCGAAACTACAACATTTGGGACTTAGAAAACCTGATAATTTTACATTTATTTGGGGAGATAAATTTGGTACACGTTCATTGTTTACGAATCATCGGAATCATGAAGAATTTACACTTTGACCTTACAAAATGCACCATATCACAAGAGGGCGCTATTACGAAAGTACGGGAACAATTAACGTACGCACAGTTTTACCGCAACAAACTTATTTCCAATCAAAGGTATGCTTGATCATAAATTAAAGTTTAGAAAACACTTTGAAATACCAACTATGATTAAACCCAAATTAAATTTCACAACTTGCCGCTACAAAGCTGTTCAAAATTGCAAAACGGGTGTCATTAGAATGGAGAAGTCTGCTTTTGATTATAAAGGTGATTATTTTAGCAATAAAAAACATTTTTGACTCTAATTTGATCAAAACAAAACAGGGGCCCTACGCTACACGATCGCCATAAAATGTTCCCACATGTGCTGACGGCTTTTCCCAACGATATCCGTCCCGTCCGAGCATGCCCTGATGAGCACTAAAAACTTGTCTTGTGGCAATAATTGCTGAATAGTTTTGTTCCAAGAACAAACAGGTCCTTTTACTGTGCCAAACTTATGAAATTGTAATTATTTTAAGCAACAAGCTGACAAATGGCTACCGTAAAAATAATAACTTTTCGATTCGCGACTGCCATGAATATTCATATTGTGGACGGATCCATTAATTTTGGGAGTTTACATCGTTTTTCGTATTCATTCTTTACGAAAAAAAATATATTGCAAAAATTACGAACTTATTCCGAACATAAGAAATGTTTCAGACTCCATAAGAAGTATTTTTTTAAATTCTGATACGGTGAGAAAAACTGAAAATGCTGGTGAATTTTGCCGAGGAAAGCACACCCTTCACCGCCATTAGTTTGGTCCAAACATACTACGTCACGCTGGAACACGGCGCAGCAGGGCCAGAGATACTGACCACGCTGGATCAATGTAAAGAGCAGGCTTTTCATTGAGAAAATCGCAAGGCGCGTACGATTTTTTCAAAGCGTATTGGCCCGATATCCTTTTGTATGCCTTGCTAGAACACTGCAAATAATGAAGATGAATGCAATGACTTGTCAACACGGTAAATGCAATCATCCGTGCACTTTAATTTTGCCTTTTCATTGCAAGCATTAGCATTCCTAGCGCTATCAACAAATACTTGCCGAACTTTCTGAACCGACATTTGGGTAAAGTCCGAAGTTTGCCGTTTTCTAAAATCAAAATTCCGTTTTCTTAAAATTGGAAATTCCATTTTTTTCGGGTTTCTTAAAAACAAAAACCACGATCACACACAACACTCACTTGAAGTTTCGCTCTAGATGTCACTGCACGCAGCATGCACGAGGTAGCCCATTGGCCTCCTTTTCCATGTACCTCATGCTAAGGCAAGATCACATTGAAAGAGCGCCCTCAATGAAGTTGTGCCTAATATGCACTCTTAATCGCCTACTTTTGCCAGCTGTGCCACCCTGCGAAATTTATTTGCAAGCATGGTTTATCAGATTATCGAATGTTCAATTTGGTGAATTCAACATTCGCACACCATTCTTGAATGGCGTGACATACCTTACTTGTTAGAATTCCCATTGGCTTTGTATGTGTGATGTTACAAAGCCAGTGGGAACTCTTACAATATAATGTGCACGTCATTCTAGATAGCCTCCTTTTGCATCCACCAAGCATTGAGATGCTTCTTATGATACATGTGGCATCAAACAAGATCACCATTAGCCGGTCAAATAAGGATGCTTTCAATATAAACTCTGCTCAGGCTAGCCCCTATGTACCTCTCTCCAAGTAGGACTGTACTGGCATTCCATCTAAGGGCTTGTAAAAACATTCTCAACTATTTAATTGTAAAGAAGGCTGTGGGCAAACACACACTTGATGTGGTCCTACCAGCTTGAGGCAGACTTTTCTTATATATCACCTTTTTTTTAGATGGTTGACTCACAATCTCATAGTAGTTGTCCTCATTTGATACATAAAACAAATTCAATTGTGAAATTTTTGATAAAGCTTTGTTTGTAACGTATGGTATTTACTCCAAGCCACTTTGGAAAACCAGTATATTTCGATTAATCAAAGAGAACTATTTCCGAAACTCTCACAAAGAGTTGGAAGAACACAAAGATGGATGTACGCTGTGACATGAATGTCCAGACCAATAGTCTGGAAAAAAATTGAGTGAAGGCTTGCTTTTTGCCACTTCCATTGTCAAGACAAATGATATTAACCAGTCAACACAAAATTAAACCATCAGTTTGATTAGTCAATACTAGGGCCGTGTGTGCATTTATGGGTAGTATGGGAACCGGATACATGTACCTGATTGTAAAAAAAAATGGGTATCCGGGTACCTGTTAAGGAAACCCGACACCAAAATTCAAATCTTGGCATGTTCTGTTCATTTTGTTCATAAAGGTCTGCACAATAATACTTTCACGTCGATGTGTCAATGCAGCAATTCATGTGTGTACAGTCACTGTGAGCTTAATAGGGTGAAAACTGCAACTTTCGTGACATCTGTTTTGTTTTTCCACATAGCCTGGTTTTCAGTTTGAAAATTCCCCACAAATGACATTCAAAACCTTTCTTTGTCATTGTCTGAGAATTTACTGAGTAATTTAAGTTGGTTAATACGGGTACCCGATCCCCTACATCTGGAATCGGTTCCCGACATCAGCGGTCGGGTACCCGGGTCCCATGCACAGCTCTAGTCAATACTGTTATCAAAAAGGAATGATAAAGTGATACAAACAAATAATTGTATACTTCTGGGCCCACAAGGATTGTTCAGCTGGTTGATATATATCGCTTATTTACTGTATAATGAGAGATCTTACTGTAGTATCCCATGACAAAGAATATGACAATTCTTTTGATGAGATTGTAGTTGGATTGAAATGGGGTCGGCATAAGTACATCTCCCTTCATACACTGTGTGTGAAGTAATTGCAGAATGTTCTTTTTCAGATGGCAAGTACACACCATGTGACAAGGATACCCCAGGCTGCATCAAATCAACAATGAGTGAGCTGCCATCGGAGAGAGTCAAGCCCCGAGATGTCAGCCTAGGGGATTTCATCTTAGCATTACAGTCTTGTCACCGGACTGTCACAGCAGATGAACTCAAACACTTCAAAGACTTCACCAACAATTTTGGACAAACAGGCTGAGTCTACAGGGAGTTCCCAGACAGTGATTGTATGTATGCAGATAGGGGATTTCCCTATTTCTAATAGTGGAGCCTGTTTGTATGGATTTAAAAACTATAATTAGTAAAATGTTAAATATGTCCATGGACATGTTTCTTTTTTTATCATTTACAAATGTATATTTATCAAGGGCATCTTAAATAGATCTTTGTGCATAAAAATTATGACATTTTCAATATTTCAATATGTCCTATCATTTTCACTATTACAGTTAAATTTCAATTTATATCAATTTGCATTTGTGTTTTTTTATTTGTTCAATTATATGTTATGCCATGGATGTCTTGCAAGAGACTTGTAAAAACCATGTTGATGCAGAAACCTCAGCAAACTGTTAACAAGAGCGAAATTCAGGCTTCATTCAAGAGATTCAGGCTTCAGCAACACAAAGAAAGTTAAATAGTTTTACCTATTGTGTTCATGTGATTTCTGACTTACATGTTCTAAAAGAATTCACTTTTGAATAAAACATTGACCAAAAACATTGGCCCACGTTTAGTTGTGTAATAAGTACATTGTACTTTATTAATTTCAAATTATTTCCAGCCCAACAATAACTTGGTTTTCAAGTAGTTGATTGGTTTCATTAGTAATAGATTATGTGTTGACCAAGAACCGGTCTACTATCAGTGCAGATCTGTTCGCGTACAAAGACAACCCAGAATAAAAGCCCTTTTTCAGAGGGTTAGGGAACATCTCAAAAGTCGGAACGCTTGGAACGTTCCAACGGGGAACATCACCTGTTCCAATTGGAAACGTGTTGTTCCCACTGGAAACAGCCCGGGAACACCAGGTGATCCTGCGTGGGAACATTATACAATTGTTGGCTGTTGTGATGAGGTCCATGGTGTTTTGTACACCCGAGGGTGCAAATGGCCCCCGAGGCGAATCCGAGGGTGCCATTTGCACCCGAGGGTGTACAAAACCCATGGACCCCTATCACGGCAGGCAACTATTGTTTTGTTACACATGTACCACGGTAATAGCCTAGATTGCAACCATCTGAAATTGTGGGTTTCCTCCAGTTGCGGAAGTATTATTTTGAAAAGATACGCGATTATTGGACCATGAATATTCGCACATTTTTTTTTTTCATTGCACGGGAACGCAAATTAATTTACATTTTCCGAGAATAGACCAATCCTTTAATCCCTGCCCACCAATCACAGCTGCGACCATGGTCTGTGTGCGTCCATCTGACATAATGCGCGCGCGTTTATTCGACATGCGTGTGCGCGCTGTCTGAAGCCTCTTACCCGGGTTATTTCTATTATACAAGGCGGTGGAAACAACACGTTCAACAGTGGGGACAATCAAGGTAATGTACCCCGTGGGGTACAGCACTCATGTACCACGGGTATACGCCCCTGACACAGTACATGCGTGTTTGTGGCACATCACCTGCTCGGTTCTCAACCAATTAAAAATCACAAACTATTACCGTGGTATAACAATGGTCAATGAGCGTGCACGCTTACTTCGAGAAAGGCCTGTTCCAGTTGGGAACATGCTGGGAACACAGTGCATTCCTGATGGCTTATGGGAACGCACAGTGTTCCTAAAAGGAACGTTCCATTTGGAACGGGAACGTTCCGACTTTTGAGACGTTACATTACAAACACACAAATCAGACAAATGCAGTTTTTTCTTTAAAGTGAAACACTCAAAGATTAGAATTTGTTAGGAAAAAAAAATTAAACTTGATGAAGAGCACAAACGGTACATCTTTAACCCTAACTCCTGGGGCTCTTTTACTAGAAAGTATCCTGAATCCGCCGAAATCCACCAATTTTGTCACGCAAAAAATGCTGGTATCCTGAGTCCATCAGAATCCCCCAGTATTAAAAGATACTGGAGGTATCCTGAATCCGCCAAAGTCCACCAGCAAAACTCGCGCTGGATTCTGGCGGATTCAGGATACCATGGTGGCATAAAAAAAAAAACAGCATGTTTTTTGCATAGAGTCTTCAAAATCCATCACCTAAATTTCTGGTGGATTTTGACGGATTCAGGATACTATGCTTGCATGAAAACTGTGATGTGTGTTGTTGCATGGGATCCATCAAAATACACCAATGCATGGTTCAACTGCTGGTGGATATGATGTGGGTTGTTTTTCCTTTCAACTTGGGTTGTGGGTAATTGTGTATACTATGATGCTAAGACAAGATAAGTTTGCAGTAGCACCATGTGAATAAATCTCTCATTTTTTAGTATGTGTGGTTCTGAATATGTGTGGTTCTGAAAAGTATGTGTGGTTCTGAAAAGAACCGGATTTATTCACATGGTGCTACCGTAAACTTATCTTGTCTTAGTATCTTTCCACCATGCAAACTTTTAAATCCTATACTATGATGTTTGCATTGTCTGGAAGGGCTATTTCAATGAGCCATTGTCCGACCCCAGCATTGCTTTGTCTGGATGGGTTATGTACATAATCCATTGTTTACATGCTGAGGCCTAATAGTAATAAGCCGCAGTCACAAGCTCCCAACCGCCCGGTACATACATTTTTGTACAGCATGTGACAGACCTGGCAGGGCTACAAGCAGTATTTACTCGACCACAAACATAGCCAAAGAGTTATTCTGTGGAGATCCTGAATCCACCAAAGTCCCCCAACAGCTCAATATGGAGGTATCCTGAATCCATCAAAATCCTGCAGCTCCCCTAGGCTTACAATCCTGAATCCATCAAAATCCCCCAGTTTGTGCAATATGGAGGTATCCTGAATCCGCCGAAATCCCCCGAAACAGGGGGGTGGATTTTGATGGAATCAGGTACGTTAGGGTTAAACAGTAAATGATTTAGACATGCTACATCAATTCTCAGGTTATATCCCACATGTATTTTAATAAGATAAATCCCCTTTTTTTTGCAATGTTGGATTTAGGGTGGGTGTTTTTAAAGTATCCACGAAGCTATTAACTTGCTTTGTTTTGATACACCAATTTCACATTGTGGGCAATGCTACTCAACTGTGAAAGTCCATATAAGTACAATGTAACTTTAATTCTGATTACTAACCAACCTACAAGAGCACAAGTTTATTTCCGATCCTCTTTCAGACAAAAAAATTGTGCCTAAAATGATCCATCAGAGAACTGTGTTCTTGTTATAAAGTACATGTAGGCTTCCTAGTTGCAACATTTTCTATGATGGCAGCCTTTATGTCCTATCCCTATGAAAGTTATCCTAGGCAATGTGGATGTGTTCTCAGAGTTCATGGCTAAGTTAAAAACTGTGTGAAGTATGCCTGCAGAGGAAGGTATTAGACACAGACATGCTCAGACAAAATGCAACTACATGTATGTCATATTGTCCAAAATGTAAAATTCCTTGAATAATTTAGAATGTTCTCTAGTACACTGTACAAACTTTGAGAGAGCACTTTATTTTTCACTTGGACCAATCTAAATGGGTTTAAAATGTCCAATGTTGGACCATAGGGTTCACCTTCTGTACATGCAGGTGCTAATTGATACATCTCAGACTAGACATTTTATCAAATGTCATTTTCATGATGCAACAACAATTTGAAGCAACACTTTTATACATGTATGTGTACACATATTATAGCCCTCTGCTCATACAGTTGTGTGCTGAAGATCCCATGCATGATTACTTGATAGTTACTAGTTGAAATCCACTTACTTGAACCAACAATTTCATTTATCAGAAAAAAGTTTTAATAAAATAAAACCAGAAAAAAGAAAGAAACCTGATATATGAGTTGTAACAATGTCATCTCTTCTTGTTCTTCTTTTTCTTTCCTTTGTCTTGGCCAGCAGCTGCTGAGGATTCACCCCCGCCTCCTTGCTTCTGTTGTCTTGTCTTCAGTTTGGGGATCATCTCACTGACGTATAACAGCAGTGCTTTTCCTGAAAGATCAAATTGCAGATATCAAATATTCAAGAATTTCAGGCTTTACGAACATACAGCTGCCCAAAAAGGAAGCCAGTTATTCAGCTGAGCACAAGGAAAAAAATCTTACGGTGTAGTTCATTTGTGTAAATTTACTTCACTGAGAAACTTTTGTTTCTTTGTGAAGCTTTTTAAATTGCATTATGCAAATTACGTTTAGTTGTACCCATACTATTAAGAACATTTATGGCAATTTCAATGAAAATTTGTCAGAGCAGAAACTTTTGCTAAATATCTAGTTACAACTGGGCCCTCTTCTTTTTTTAGACACTTAAAAAAAAAAAAAACCATGCTTCTTATTGGCTCCATGCCCCAGCAAAGAGGGAACGTTTTTACCACTTTTGAGAGCCCCATGGACAGGACACACGAGCGTGTGCGTACTGTACTGTGCTGGTTCGCGCGCGAAGTACGCATGACTTCCTGAATGTGCCAAAGCTAGTATTAGCCACAGCGTCTTTGCATGAGCATCAGGCGTCGTTGGCGCACGAATACGTTCAAATTTAACTTGCGATGGTCTCAAAGACTAATCCCCACCCCCAATAACTTTGAATCATTCGAAATACGCACTGGATTGACCGGGAATCAGTCTAGCTCTCCCCCAACTCTCTTTTTCTGGGGGTACTTGTGCACGGAGCCCATATGGAGTATAGTCAGGCTGACGCAGCGGTACTTTCTTGACTTTTCACCGTTCCGATTGGAGTTTTATTACTTGAAAGAAAGAAACAATTGTGCTTGCAAAATGTCAAAGTTATGCATTAAACAGCATTATACATAGACTTGGTTCAATGTTTCTAAGTCTTTAATTCTTCACATTTAATAGGAAAGTTCATTTATCTGCAAAAATAAAAGAAAATGCGTCACTCAAAGGTTCTTTTTTTTTTTTGTACTTCACTAAAATGGGGACACTGGGCATAATGAGGAAAAAAACAACGCTGGGCATAATGAGGAAAAAAATAATGGCTTGGAAGTACTGCAGGGCGACACAACTGACCCCCTTCCTATTTGTGCTGGTCCTCGACTATGCACTGAGACAAGCGATTGACGGCAAGGAAGAGGAGGTGGGCTTCACACTCACACCTAGGAGAAGCCGACAGGTCGGCCCCAGTCGGGGGGGGGGGGGGGGGGGGGGGCTGAGGACCCTAATGCTGGATAGGGAAGGGTGGAGGGCGGCAACCAAGTCCTCAGATGGTGTAGCATAGGCTGCATCCTCGCATACCATCACATCCCATCACAATGCCTTGGCTCTGCAGTCCAAGCTCCATCAAAAGCTGGGTATGGCTTTTTATTGATTTTGATAGTAGGCGATAGTAGGCCCTTCAAAATATCTCTTCAATTTGCTGAAGTCGTGGGGCTGAATAGAACAGCGGGCAATTACTTCTTTTTTTCAACAGTGAACCACAGTATTAGGATGCAGCATTTTATTAAAGGTAAAGTCCATCATTTGTAATTTGTGCATTTTGTTCATTTGAAGCAACAAAAGTGCTCAAGATCTAAAGAAGGGTGCCGAACAACTAACCTGATGAAGTTTGAGCACAGCTGTAGCTGTATATTTCGAGAAAAACAACATTCTAGGATCTCGATTTCAAATCAAATGTTGCTGAATCATGTTTTGAATTGGGCCTGAATCCAGTGTCCGAGACACGTTCTCACTGAGCCGATTGCAGCTACGCGATGTCGCGTATAGCAACCGTATAGCAACCGAGTGCGCGTGTGCATCGTGCCAATGCTTGCGCGCGCTTCGCCAAATAACAAAACGAACTACTAATTTGAATTTCCTACAGTGCTTCTTAATCTTGAAGCACCATTGGAAAGGCCTTCTTTTGTGAATTTCTTCAAAATGACAGCTTGCCAGAAAGAATATTTTCACAGGGAGTTTAGTCCCCTTACTATCTTTCAACCAAGTATGTTTTTCAACAATAATTACACCAGTTACTTTTTGGATAGCTGCAAATGATGGACTCTGGCTTTAAACAGTGAACCACTGTAGTAGGCTTAACCCTAAATGAACCACAGACTGTAATTCAATAAACTGTTACTGCATGGACAAGATCTAAAGAGGGGAGAAAATCCATCCTCCTCCCCCCCTCCTCCCCCCCCCCCCCCCCCCCCCCCACTCTAACTGTGAGTGCGTTACAAAGGGTTCCTTCAGGAAAGGGATAATGAAATCATCATTGACTTACTGCTTGGAAATTCTTCTTTGAAGGGTGTGTTGTCTTCATTCTTGAGTTGAACTCTGACCCTTCCCCGGTATAGTGGATCTCTGTTAAGGTCTCGGGGGTAACATTTCCCTGCCTGTGAAGAAAATGTCAAAAACAACAAATAAACATTGCATTTAAGAGGTAGATTTCAATAAGTAATTCTAGGTTTTGCTGTAACCAGCCAATCAAATATCCCGTTCTCCCCAAATATCATCCCTTGGCTCTATCTTGGGTAGTTGACAGAGGGTACATTTTGGAGTCTGCACACCAAAATTAAGATCAGCCCAGTTTAAAACCCTGCAAGCTTCATTTTGGGCACAGATCTTGCAAAACCATGATGACCTGCAAATGAAACGCTGAAAACAATGACTTCACTGTGAAGCTTTTGAAGGAATACTAAAAAAGAATTGAGGATGCGACTTTGCATTTAATTTTGTAAACGTCCAGCAAATATTTTAAGAACCGTTCAAACAATTAATCGTTTAGCCATTTCACAAAGGCTGACACCTGCCCATTGTGTCTGCAGATCGGCGAAAATCAAGAGTGATTGACATAACAAATAGTGGGTAGTCCTTGAAAAGTAAAAACTCGACTATGTATATCACAAATGTAATCTAGTTCTGCGGTACTTCTAAATTATTGTAAATTAAATAAGTTACGAAATGTGCTATGAATGTTGAGCTCAAAGAAAGATATGTGACAATAGGTCCCTTTTTCATAATTCCAGTTTCGTTTAAACATTTTGGAAAATTTGTAAACAACGTAAGAAAACGCATTTTTTCTGTTTAAACGTTTAAAAACGCTTAAACTTTTAAAAACGTTTAAAGGGAATATACAACATTTGCAAACATCGAAAAATAAAACTACCAAGTTTTTGCGAAATACCTTAATAGGATGTTGGTAAATGACCGTCTAAAGCATCCTGTAAAATTATGGCACCTGGTATACTGTCATTTTCCAGAAAAGTGGTATTTTTGTATCAATTTCCAACGCTGATCGGCCGATCAGCGTTGGAAACAACTGGCTTTTTTTCAAATACTGGCCCCAATTGACCATTGCACTTGTTTGCAATCGATTACAAACCTATGAACGGGTTCGAGCCAGCTAGACTGGTTCCCTGACCTTACAATTCCCCAATTTATGTAAACTGCTCTGTTTCTTCTTATATGGAGTCAGGGAACCAGACTACAGGAAAATGATCGTTTTTCTTGGTTTTTATAGCATTTTCGAACCCAAAACCTCCAAAAAGTCAGTGTAACTATATTTGCTTTATATTTTCAACCCCCCAATTCCATCCATTTCTGAAAATTACAGCAAAAGCAAATGATGTATATTCCCTTTAAACATGTTAATGTCACATCCTTAAAAAGAATACAAAGCTTCAGGCATCGTCAGCCTGAGAGGGCTTTCTTCCACTTCCAATCTTCAAACAAATAAATACATGTACACTTGTAAGTCTACAGGCACTGAACATGTTACAATTACAAAGCAAAGAGTGCTAACAGTCAGAATGTCCATTCATGTTTCACTGGGTTGTTTAGCTGTTTATTACTACACAAAAATCTAGAAATCCTGATTATTATCATTAACTTTAACTCCCTAGCATGATTTACTAGGAACCATACCCATCCTGGCAAATTCCAACACCATATAGGAAACTGCACACACATAATTTCTAGGGCTGAGTCAATTCGAATAATTGAATATTCGAATATTCGACCTTCCAATCAATCGAATATTCGAATATTCGGTTATTTGGCCATTCCAAATTCCCTCAAAAGCAAAAATATGCCATACATGTACATGTAGTCAACGTACGTGCGCACGTCAGCATGCCATGCATGATTTCTTCACAGGTAAGTCAGGTATTTGTCAACATTCAGTTGTTCTTCAGTCGTCAGTAATTTAAAGATTAACAATAATCAGAGAAGCTAGAGTGAAGGATTCCTTGTTTGCATGGGGGACGTATTAAGCCGTGAACCCCAAACACGGCGGGTGGCGTCAGCTATTGTGACTCTCCGACCCTTAACTCGCAAACAGGAACCGAGCATATATATTACTGGAAGCTTCTTGAAGTCTACAAAACGGTGTACTTCCTAGTCACAGTATTGAGGATAAAAAAACACTTTTATAATAATAACTCGCACTTTTGTCACCAAGAATTGAGGAAATGATTTTATATCATTTTAAATAACTTATTCTCAACAACCAAAATCTCCAAGAAAAAAACCTATGATATTTAATGTCTTTATTCAATGAAATATGGGTCTTTGAATTGTAAATGCATATTTAAGTTTATGCAAATAATGGGCGTGGGCGCGGCATACACACGCCCCAGCTTGACACGTGCAAAGCAGTATTTCCTTGTTTGCCCACAGGGGATGTATTATAAGCTGTGTACCCAAAACACGAAGGGTGACATTTCAGCACAAAAAAAAAAAATCGCCGGCCGAGCTCCGGCGGGCGCATTGTTGGCGGGCTAATTAGGGCACAGGTGCGCTGACCCGGTTCTTTTGTCTGGCTAAGTGCGTGCTCTGGAGATAACTTTCTAACAAATAGGCCACTAAAAGGTTTGGATATTCCAACTTGCAACATTTTGATACATTTTGTCTAGCTGTGGTTTTCTATGCTGGGAATCAGGGGTACGGTGCGGTGAGTTGACCGCAAAGTCTGTCTGGCGAAATAAATGAGAGCTCTTTTGAGTTTGAAATCCTCTCTGTTGTCTGCCCTTTTTCTTGCGTTTTGCTCGACTTGGAGGACATAAGCCAGAGGTTCCCGCTATTATTACTGAAAGTATAATTGCTGAACTAGTTTTTGAAGTGTTTATGTATGTTTTATTTGTGCAAATATTGGGTGCAATTAGCAGACTAACCCAGCGAACAAAGCTGACGGACAGCGAACGAAAATGTGTTCGATAAAAGGGTGTTCTGATCAGTTGAGAGAACTAGATTATTTTGTACATGTACATGTATACGGAGGCATTGAGGCGAACATCGAACAGCCATAATAAATTTACCCCTAAAAGTAAACAAGAAATTCTTTTAGAAAAATCCCAGAGTCCGTAACGTAAATGAACCAAGGTTTTCAAAACGTTATAATGTAATGTTGGGGTTCATGACAAGTTTTCTACAACACCGCCACGTGCTGTGGGCAGCATACTGCATGCAAGGCAATTCCCTATAACCACGTGCATTCGATACGATTGAACAGGCGATGGAAAACTTTGGGGGGAATTGGCTTCGCTGTATCAGTGTAATGTACCGCTTCTTGTGCGACCCTGTGCGAGCAGTACGTCCTCAAAATAAGTACATGAAAACGGAAAATACAAAGGCCCACACAGAGAAAAGAAATCAAGTTCTTTGCATGAGATTGCAGAGGTCTTCTACATTGATGTTGGCATGCCATTTTCGCGATGTCAATAGCTGATCCAGTAAGCCCCTCCCACTGCGCACGTGGGCAAATTAACACGTGCTCCTCTCCAATGCCACGCTGCATTTTCCTATGCTGCACACATGTACATGTAACACCAACGCGCGGGGAAACTTGCCAGGATCGCATCGGGGAAAACAGCGGCGGTTTTCTTTTGAAAGTAGGGATTGTAAGTAGGACAACAACAAACAAAAATACGGACAACGGAAACGTTACTACTCATGCTAGAAGTTTGATATGAAAAGGTGTCAGGAAGTGTTTTGTGAAGACATGAAAGACAAAATGTCTTGTTTATCTTGTCGGAAGCATCAGCGATTGGTGTTGCAGTCCGGCGTTAAAAAAATGGGTTGCATGGCTTTACTGCAAGCACTCCCAAAGCAGAAGTAATATATGTATGGCATTATTGCTTGGCACATATACAAGCTACTTTTATGGGTTTTTTGGCAGCAACTTGAAACTTAACTTTGAGAATACACTTTTGTTGTTAAAAAAAAAAAAAATTCCACCTTTTTATTTCATTGCATATCACCACCGAATATTCTTATTCGAAAATAAATATTCGAATATTTGATTATCGATCGAATAACCGAATATTCGAATATTCGGCACAGCCCTAATAATTTCTGACTTTGATTCTGGAGGTGTACCAACCCAATGTGAAAGACTGTCAGTTTAGGGGTACTGTACCCATCCCTACAGATTCCAACAAAACATGCCGTTGGGTTTAATGGGTGGAGTTCTGTTAGGGTTAATAGTGTAATAAGTGTGTAGAAATCATGTTGATAACTCTCATACCTCCAAGGCAACTTGTAAGCCAGCAGCACTGCATATATCTTTGATTTCGTTGGCTGTGGGGTTGTCAATGGCTTTGCTCTTAGGAATTTTCCTTCCTTCTGGTAGAGTCTTTTTGCTGTTGATATACGCTGGGTAGATACAAATCCATCTGGTACATATGCAGAAATAAACAAATTAAAATCAATGTGCAACAAACTTCAGGATTGGATACAAAAAAGTCAAGTGACTGTCCACATCCAAATGGCTGTAAAGTTTTGTACGTCAATTTTGCAAAGTGGCAGAAAGCTTGGGGAAAAAATGGGTTAACAAACAAATTATCAACATTAGGGTATTTGGTCAAGTGATAATTATCGGGGACAAAACTCGCGCACAAAACAAAACTTGAACGCGAAGAGCAAAATTATTAATCTGTAGCTGATATACTAGCTAAGGAAAAAACACAAAACTAAGGTGTTGTTACAAGTAATATCTTACAATTATAATGTTAAAAAAATGAAATAAAAAGAGCATCTGGTTTTTCAGAAATAGTGAAAAATTCAACACCATCGCGGCGACCGCCCGTGCACTCACATTGGTTTTACGTGTACAAACGATGCGCCCTCCCACGCCCAAGTGGCGCAACCGTCAAATCGGAGCGCTTCGGCACTGCAACCGAAATTACTCGAGCATGCGTTAGCAACCATAGGATCACTTTCATTGGTGCAATCGAGACAGTTCTGACGTCATCGTAAATCGGAAACCTTCGGGGTACTCCCTTTGTTTGTCTGAGAAAAATCTATGTAGGTCTACGCATGCAGCTACACGAAAACGATTTTGGGCGATGAAATTCCCCTAGAAATAGCCGCCGTAATGAAACCCGGCAAAGTAGGTAAATGCCTACATTAATAAAGTATGTGTGAAGTTTTGGGGGAGTATAGAAAGTTATTGCTGACGATAGCGTGTACTATTGAATAGGGCTGCGCAAGTGGGTAACCGCACGTGGTATTCCCGCACGTACGCTGTGCACTGTTTAGCGCACGTAGCTGAATACCGGGGGCGTGATATTTAATTTTGTTATCCGTAACCCTTTCCCATATGGTATGTATAAAACTATGACCGTGAAGAAAATAAAGAAAAACACAAGAAAAACAGATTCTGAGGTGTCCCAAAAGTCTTGCCACTTGCGTTCACTAAATCTTCAATATCTCTAAAACCACAACAGCGATTTGAACAAAACCACATCATTCTCAACTAGATTATCTGCTCTGAATATTTAATGCATTTTTAGGGCTATGAGTCTATGGGGGAATTCTTAACTAAACACCCTATCAACATTTCCTCTTGAAATTACATAGACTTGCATCTATTCTGTGCACTTTTTGTTCATGTAGGCCTAGGCCTATTTATTTCACGCACTCAAACTCGGATTCGTAAAGTTTGAGCGGTGTGATTTTTCCAAATGCTACAAGTGGTCACTCACTCCTGTCATGCCAGTCAATGATCCACGATCCACAAACTACACGGCGCGACTCAGAACATGGATTGTGTTTCCGTTGTACGGGCACTTTGAGTTTGACTGAACTTACCCAATGTACATGTAGAGACAGGTGAGGTAGACCTATAAAGTATAACTATAATGTAGTCCGAGTAACTTGGACCCAACTTATCACCTTTTTTAACATTTGGACATGGTCTGGCGATAGTGGGGTCCAAGCTAATACCGCGACCTGGACAACATCAGCCTGTCACTGTCCCAAAAACCAACATTTTCCAACAAAAAACATCAGATTTCACCTTCAAAACGGCCTCCAAATTACTAGATATGCCACCTGAGGTACAAGTAGACCCATCGATAATTAAGATGGTTGTACTGAAGTTTACTTACGATCCGGAAAAAAAGTGAAATTTTCCGTTCATTTCGGAGAGCTCCCCTCGCGATCTTGAACACGTTAAATTTCTGATCGTGTTTAATGTTTGAACGACGCGATTTCTTCTACATGCCCAGCGTACATTCGATGGTCCCCGTATCCACATACATGTGCATTTCGAACTGTAAAAGGGAATCCGGAACCAGCTTGAACTGGTATCCGCCATAAAAGCTGCGCTAGTTCCCGACTCCCTACCCTATTATCGTTTGAAATGCACGTGTTTACAAACGTCTACTCATTATCATAATCGATGCATCGCGTACGCTCGGTAACGGAATCGCACTCGGGATACGGGGACCATCGAATGTACGCTGGGCATGTAGAAGAAATCGCGTCGTTCAAACATTAAACACGATCGGAAATTTAACGTGTTCAAGATTGCGAGGGGAGCTCTCCGAAATGAACGGAAAATTTCACTTTTTTTCCGGATCGTAAGTGAACTTCAGTACAACCATCTTAATTATCGATGGGTCTACTTGTACCTCAGGTGGCATATCTAGTAATTTGGAGGCCGTTTTGAAGGTGAAATGTTTTTTGTTGGAAAATGTTGGTTTTTGGGACAGTGACAGGATGATGTTGTCCGGGTCGCGGTATTAGCTTGGACCCCACTATCGCCAGACCATGTCCAAATGTTAAAAAAGGCGATAAGTTGGGTCCAAGTTACTCGGACTAAACTATAATGTACGTAAATTTCTTAGTCAGTAGTGAAAAAAGTTAAATTTGATATGTTGCAAGTTTTGCGTATACTATAGTATACAATATTTTGTTTTCACGAAATGGATGCAACATAAGTTAACATGGACGAAATGGATGCAACGTATTAAATGCTCATTCCATATGGATATTTCACGAGCATGACGAGCCTGCTTGATCATGTTGATCTTTGAACTCAAACTTGCAAACGGAAACTAGCAATACCTTCACTTTTTTTTATGAGTCAAGCCTATAAACAAGCAGCCTTTCAGAATAATAGTGTTCACTGTACGAAAAATATCACCTTTCTCTTTGAGCAGGATTCTGGTTTTCACTGAAGTGAGCCATGTTGCATGTTGTTGTCACTCGTCCTCATTTATTTACGTACTTACGCAAGTACGTACGGTATGGTACGGATACGGACTACGTACGGCACACGCTCTGAGCGCGGATCAGTAGTAGCGCCCTCTACAGGGCTAATAATGCTGTTTTTGTTTTCTTTCTTTTTTCGGAATTCAACGCCAAAGCATATAATTCAAGCGTTTCTTTTTTGAGCAACCAAAAAAGGAAGTGATGCCATGTTGACTCCTCAAGTTTACAAAAAAAATTGCAAATTTCCACCCAAATTCTTCCAGCGTCAAGCTAGCTATATGGCTCAAATCATGGATGTACCTTAGTATAGGCTACTGTTTGATCCAACTTTGAACGCACTTGTAAATCAAGTCATCAGACCCGTGCTTGGCCAAAAGAAGAAAACCGTTTGTGCGACTCAGTTGTACCATGGAGCTCGGAACAAGTGCTTTGCTAATAAGAGTAGGCCTACGCGTGGGCCCAGGCGCGGTTCTAGAGCAAATTTTTTTGGGGGGGGGGGGCTAGGAGGGTGGGCCATAATTTTTTTCAGGGCGTGCTGAAATGTAGGCTGGTTATTTTCTCCGGACACTTAGGCCTCCGAAAATGGGGGGGGGGGGGGGGGGGGGGGGCTCGTGCCATATTTTCTACGGGGAGCGCTGATAAAATCCTACAATCAGGCACACTATATTAACTAAAAGTGTACAAATTGACCCTTCTCACGACTATTTATTTAGGGGGAGACCGTTCGCATGTACGTCACATTCTTACATTTTGCTAGTGCAATTTTTTTTTGTGAAATTTTTCTTGGGGGGCTAGACATTTTTTTGGGGGGCGTGACCAATTATTACTTCCTCTCGCTTCGGATGCTCCGGACGGGAGAAGTTGGGCTGGGGCCGAAATCTAACGATGGCCTGGTGCTTAATTTTTCCCCGTTAACGTATAAGTGACTTCTCTAAAAATAGTTCTGTATATACTTACCGATGCATGACACTAAGTATCAGCATTAGGTTAGTGACTCTTAAGTGGTGATAGAGCTGCTGAAACGTTGATAATGTGTTAAATCTAAAGACCTTCGAGATGACTCAACCCCATGCTTCCCTTACCTCAAATCCTAAGAGACTTGTCACCGTCCCCAAGGAATATGCATGGTACGTTAGCACGCACCACACGTCTCAGGATCGGCAGTTTAGGCTGTGATGCAGATCGGATGCAGAGGGGGTTGTCGCTACACCGCTCACTGATTTAGCAACATGTCCACTCTATGGTCGACAAAATTGTGATGTCGCATAGACTACCATCAAATCTATGTTGGTGTTATTAATACCTTCGTATAGTCCAGGTGAGCTTTATTATTATTATTATTTTATATAAATGACATTTTGGAATATTAAAAAAAAAAAAATCAGCACAAGTTTTTAGCCGAAGGTATTGAGTTAGTCTTTGTGTCCTGGTCCTCGCTCATCTCCCATATCGAGAGATTAATGGGTTCCTCGAAGCATGTGGCACTAAACAAGAGTAATGGTCAGAGGATCATACAGCTGAAATCATGGTTGGATGAGCTTATCAAATAGAGTCAAGTACCTGTTGGTCTCTTGGAATTTATCCTGTTATATTTTGTTATCAATCTATTTTGCCGTTTATCCAGCACTGTTAAGATTCCAAAAGATCGTCCCAAGATGTTACCGAGCTACCTCACAATCTCAGCGGCATTGATAGCAATGGGCGTCGAGGTGGCGGCCTACTGGTCTCCCTTAAGAAAGGCTGTCCCACTGGCGCAACCTGGGGATCATGTTTGCCAACAAATCGCACCGTAAGTCCTCATGCGTGACGTGCTTGATATTGTACAGAAGTGTCCCCACGGAGGCGCCGGTCTCTTCCGAAAAGACCAAAACCCGTGTTTGAGGCTGATTTTTGTAAATTGAGGGCATTTCCCCCTAAATTTGAATGTTTAGACACGTCTGCTATATTTCATTATTAAGAGAAAGATTCGGATATTTGGTATTATATCATGTTGCAGCTGACGACCATTTCAGAGTGGCCTTCAAACACACTCTTGTATCTATTTTCCATTGACTAGTAAGACTCTGGAGGCGTTTCAAACAACTGTAAAAGTCGATCTTTCGACAAAGTCGCTTGTCATATTTGTTTCAAACTTCAAACATGATGTCATGCACACCATCATCTTCAGAACTGTATGCCCGCCCGGCGTGACTCTGGAAGGCAAGAGGATTAACACACGTCAATGGTGATTTCACTTCTAGTTTCAGGGAGCCAGTTATCATATCAACGACGGTTCTTGCTCATCACCGGATCTATTACGTAGCATGCGGCGACATCCTCAAATTGTTCACATGTACCGTTCGAAGGTAGGGGGGCATATACTTCTGCACTGCATGGTACCAATGCTTTAGTTTTGTTACAACTTTCAGGAACGTTTGGAGCAGTGGTTTGTTTCAACTTCATAATTTTTATCGCAGAAAATTTTCAGCTGGGAAAAAATATTCGGAAAGCAGGGGTACTTCGGGTTGGGGTACGGTAAGCGTGCTCGTTTCACTTCCACGCGAAGGGGCACATTAACGGAAATGCAACATTACCATCAAAAACCCAAATAAAACATTAACATTATATTTTTTTTAAAGAATGAGAAATTAAGAATATCTATCCAGGGTGACATTGAGCTCGCATGAAATTTTTCATTTTGACTCACACTAAATAAGCAAACATAGGCTACGAGGAAATGCATGTAGGGCGGGTAGATGATCAGTAGATCTCCATATAAGAAAGTAATCATCTTGTTTTTATTAATTGACATCAATGGAATAACATTTTGATAGCGGTGTTTGTAACTTATCCCCCGCTCCTCACAGACCCGTGTACCGAGCTGCGTATAAGACAGAAATCCGTTCCGGTTACAAAGTGCGTCGTGTATGCTGCCCAGGCCACACACTTAAAGGTACCATGTGCCATCGTAAGTTGACAATTTTCTTCTTTAACTTAAACAGTTCAACATGAAACTCACCATTAGCAATGATAAGAATAATTTCCAAACTGCTCAGTTATTTGGCAAACAAAGGAGAAAGTGTTCGGCTATGGTCTGAACCTCATAGTAGGCTTTATCGGGCGTGGTTCTACCGGGGGGGGGGGGTAGAACCGCTCCTGTAAGAGATGTGAAAAGGCTGCATCCTGTTAATACTAGTGTCACCTTTTGACAAGATCTATACTTTACAGTAAGAACTTATAGTTGATGTGTTTATTTGCCCATGCACTTGCAAACATCGACAATTTGTTCAGACAAAACGTTTAGCTCACTTGTTGAATGTCAACAGCTTGCTCAACGGGTTACTATGGTATCAACTGCGACTTCCGATGTCCACAGCTTTGCTTGCAAGGAGATCACGGCACCTGCAGACCTATGGATGGGCAATGCACCTGCATGCCTGGCTACCATGGCGTCACGTGTGATGAAGGTGAGTTGACATGTAGCCTGCGCGGTTGCAGTGAACGGTTTGTGTGAATGGCCTGGTTAATTCTTCACTTACGAACGTGACCAGAAGATTAGAACATTCAGTATTAGGCCTATTGTATATTCATTTAATAGATTTCCACTGAGTGGTGTGCAGACCAATTACCGAAACGCGCTTAATCGGCAGTTTACCCAAAACTAGATGTCGAGTGGCGCATAATCTCAAAGCATTACCCTGCGTTTATCTCTTTTTGGTTCTTCTTTTCCCCTCCAAACTTATCTTCAGAGTGTCCATCGGGACGATATGGACCTGGGTGTACCAGCTTCTGTCAGTGTCCGCAAGGGGCGACGTGCAACAGCATGACGGGGGCATGCCTCTGCAATCCCAGCTCACGAAATGTACATTGTCTACAGGCCACGCAGTTACCATGTAAGCCCTTGATCTATAGAAGGTCTCATAAGAGAAATGAGCGGATCCCTATAGGGAGGAGAGATGGGATGGATCCATACATCGGACGGGCCGGGGCTGACTTTTTCAATCATCCTATTTTTTTGCAATATTTGCACGTACATAGAGTTGAATGAAACAGCCGCATTTCTGGATTATCTGCAGACCAAGTCAGACTTTCTCAAATCATTACGATAGTGTTTGGGGTGCACTAAGGGGGAGGGGCTAATATGACCATAGGAGAAAATAACTTGTCCACCCTGGATCCATCGTTAAACAGGAGTATATCACTTGTAAAAGACACATAGGCCAAATTTCTTTTAATGGGAACGTTTAGGACGTCTTAAGTAAGACATTTTAGTGAAACTTACAGGAATTGCGCCCCCACGGTATTGCAAATATGATATTAAAATAATACTTTGGGGGGGGGGTAAAAAATCGCGAATATAGGTTGTGCCGTTACGCTTCGTAAGCCCATTTAAACTTAAACCTTTAATAACTTGAAGTTTGTGGTATCTTTCCCCTTACAGCTGGTGGCGCTGTCACCACATCTCACATGTCGGTGTTTTGTCTTCTGCTTCCATGCCTGCTGATCCGACTGCTCATCAATCTTGATGGCTGTTGTGGAGCTCTGTACGCGTTATGTCACTGGAATAAATAACGATAGAAGAACTGTGAATGTGTGGTGACCGATTTTTTTTGTTCCTTCAAAGGGCCATGTAATAATTAATTTCAATTAATCCTTGAACATCAATCAATCCTTGAGTAACCTATTTAACTTTCCGTTTTAAGGATATTTTGGTACCTCTTGGTTTTAATACTAATGCAAATTTTCTGATATTCTGAAACGAGAATCATGTCCCAAGTTTATGATATACAAAATGCAAAAGCGCTTTTTGGCTTCCATCGAAACTAAAATACGCAAGAAGCAAATTCATGTCGCGTATACCTACAGAAGAAAAATCCATTTTTTTTGCAGAGCACGTGGCATCATCTTACGTTTGATCTACTGCAGCAGTGCAGCGGCTAAACAAAACTAAATTCCTGTTCAGACAAGAAAACGAGCAGCAACTAAAAAGCCCAATTACTTTCAATAAAAGTCATTTTGATAACTTCATCAATACCAAATAAAGCCAAACCCATGAAAGAAACTATACAGTGTAGTTTCCAAGGATGCCCTTTTTCAAATGGCGTGAAAAGCGCCTGCTGGCTAAACCGCAAATTGGAGTCTGCAGGCCAAGTCGGTCGCCCTCTATTGTTGACTACTCGCGTGTGATCTACCGTAAAGCGGTGCGGCCAACCATCAAGGATATCAAAGAGGCCGCATGCACACCATGAAGGATATCACAGATGCCGCATGCACCTTTAATGTTGCCGCCAACGGTTTCTTCTTATTGTCTAAGTACCGACCTCATTCAAGATTTTCATGATAAAGTCTGGCCTGTTCGTCTGGTGGTCATCACTTTGGATTTCATCCATCAACCGGTAGCATCAGTTTCGTTCTCGAGTATACCTCAAGATGTCTACCAGCACTTTCAGTTCCCTGGTCTTTCAAGACAACGAGCCAGACTACGAGCTGCCTGTCCCAGAGCCTGGAGAGTTTGACCGCTTCCATGACTACCTGGGCCTAGCCCGTCTCATCACCAAGATCACCGTAACCTCTCCAAGGACCAGCTCTGTCTCGGAGTCATCGGAAGATCAGTTCCTCGGACTCCAGACGCCAGACATGGAGACGGACCAAGAGACCAGCAGTATCGACAGCGGGTCCAACACCGGTTTCCGTCCCTTCACCATGGACGAGCTGTCCCTTGAGACCGGGCCATCTCGACGTGGCAATCGGTGGTTGGTTCCCAAGCCAACCTGGTGTGTCTTTTGTAAGAACAACGGCGAGAGCGAAGCGGTCTACACCTCACACATCCTCAAGAACAGCCTTGACAAGGTGGTCTGTCCTAGGCTACGGGCTTACATCTGTCCGCTGTGTGGAACCAGCGGAGATGAGGCACATACCATCAAGTACTGTCCAACCAACCTGGGCAGCTTGCAGCCAGCTCCGTCCAAGTCAAGACCCAGCAATCTCGGCATGTTCATCAGCAGCAGACTTCTGCCGTCAGCAGAAAACAGAGTTTCCGTATGACCGTCGCAAGGAGAAACTCCAAACCAAAACGGCTCTTTTCAGAGCCAACACATTTTCCCAAGAGAGATTTGGTACAATGCTTGCCATATATTTTTTTATTATTATTTTTTTTAATGTACAGTCAATTTTGTTTTAACATTTACAATGGCTTTTTGGGGTACAATGTAGTTTATCTTTTATATTTGTCCCGAACGTTTTCCCCAAAATTGAAAGGTTTTAATAAATTAATTCTCCACCATTCAGTCTTATTATAAAAGTGTTGAAGATCAAAATAAAGTAGCTGGTGATCTACCATTATATTTATCCCGCCAATTGTTTCTAATTATCTCCATACAAACAATAATTGAAATAGTTAATTATGTTGATTATTTTGAATGAAATTATTTGTTCAGTGGGATAGCTTAAACTTCAAAAAGTTTGATACGTGATTGTGTTTTGCACAACTGTACAATTTTTTTTACCCTGGGTTGCATAACAGGATTTTATCGTCGCGAGGTTTTGAGAAGTGGTGTTTATTATAACATTCTCCCTTTTCTCTTCTTCCCTCGTCCTTCCTCTATTCTTCAGTTGCGAAAACCGACAGCACCATGATTTCGCCGACAAAACTGACTAATGGGGGTGTGGCGGAAGACGCCCGTTTCCCCCCCCCCTCTCTCTCTCCCCCCCCCCATATGTTAACGAGTTAACTCGTGCCCGAGTCGACTCACCCCGTACCCTATAAAATTGACACCCCAGTCACGGTCGTGCCCGAGTCAGGTCGTACTCGAGTCATCAACTCGTACTCGAGTCAACTCGTTCTCTAGTCAATTCGTTCCCTAGTCAATTCGTAACCGCAGCTCCAAATATTTGTCTATTTTCGAAAATAAAATCTGTAAAATGGAAGTCGAGGGATCTTGCCGGGCCTGCGCACGGTAACATCGTTTTTGCCGGGCCTGTCACACTCGACAGACTAGAAATAAACTCATATTTCTCGGCATCCCTGAACGGAATCGAGCCACATTTTTCCTTATCGTTTTACCTTGATGACATTGTGGATGCCTCAAAAGTGAACAAATAATTAAGAATCCTAAATTTGTGTGAGCATAATAATATTATTTTTAGTTGAAGTTATCGCAGAAACCTTATTGGAGCTGCAAAAGAATTATTATGTTACGACATAATATATATGTACACTGTACATGTATACCGAACTACATTTTTGTAATTGCATAGAAATTACATGTACATGATGTTTTGAGGGGGTAATACATGTAATAAAATATATTTGTTACCTACTATTTGTGGTACTGCGGCAAAATGAGGAAATAAAATATTTGTGTCTGTGTGACTCTTTTTCAGATTCGTGTAACTTATTTTCTCTTAAGATTTGATGTACATTAATTAGGTCTAAGCAAGTTTATGCTTCTGGTCAAGCAGTGTGCTTTGCAGGACGCCATTTTAAAAATGGCCTCCGCGCAGTACTCGCGAGGGAGCCCTCGCCGGAAAACGGCAAATTGCCCTTTTCATCCAGATTGTGAGGTAACATCAACCACCCACCTTAAAGGAAACATGCAGTGGAAATTCAGCTCATCTCGTGTTCATGCACATTGCTATGTGTTGCAACAATACACACAAGATCTTAGACCCCCTTTACACCATATAACTGGCCAAGCCGCCGTTGGGGGCTCAAACTAGGGGGCCGAATGGTTGCCTTGGTCGTTCAAAGGCGGTACACAGGATGTTCAGACATCGCCATGGACGCCATGGTCGCCATGGTCGCCGTAAATTTGTGAACATGTTCAAAACAGTAGCACAAAGGTCGCCGAGGAGGTTGGTTGCTCAGATCAGGCAGAAGGAAGGCACAAGCATTGCAGTGGTTGCAGAATGGATGCACAATGGTCGGCCAATGGTCGCCACGTGATAGATCCGTTCTGTTGCAAATTTTACCTTCAATCTGGGCGATGTTTCTGCCTCCCTTGTGCCTCAAGGGTCGCCTAGGAGGCAGAAGCATAGCCTTGGTCAAGGCGCTAGTTGTTATTCATCCGGCCGTAACGCGGTAAACGATATCTTCGCTAGCGCTATTCATAATGTCTATGCATGCAGTGCATTAAAAATACAGCGCGAACAGCGACCTCACTATTTTTATGCAAATCAGTTGGACCCAATCTAGCGCCTTGGTTCAATCGTCCATGTGAGGTTTTGGGGGTGGTGCTCATTATTGTTAATAGCCTTAGCTGACCTTAAAAGTCGTTTTCTTATTGGTCGATCGTTGCGTGGAAACTTGCAGAGTGAAACGTGGCACCGTACATAATCCACACACGTACACGTTGTGTGTCTCTGCACACGGCACCAATGCACAAAAACTGTGGTTCCTGTCACGTCCGCAAAAGGCGAATGGCTGCAAATAATTTGATGACGTCCGGATTTACCAAGGTGTGATTGGACACTCCACATATTAGCCCCGCCTACACTTATCTGTATTCGCATACGAGGTCGTGCGCTAGAACTCCAGCGCAAAATAAAGAAAAACATAAGCTTTGGCCGACGATTGAACCAAGGCGCTAGATTGGGTCCAACTGATTTGCATAGAAATGGTGGCCGCGTGAGGTCGCTGTTCGCGCTGTACTTAGCACCGCATGCATAGCGCTAGCGAGGATATCTTTTACCGCGCTACGGCCGGTGTGGCAGGTAATTCTGTCCCCCCTGGTAAATGTGTCCCCCCGGACAGATCTACCGGGTCGTGACCCGGTAAATCTGTCCGGGGGACACTTTTACCTAGGTAAACCTGCCCCCCTCTAGGTAAATCTGTCCCCCTGCACGACGTTAAATGTGTCCCCCCTGGTAAATGTGTCCCCGTGCAACGTCACAAGTCTAGCACCCAGACTGTATATAAGTGAAGTTATTAACTGTTTAAGCGCGGCGCCTTGCTGAATTCGGGAATGGTGCTTACGTCAAAGCACAACTCCCGTTTTGATGACGGCTTCGGGAGCGAACGATTTGCATGGTGGGCGTGCGCGCGATACCGCACCTACGGGCCGCGCCAGGGCCGCGGCCGGGGACGGGGACAACATTGCACCAGCAGCAGGCCTGCGGCGCGGTGACCCGTGTCGCGTATAATTTTGTCAATTCTCCTCATTGAAGTCCGCCATGACAGTCACACGCGTATCGGCGGCTGATGCGCGCTAGCGATAGGTTGAGTATTACTACGCGTGCCTTCTGATCTTGCAGAAACATAGATCGGTTGATTAACATCTAAACGTTAATTTCATTTTGATAATTATTGATGAAGGGTGGAAAAATCTAAAAATGTATACCTGTGCGCTGAATTTATCATAATAACATCAAACAACTTATGCGTGCAAAACCAGGGGGGACAGAATTAACTGGAGGGGACAGAATTACCTGGAGGGGGACACAATTAACGGGACAGGGGGGACACTTTTACCTAGGTAATTCTGTCCCCCCGGACACTTTTACCGGGGGACAGAATTACCGTCCACACCGGGATTAATAACAACTAGCGCCTTGACCAAGGCTAGCAGAAGCATGGCTGAATGGTCGACCAGTGATCGCCGTTAGTTGCCGTTGGTCGCCGATGATGGCACAGAGGTATACAGAGGAGGCCATTGCTCGGGGGTCGCCTATGTTGCCTATAATCGCGTTGGTTGCCGACGGTCGGCACAGGGGAAGCACGGGGGAGGCAGGCAAGTGGCTCAGTGGACGCACAGGTCTCTCGTAGCTTGACATGAAAATGCCCCAAAAGTGCAGTTTTGGTGGTCAATTAAGTTAGGCACAAGGATCGCTGGAGCAGTTACATAGAAACAGGATTTTCTGGGTTTAGGCGACCATGCATTGAGCGTCCTGGCCATTTTTTTTTGGGTCGCTTATAGGTGGTACAAAGGTCGCAGCCCTGTGTAAAGGGGGCCTTAATACTTGTTTTCATTGGAAGTGACAAGAAAGTGGTTATTTTCAATTATTAGCAAATCCTTTCATCAATACACGCAAGAGGGCGCTACTTTAATTGCTTTTGTCACACAAGGTCAAAATTGCATGAACGGTACAAAAATTAGTCCTTCAAAATTACCCATAAAAAAATTGAAGAAACATTGACCACTTACTATTTTCCAAACAAACTGTTTAACATGATAAACTAGTACAGAGTGGAACTTACTCCAAATAAAGAATAGTTTGATATTGTACACACAGGCTGTTCTGCCTTCAATGACATCACGTTTTGGCTCATGAATATGGTAGTTTTCATTAGCATAAAAACAGAAATGTTGAAATTTCTTCCTGTTACTGCTACAAGTGCAAAGGAGGTGGAAAGTCACAGTAACATGGCAAGAAAGATTTTACATGTGTAAAGTCATAACAATCCTATTACATGTACAATGTACATGAACAAGTTTCCCTTAAACCTCGAACTTAATTTGTAACTACCATTTCTGTCGTCGTTTTGAGGGTAAAATCGGAACTTTTTGTTGGAACCATCCATTTATACTCCCCAAAAAGAGGGGAGTACGAGTTGACCGAAAAAAAACCCAAAACGTATACAGGCCTACCGGTGATCCGGTAATCCTGAACCGGTAAAATCGGAAAGGTGTGCACCTGGCTTTAATTTAAGAATAGGTTTATGCCCAAACGACTTTTTTTCCGGCTAAACAAGGATTTTCTGAGCGTTTCTTAGCAATGAAAACGTACAGCATGCACAACTACACGGCAAAATCAGCAAAATATATACATGTAGTATTTTTTTCGCGTTGCAGTCTCGTTGTCCCCTTCCATCATAGGACTATACGTATAAAAAAAGGTCTTTTTTAAGTTTGAGGTGTATTGAGTGCATTCATGCGGAGTGCCGGAAAGCTGACAATAACTGTTGCACTTAATAGTAAGGGGGTTTTGGGTTGACATTTTTCCGGGAATGACACATTTTTGCATTATCAGTGGAGCTTCAACTATTTTGCATGCTTTTGGGTGATGCAACCTTACAGTTGGTGTATACGTGCTTTTTGGGTGTGGCATCTTGACAAATAGATTTTCAAAATTGTATTGATAATTTTCTAGCATTCCATTATGAGCTTTCCAATGAGACATCGCACGAAAAAAATCGGCCCATGACAAGTAATCTACTCTCACCTAATTCGTTCTAAATAGTGTGCGCATTTTCTAAACTGGAGCGCGCCATTTAAAACCATTTTTAAAATACTGTATAAAGGCCTGCAAAAAACAAGCAAATTTATTTGTTACAGGACATTATATTCCTTTAAATTTAATTCGGAAAAGTAAATCGAAATTTTGTAAATTGTATCAATAAACTTTCATTTTGAATCGATATTTTGTTGTTAGTTTGTTTGTTTGTTTGTAGTGTTATACAAGTCATGACCATTCCATTGAGAAAATGCACATAAGTACAAGTACATCATTTTTCATGCCAATCAGTGAAATAACGGGGGAGACGAAACATTGTTTGAAACGACTTGGAGCCCCCCCCCCCTTCCCGAGACTGCAAGTGTCCCCTGCTAATGATCACTTTGGACCCCAAGATGCGCCATCATCTAGGCGCTTGCGTCAAGTAGATCTGACATCGCGCACTCTTAAAGTGTCCTCCACTTCTCCCTGTCGGATGATGCCACATGCCAGTGTCGATCTTTGATGTTGACCCCCGTGGTTGTCAGGTCCCTGTTCACTCTGGTTCGTTGCCCACCTCTTGGCAGCTTGTTCTTGCGGATCGCCTCTAGAAGCGCTTGCTTGGCAGGTGTTTCCTCGGGCAGTCTCAGGAGATGGCCTGTCCATCTCAGACGTCATCTGGTAATGGCAGTACTCCAAGGGATCTCGTTAGTTTTCTTGTAGAGTTCTTTAAAAAGTGTGATCTTCTTTTGGCCATTTAATACCAAGAATTGAACCCAAGAGCCTCTGTGAAACGCATCCATGTTCTCTTCTAGTGACTAAGTTACTGTCCATAAGATGCGCCAACGAGAGAAGGGTTGAAATTGATTTTTTTTTCTCTCGCCCCTAACTATCATAAATTTATCGATCTAGTTTATTGTGAAAGAACAGCCAAGGGCCAAGAAAAAAACACATGAGGTTCATGTTGCCAAAAGTTATCTTATGCGCTCCAGTTCCCCCTTATCATTCACAAAAGTACAGTTTGCCCAAATTTCAGGATTCTATATTTTGAAGGACGTTGCGGGAAGGGGGGGAGTAGCATTTTTCCAATACAGTCAGTACGTGTAGACTATACATGCTGTATACAAAACCATAATCAGTACGTGTAGACTATGTACATGCTGTATACATACAAAACCATAATCTTGCAACTGAAGAAACGACTGGTACAACTTTAGTTACAGCGACAAGTCTGCACCGACCTTTGACCTTCAGCAGGTCCCTGGCCGGCCCTCGACAAAGCTATTCGGGACAGACGATCGATTTGGCGACGGTTGTCCGCCCATTTTATCCCGATGTTCATGACGCTTTAAGGCGTAAATCGGTAGAAAATGGTGTTCGAATCGCTGGTTGTAGACTTGTTGAATCGTTTTCTTGGCCAGTATGTTGAGAATCTGGATGCGTCGCAGCTGAAGCTTGGCATTTGGGGTGGTAAGTAGTTTCTTGCTCTATGCCATGGCATGGTTACTGGTAGAAATAACACGTACATGTACAGTACATGTACAATCAGTGCACGCCATGAACTAGACCCGTGAACGTGGCGTTGTATACAATACAAGCCACGTTCACGGGTCTAGCCATGATAACCAGTTCAGTTCACGTGTACTACGTGTTTATCACTGATCAAAACAAGTGCATTCACTCCCCCAGCCCGGTTTGAAAGCCAGCACGCAGCAGGCAGCACCCTTTTTCAGCATATAACGTCGGTAATGGTCAGTCATTGCAAATAGGCCTACATGTAGGGCCTAGGCCTAAGTTACATTGAAATAATGAACAAATAAATGAATGTAACTGAGAAGAGCTTAAGAATAAGATTAAGAGTGAGATAATGTCCCATTTTAGAAATATTTCATTTTCAAGTCAAGAGTCAGCATGGTCAGATAGTCATTCTTGAATCTTCAACTTCAATAAGTTCAAGTTCAACTTTTAAGTTAGTGCACGTGCATAAACTGAGAGAGACTTTCCATAGACTTTGTATACAGCCACAAAAAAATTAGATAGTGGATATTTTGCCGGAGGTAATGACGGCAAACTAACGATTACTAAAGGTTTGCCGGCGGCAATCCATATCAACAGAGGGCGCTGTACTCTTTCAAATAGGGCTGAATTATAAGATGTATTAAATTCCCATCAAAAGTTGTGTAGCACGTTTGGTGTAATGGTTAAGCAAAGGCTTTAGTAAGCGGGATGACTTTTTTTCCTCATCCCCAAATAAATAAGAATATTGTTCTTTTATTATTTTAACATGTCTCAAACATTTTTTGCAGAGTATTACATTTTCTTTTTCAGATTTGTGGCTCTGGAGGATTTTTTTAAAAAGGGAAATAAAGTCCGAAATTATAAAATGGTCGGAATCCCATCTTGTGAATACGAGGTAACAACGATAATTTTGGCATGGAGCCAGACTAAAACTTTTTCACCGGAGAATGTTTAAGTACAAAAAAACAGTAACTGCGCATGTTCAGTGCATATCCGGCAAACTAACGTTTACTAAAGGTTTGCCGTCTCCGGCAAAATATACACTGCCAAAAAATTAACATCAGGATTTCCTAGATTTTTTTTTCCAAAACATATTTTGTGCAAATTTTAGGAAAATAATAAGGCAATAAAAATGCGTGGTTGCTGATAACTTGTGTCTCGTTTTGCCAGAACACCTCACATATAATAATTTGTTAAAATGATTTTGATTGATCATAGTGCTGGAACTGTTTTTGATGTTGCAGGCATCCAGCGTGTCAATCATCGGAATGAGCCTCTAAAGATTCATACTTCATAAACTTTAAATTACAGTTTTCTAAAACGAATGCCAGTCAGTTCCACAGCTCCAGCCCCATCAGTTGGGATGGTCAGAGATTACATGCGGATCTGTCATAAACAAGAAACTCATTAATTACCCCCAGTACTCTGAGTGAACACATCACAAATTGCTGCATAATCGCAGGGTACCCACATGTCTTTGCATGTGAATGTCACCACATGTACCACTTTCTGAAGCCACATTTCATTTTCTGATGTGACAAATTATAAAAATTAACCCTATTTGTTACTAATGATAAGGCTTTGCAGGTCACTTACTGGACACCAGCAGACCTTGAGTTTAAGTTAAGGTTTTACACGATGCAAACATGATCTACATGTACATGTACATGTATGGAAAGTATTGTAAATTAAAGGCAGACACTAGTCTTCCCTGCATCCCCTGTACATGTTAGTACATGTACTGTACTCATGCACTCACATGCAGTGTGCATTCTTGGTCAGCGGGTTTCACAGCTCCCCACCAATTCAAGAATGTTGATCTTCTATATATTGCCAAATAGGCCTAATTCTAATGATTCTCATTTTCCTGTTAGAAGCTAACTTTTTGGGCAGTTTAATCACAAGTGAACATTGTTATAAATAAGGGAATAAATGTGTGCTCCGGAGGTTTTTATCACTCTGTTTAATACCACTTAGAGTCTGGGTGCTGATAATTACCCGAGCCGGAGGCGAGGGTAATTATCAGCACCCAGACTCTAAGTGGTATTAAACAGAGTGATAAATACCGACGGAGTACATATTTATTCCCATTCATAAATACCTTTTCGGTAAAAAAAAATCATATAATTCGTTCAAAACATCCCGATTTTGTTCAACAAATTCACTTTATGCTTTTTGAATCATCCCTCCTGCAAAATAATGGAGTGTTCAGCTGGCGAGTAAGATGAAAACAACCCTTTTATGGAGATTGACGCGCGCGTATCATGTTCTATGCGATGTCGCGCAGAACGCACCTGGCGCGTTGCGTTTTGAATTTAGAACTATAACATTCTAACTCCCTGGTAGTGTTGCGCATGCCTACGTGAGGATTGTGAACGTTTAACCAATGAAACGATAAGAGGCACTGGATTTTTAGGAGTCCACATTTTATTGTGACACTGGAAAAGTGTTTAAGACCAGCTAGCCATGTCTTTATCATCCGTTTAATACCGGCCACGTGACGGGCTCTCGACCAACAGGAATGGCTAAACTGTCTGAGGTATTTATGAATATATATTCATAAATACCTCAGACAGTTTAGCCATTCCTATTGGTCGAGAGCCCGTCACGTGGCCGGTATTAAACGGATGATAAAGACATGGCTAGCTGGTCTTAAACACTTTTCCAGTGTCACAATAAAATATGGACTCCTAAAAATCCAGTGCCTCTTATCGTTTCATTGGTTGAACGTCCACAATCCTCACGTAGGCATGCGCAACACTACCAGGGAGTTAGAATTTTATAGTTCTAAATTCAAAACGCAACGTGCCAGGTGCGTTCTGCGCGACATCGCGTAGAACATGATACGCGCGCGTCAATCTCCATAAAAGGGTTGTTTTCATCTTACTCGCCAGCTGAACACTCCATTATTTTGCAGGAGGGATGTTTCAAAAAGCATAAAGTGAATTTGTTGAACAAAATCGGGATGTTTTGAACGAATTATATGATTTTTTTTTACCGAAAAGGTATTTATGAATGGGAATAAATATGTACTCCGTCGGTATTTATCACTCTGTTTAATACCACTTAGAGTCTGGGTGCTGATAATTACCCTCGCCTCCGGCTCGGGTAATTATCAGCACCCAGACTCTAAGTGGTATTAAACAGAGTGATAAAAACCTCCGGAGCACACATTTATTCCCTTAATAATATGGTGATTTTAAATTCTGATAAAAGGTATCAGTTACATCATGTAGTTTCTACAATGATTTAAAAAGAAATTGTTCATCCAACTTCTTAGCTGCTGTGAAAATTGGCTTAAAACATCACAGTGTCGCACATACTCTGACAAATTGATTTTTTGTTATAAATATCAAAAACTCTGTAATGTGTTTGGACTTACAGCAATTTTTTTTCCTACTATGTGTTCATCACCTACTACTGATAAATACACTTTATGGCAAAACATATTTTTGTTTGATTGTGACTTGCAGTTAACAACATTTATTGTGGTTGCCGGATGTACATTTATTGGTGCCGGACATACATGTCTGAAATTACATTACAAAATAGAAAATAATCAGTTAAAAATTATGCTTTTCCTTTACAAGAAATCTTTTGGCATAATAAATTAACCTTTCTCTCTGCATTTAAACGAGAACTCACAATAACACAAGCTTGCATTTCACATGTGAAAACAACATGCCAACATGACTACCTAAAATCCACAATTTTAGCCCCAAAACAATTTTTTTTTTACCAAAACAAAAACACTTTATCTATCCCATCACACTCGCACACCATTCAAAATGTCTTGTTGCCCCCTTTAATTGTATACCAGATTTGAGGTTGTGATGCTTGAATTTCTGAAAATTTCATAAAACTTCCAATTTTCTGCTGGTTTACTTTTGCCAGGAATTGCCATTTTGTGATTAGACTTGACTGTAATAAACTGACTTTTGGGGAGACGTTTTTTACTTGAAACACATGGATGCAGTAAACACAAATGTATTGTTTATTGTTTGTATGTTTTCTCATTGCAGGAGATGCTGTTCTTGAAAATTTGGATGTGAAGGAAGGGGCCCTGGTAAGTTGTGCTTTGTATTTTGTGTAGCCTACGAGTTTAGAAGGAGCTTGTTCACAATGTATATTAATTTATTTGCCTTTGCCCGAAAATGAGAGGTCAAGGAGATAAGGTCTGATATATTCCCCTTTAATTTTTTGTTAGTATTGTTAGGTTTTTAATCTAATACTGCTCGCAAAGCGGGCATTCTATTTAAAATAAAATATATGTCTACAACAATTTCATATAAGGTATGATACAAATGTACACGTATGGATTAAGAAAAAGACTCTTCTTTCCTCCTCCATTGTATACTGTACATGTGAGCACTGAAGATGGTCTACAGCAAAAGGTCTTCGTCCAGTACCTCTAAAACACTTATTATTTCGAACTAGCTAGCAGAATTGTGTTGTTCATATTGGGCAGCCTTTGTATACATTGTCTGCAGAGCTATGACCTTGATAAAGAGGCTGGGCTGGTAGCTATACAGATCTCCGTGTCCCAAGGGAAATTGAAAATAATGGCGTGTGATCTGTGTGCAGAGCACTCCTGTAAATTACCCAGTTACTCTACCAGATTGCATTGTCCATGGATTGGTGAATTGATCTCATGAATATGCATGCTGGTTGTCTGGCCAGCTGCAGTGTGTACATGTACCATACAGGCATGTACAATGTACATTGATCAAATGTCAACGTCATGTAGTGTTGGCCATTGCCATAGATGGTTCTTCAGTGATTATGCATGAAGGTCGTCTGGCCTGCTATAGTGCTGTGACTGAAGAACCCAAATGACACTAGTCAACACGTAGTAGATTGGTTGATGGCTCTGTACATGTAGCATTGTTGGAGCGATCCTCATGATTAAATGCATTAAGCTTGACCGGCTTGTTTTTTTTTTAATTCTGAATCAGGCCAAATAAAAAGTAAAGTAAAACACCAGTCGATCGTCTGTTTTTTTTTTTAAAAGAGGAGGATGAGGGCCTTTAAACTTTTTTAAAATTAAAAAATAGGCTTAAATAGCCATATTTAGCTTACACGATATGTGCCTTAAAAGGGAGGAAGCCCTTTTTATTTGATAGTTCTGGGTAGTTGTCTACTAGTTGATAATCACAAAACCTTCTTAAAGTGCTTATTGAACATTATATTAGTTACAAGGATCTGAACGTCTGAATCATAACAAAAAACATTTATGCCTGAAATTAGAAAAACAAAAATATAAAAACTTGTTGCAGCCTCAAAAAAGGAAGTGGGCGGGGACGATCTACTGGTATTTTTTGTACTTGGCCTTATACACGTTGAGCATAGACCTTGTGCATTAAGGTGGAGTTAGAGGGCAGTGGTTTGGTATTGCTGGATAGAATGAGTAAACCTATAATCACTGTTGATAAATTAAATTTATATAGAATAGTCTCTGACAAAGCCGGGTGCAGGTCTTAAAGTCAGAAAGCCAGTTGCTGTTTCCAGGCATCTAGATAGTACTTTTTACAGCAATGACACATGTTGCTCTACAGGCAGCAGCTTTAGAACAACAAGAAAACATGTCAGATACCTGTATCTAAGTAATCGTTACTTGTGTGTAACTTTTAATTAAAAAGATTACGCTGAAAATAATTGCTTGTAACTGACTAACTGTATATATGTATTGCAATTTTGCATTGCAACATGCCATTGCATTTTTATTCTTCTGAAACCCCAATTTTATGTTCAATATACCGGTATAGTAAAAGTGCCAGTACATGTATATACCGGTATGTACAAATGTATACGTGAATTTCAAATTAAAATCATATGAATTCCCAGAAATAAAAATTCACTTGCATTGTAAGCCACTTTGTTGAAGAGGGAACAACCTAACAGCGAAATTAACTCCATTGTCTAACAGGCTGGAAATTGGATACATCTTGGCAATGGCCTACGCCTGTTGTTGTACATGTTCATGAACATGCTGAACATGCAAATATCCTTACCAACATGCATGGATGTACATGTATGACTCAATGCTGGCAACTGACTTTATCTACAAAATGGAGGGGGCGGGGGAAAGTTAGGGTCAAAGAAAATGTTTGGGGGACAAAAAGGGAAAAATTGGCAAAAAATTGGGGTTGGGGAGAAATGTCCCCCCCCCCCCTTCCCCATTTAGCACTGCCACAAGTACTGTAGGAAATGTAAGGAACTACAACTGGGTAAGAGGCCTCGGTCAAGGTTATATGAAACAGATTCATGAATACTGAAAGAACTTATTGTTGGAACTGTACAAGTGTAGTACTAAATGCACCAAATTTGGGTTCAGAATTTATCAGAGTTGTTGCATTCCATAGATGATTGAAATCTTGGTACCGGTACACCATGAATGGCTCTCAATTGGAGCTTTGTTACAAGCTTAGGGAGGGTACATGGAATTTGCTTTGTCAATAAAATGTTTAGAATGCTGGACTTATTTTTATGGAACTACCTTGTAGAGATATAATGTAGGATATGGTCTACAAATTTAAATGTACATGTAGAGGTTTACTAGATATGCCAGAGAACAGCCACTCGTGCAGAGGGAAAAATGTTTTTACATTGCACATATTCAGTTGGACATTAAATAAAGTGGTAGAAATTGTCTGCTTTTGGTTCCACAGAAACAATTCAAATTTAAAA
>NW_024037076.1:20316703-20517314 GCF_015706575.1 Patiria miniata | reverse complement strand
CCCTTGTGGCGCATCCTCAAGGAATGTAGGGCTAGGAATGGAAATGGCAAATAACCTTCTGGAGCCTCGGAGCCTCAGTGGCTTTGTTTGTTATTGGGGCTAGGCATTGCGCGAATGTCAACTGGAAGGTGTAAAGATACATAGGGAAACTTTTATTTCACCAAATACATGATGAAATGGGTGCATGCAATTTGACGGTATGTGCAGTCACAGGCGGTTTCCTAATACCTGTTCGATTTGTACCGGTTTACCTCTCAAACATGTATGATGCGAAAGCTTCATTCCTCGCAAACTATACGTAAACCTAAATCACGTCATACACCAAAACCTCGCTCCTTTCCCTGGCATGCATCTTGTATACTTTGTATGTTGCTGAAGTAAATGTTTACTAAGAGAAAGACTCAAAAACTCCAAAATGGTGATAAAATAATGATGCATACTCGTGATGTAAAGCTTTGTGGGTATCAGTGTCCAGAGGCGTTTATGTATGCGATTATGTGGCCCGGGCACCGTACACATGCGATTCTTGTCTTTCTTAGTATCTGTGAAACTGCAAAACACTCTAAAAATCTTTACATCTGACGTGTTATAAACTGGAAACATTTAATTGAAGTCGCAGTATGCCTCAATGCCACTGTGCACCCCCGACATACATTACATGAGACCAGGTATAGCAACTGTTGTGAACTGGGAAAAGCATAATCACACACCAAAGCTGTAGCATTTGCCCGTGTTAGTTTCCAGTGTTTAGTCCCTGAGGGATTTCAAAGCTGAGTTCGATTAATTTTGAGTACTTTGACCTAGTGTTCAAATATCTGGAAAGTTAATGAACTGTATTGAATTCGCCATTGATACATTTGTTTGGTTCTTGAAGTCAAACAAACATGGTATCACTATGCAGTAGTGGAATGATCCAAAGTTGTCCGTAGTTCACAGTACATTAAAGATGCACTGACACTGTTCAGTAAAATGGGAAACCTGAATTTTCGTTTGCTTTATTGATACACTTCACAAAGTAAAACAAACAATAGTTATAACAGATATCGGCTTTCGCCTCTCAATCACCGGTTTGTTTTCGAAAGTTAACAGAGTGGTATTCGTGATATGCTGTGTGTGTTTGTGCATTTTCTTGCTGTATGGTTTGTGTCACCTTCTCGAGCTTAATGAAGTGACCATTTCGGCAAAATGGCATGGATGTATGCCACCGGAATTAAAATCGCATTGACCGAAATCCGAGTATTTTTTCAAAGCTTGTCTTGATCCCATCTTTTTCATGCCATGCACTCCAAGAAAGTGGATCAATTTATATGTGTGTGTTCCTGCTTGGAAGCCGATGCAAGACGCACGTGCGATACGTTTGTATCCACCAATTTACGGCTGTTGGTAAAAGATTTGATCTAAGGTACCTTCTCCTGAGCGAAAACAGTATGGACTCTGGAGTAACATAATATCGCAATGCTAACGACTTGGCCGCAGAGCCGCTCCGCTGAACCTGTTTGGAGGTGTAGATTTCACTCTAGTATTCCTTAAATTTGAGTTGTGTGGTGTTTGCGGACACAACTCAACTCAAGTTTACCAATTTGTGTAAACGGAGAGAAATAGGTTAGCGTTTATTTGCGTAATGGTGCTTATTGAGTTTCCAAGCCTCAGGAGTGTGCTGCATGTGTCCCGCGAATAGCGTAGTTGCCTTCTCTTAAGATAGAGCTACTGTCAGTGTTTTCCATAACAAGAGCCACAATCATTTCAATGAAAAATATTAGACCTAATGAGTGTTGCAGAAGAGCATAATCCCATGAGTACGAGTACAGGTACTTAACCCTGGGTACCAGTGCGACTACGAGTACATTGCCATGAGTGAAATACGAGTACAAGTACAAGGCATTTTCCTTGAGTACGAGAACACTTCTACGGGTACAAGTGCAATACTAGTACTTTTTCCACAAGTATGCATGGGCACGTCAATTGGTACTCGTGTTCTAAAGGACCTTTCTGTTGTCACACTTGGCATTAGGTGCTAATACGGTGGTTTTTTTTACATGCATGTACCTCTCAAAAGGTCAAAATTTCCAGCGGGAAAACGTGTTCTTGAGTAGAGTACGAGTTCTTTACTATAAGTACGGGTAAGCTATACGAGTATTATTAGGAACCATTAGAAATAGTGCGGGTCATGGATTATGTAGGCTATGTGGCTCAGAAAAAGTTACCGATTAAAACCCGATTTTGTGTGATCATTTCACCAGGCCCTAATGCCAAGATCTGAACATTTTGATGTGAGATGCACGTTGCCAAACGTTCACATGATAAAACGACATGCAAACTGGTGATTTAACGAGCGAATTGTTCAGAGCCTTTTTACCTCTCCCGTACTCGCATTATTTTAGAGAAATTGAAACAAGTTTACCGATAATCACTAAACAAAAATCGAACCTTTTCGCATTAGTTTTCAGAATGCATGGTTATTTGTCATTATATAAGGTATTATGGGCAGGTTATCCACGATTCATAAATACCTCAGACAGTTTAGCAATTCCTATTGGTCGAGAGCCCGTCACGTGGCCGGTATTAAACGGATGATAAAGACATGGCTAGCTGGTCTTAAACACTTTTCCAGTGTCACAATAAAATGTGGACTCCTAAAAATCCAGTGCCTCTTATCGTTTCATTGGTTGAACGTTCACAATCCTCACGTAGGCATGCGCAACACTACCAGGGAGTTAGAATTTTATAGTTCTAAATTCAAAACGCAACGCGCCAGGTGCGTTCTGCGCGACATCGCGTAGAACATGATACGCGCGCGTCAATCTCCATAAAAGGGTTGTTTTCATCTTACTCGCCAGCTGAACACTCCATTATTTTGCAGGAGGGATGTTTCAAAAAGCATAAAGTGAATTTGTTGAACAAAATCGGGATGTTTTGAACGAATTATATGATTTTTTTTTTACCGAAAAGGTATTTATGAATGGGAATAAATATGTACTCCGTCGGTATTTATCACTCTGTTTAATACCACTTAGAGTCTGGGTGCTGATAATTACCCTCGCCTCCGGCTCGGGTAATTATCAGCACCCAGACTCTAAGTGGTATTAAACAGAGTGATAAAAACCTCCGGAGCACACATTTATTCCCTTAATAATAATCACGCTTATCAAAAAGTAAAAAAAGCTGACCGCTTTGAACATTAACGTATCGTGCTGGTTTCAGTATATGAGAAGTGCATCTTTGGGTCGAAGTATGCTAAACTTTCAATTTATAGAATTCTGCAAGTTTGGTAGGCGGTCACGAATGCCAAGAATCGTCGCGGAGGGTTGTCTGGTATGGCGGCCTGGGAATAGGGTCAACACATGCGCCGGACGCAGTCAGAACCCAACAAACGTGTTGCGTCCAGCTGCGTGCGTGTCGTTAACCCGATTCGACCATCACCTGCGTTCGTCGCACGTGTCAACGCATGTGATATATAAGCCCCCCGCACACGTAGCCTAGTTTGATTGGGGTTAAATGGCTCTGTCGTTAATAATGTGATGAGATATCAGGGCAGAATGTGGAACGGGAACGCGAGGAGAATTACATGCTGCTTTGAAACATTGAAATTTAGGCTCAAGACTGTCTCAGAGGAGATTGGGGACAGTGTCTTGATATAGATCGTTTATGCACAGTTACTCTGTTGAGATACATGGATGGAAAGACTAGTTAAGTTATGCATTGTGAAATGCAGAAAAGAACTTCAGGGTTTGGAAATGCCACCAGTGTAAATGGGCCTATACTAAGATGGTAGATTAGCTCCTTAGAACTGAAACTGACGGGAATATCGGTTAAATTTTACCATTTATTTCACTTCCATTTTTAATAGAAAACTAAACCGAATAATATTGTTGCACAGGACATAGCTTAAACGACGGCAAATAAACCTGACTTGGAAAAAACCCATTATTATATTAGGCCTACGTATATGCTTTGGTAGTAGCGATGTATCGTGATACGCGCTTCCTCAGCTTAATCGAAGCAGATACCAGCGCCTGGCGGATGCACTGGTTTACTCCGCCTATGCTTTCAACCCAGTTCAAACAGTTTCACAGGAAAGACGATGCGACTTCAACAAGACAACGCCGCGGAAAGCCCGAATTTGCCGCGTGTACACAGTGCCGTATTTGATCAAGACTACATCGGCAGGGTTGTGTACTAAGTGACATGATCTCACGGACAATCACGCCTCCTTGAGGCAAGACCTAATTCAGCCGAGGATTTCTGACAGGTCGGTGGTTCTGAGAAACTGCTGTACGTGCTTTGTCTTTGCAGCTGCTTTGTTGATCCGAACGTAATGAGTGTCTATTTATGTGGCATATTTCATTTCTAGTGAAATCTATCTCACAAGTAGTGACTTTCATATAAAGACCTAGCATATAGAGTTCAATGTTGATCCTATTTGGTATATTTTGCAACTGACATTATCCAACGTTTATTTGGGACTTAAAACGGGGACAGTTTGACAATGGGTTATTTACTATTGCCCAGCAATAACTTCAAAAAGAAACTTCCAGTCGTACAGCATTGACATAGTACACTTTATTTGACTTCCACGACCTTCTTACATTCTACACTTATACTATAGTAGATATGAAATGTAGTTATTTGCCTGTAGGATAGAAATAATTCTCCTGATCTTTGGATGCCTACCTGTCATCGGTGGTGCGATTATCCCGTAAAGTGAGCGCGTGTCAGGAGGACCGCCTCGCAATTAACCAACTTGAACATGTCCCGGTTGGCATGCCAGCAGGCGATTGTTGTGGGGACAAGTGTAGCGATTGACGGTTAGTCACCCTAAGTAGTGCCACGCCAGCACTTACGGAGAGTGACGAGTGGCTAGCAATGGTCAGCAAATTAGGCACGGACCGAGCCTAAAAATGACAGGGCTGGAAGGGAAAGCACAGGCGGTCTACGTGTTAACGAAGTCCCGTTGGAATTGCAAGTGTTACATACCGCAACAGATGTAACTGAATATAGAACTCATCCGTTGAGGTATGTGAAACTTTCATATTACGATCTTATCAGAATACCATAGGCCTACGGACGTCATGAAGGAACTTGTGGAATAATAATTTGAGTCACTTGCCATGCATTATAAATATAACAATCATTATGATTAGAGCTTTGCTTAATTAATGAACCTAATTGAGAAAACGTGGCTGCAAAAAACAGGAAATACTAAGAAAGAAAATTGGACAGACATGCTAAATTCAATGTTCTGGAGCTTGAAATTGAATTGTTTTCCAATTTATTTGACTTTAAATAGCATGTTTGCACTACATCCTTTAACTTTTACGAAGTTTTTGAATGCAGACCAAACCATATGTTTCAAGTAGTTGCAAGCATCATAACGGGTGTATGGGTGCAGCCTAATAGTCTAGTGCATCGGCGTCGCCAGGAGGGGCAAGGGGGCGCTTGGTCAAAGGGGCGTCCCCCCCCCCCCCCCCCGAAAAAGCAAAAAAAAAAAAAAAAGAGGGGCGAGGTCATATTGCTGTTAATTTAATGCACATTTAACAACATGGGCGTCCGCAGGGGTGTCAATGGGGGTGGGGTGGGCAAATGTCCCCCGCCCAACCTCGAAAAAAGATAATTGAGAATATGCTAGAGAAAGGACAAGGATTTTTTGGAAATAATGTGCTTTACCCCCCTCTGGAAAGAATTCTGGCGACGCCCATGACCTAGTGTAACTTATAGAAGCAATGGCATTTTAATTATGCATCTACAGTAGGATCAACTTTTTATAAGGCCATATGCAGTGAACTTTGCAGTTGTATATATGGGTATTTAAGATACATATACTTGTTGTTGCAAGAGAAGTATAGCTCTTGATATTTTTTGTCTGACGAGGGAAAAATTCCCGTAATCCGAACGGATGCCGCACCGCGGATTACCCGAAGTAATACGATCCATCTGTATGTCTTGAGGCTGCGGATTATAGCTATATAAGCTCCTTTTCTGGTTCTGCGGAACGATACACCTTTGTAGAGATGTGTTACCAATGTACGACTCTGAATCTGATATATAAGCCAACAATCCTCCTGACCTAATGGTTACCTCAACCACCCTGCCCCCTTCCCAAACGTCCGTTAGAAATCTGCAATGGAAAATATAAATCACCAATGTATTAACTTGAACCGTAATTTGCCGCACGCAATACAATGTTGCACCTGTTTCCAGCACTCTTTTTGCAGCACTTGCATGCTTTTCAGATATTTCAAACCGTATGGTACTAATTTGTGCTCGTTAGGTACAAACCCTTGCTTATACACCCGAAGTAGAGTGAAGTTTCGTTTTTCAATTCGATTCAATTCAATTTATTATACACGTCACGTAAAAATAAACATGAACATTGTTTTCCAGTGTGCATCATACAATAAGAACACAGATATATATGAATGTAGAATAAATAAAATATAATGTAAAAATATAAGGTACTATAAAGATACAAACAACCGAAGAAAATAACACAATGACAGAAAAACATATTTACAGACTATCAAAAATTACAAGCTTGTCATCCTGGTACCAATGTGAAATATTTTATTGATGTGAGACAAAAAATAAATATAATGCTTTTAAAAATTATTTAAGGCTAATTAATGTAAGGCTGTACATTAATGGTTGTGAGTTAAATCGGCACTTAGACAAGCATTAAAACATGAATGAATGATGTTCATTTTCAACTTTCGTCTGACATACATTATGGGTCAAAGTCAACCGACCTAGAACAAAAGCATTATTTTGTCTTAGAAAGAAGTCACACTTGAAAAAAATATTTTTGCCATTGTCAACGACATCAAATGTGTATTCTGAAATGGGTGTTTGCATAATGAAATGCAAAAAGAAAGAGATAAGCGAATTGTTATTGGTTTCATTTGAAAAAGCCAAAGGAAATAAACCTCCATGTCGTGAGAAATATACAAAAAAAAAATTCTTTTAAATGTATATTGGGGATCTTGTTCTGCTAGCTTGTAATAGGTTAACGCACTAGACGTGCAGTCTTAAGTATATTTCGGGTATAGAAAATGCTACTGTTACACGGGCTTTGAATGCGAATCTATACGCTGCATTTTGCAGGGTATTTTGAGCGACAAACACGTCCGTGACCAACTCATTGCAGACGGGAGAATCTTTACTCTCTCGTCTTTAAATATAACCCTTGGACCATCGTCACAGAAAGTACATAGGCCAAGTGCTCTTTGATTGAGGTAAATTTCCTTTCGTAAATATGGGATATTTGCCCGACTGATGTGCCAGAAATTGATATCAGATATCCGAAAGCTTTCATGGGTTTCGTGCACAGACATTACTTATTACGATACATGAAGAATGTATCCAATATGGAAGAGAAAGGACAGTGTTCGCATAGGCACATTTTTGGCATTTTCTCATTACCTTTTCTTAGGTCTTTATGGAAGGGCATGTGTTGTATACTGCTCCTAAAAAGTACTAGACCCGTGCGTATCCGAGTCGGAAGCCAGACCTCAAATCCACCCGCTGGGAAGCTAATCTGGTTTGAGGTGTTCGTGCACTACGTAGAACGCCCCGACCCATTACGTGAATGAGGTTTATTTATAGCTCACCCAGTCCAAAATGAAATTGGAATAGATTGTTTGGAATTATTCCTAGGTTTATTACCAAGTCGATAGGTTAAGGTCACAGAATGGGGTCCTTGCACTTTCCGTCCCATGAAGTTTTCCGCCGCCACAAATTACCATTTACAGGCAGACATTGCAAAGGCGCGATTTCAAGGCTCTCGTTTCGGGTGGTCACTAATATGATTTTACGGACATATTTATCGCGGTTAAGTGAACATTCATTGATGTATCCGCGGTATGAACAGAAGGGGTACGGTATACGACCGAGGCACCAAAGCGAAGATTAACTTCACACAACCGTTACTATCCATCGATCCCACGGGCATAAATTTCACAAGATAAATGATCGCATCATCCCCGTGAAGAAATGTCCAAGTTGACATGGCCTGGATTCTTATTCAACACCATGGCGTTGACACACTTGCACATGTAAAGGACGCATTAATGATTTATAATGAACAGTCTAGCCCCATAGCAGATTGGTGTTGGATTTGTCGCTTGAGTCATGTTGCAAAGACTTGAAGTCGGTGAAACGTACACTGATTCTAGATTACTCATGTAGGGCTAACGTTTGTAGAATTGACGAGTAAGCAAATAAACTTGTAGGATTTTTTTTGGGGGGTGGCAAGATAAAGTTCGTGGTGAAGTCAATGCGCAGTGCAAACAAGTTCAATTATAAAGGAAGACGTGTCACTTGATTTTAAAGTTTTATTTGGTAGGTCGAAAAATATTTGGATAAATACACAAATACCGTATAAAAAACTAAAAAGCAAACATTTTGTGTTAAATTTCCACTCTTTACATGATGTTATAAAAGCTTGAATTAAAAAAATACATTTTTAATAAAAGGGTAAGAAAAAAATTACTTTCTCTTTGCAATTTTCCCTGGAAAGTCAAATTATGCACTATACAAATTCAATAATGTTCACTCAATAAGCCGAACTTTTGATATGTTCACATTAAACATAACATTGACTTAAATAGAACTTAATAATAATAATAACTAAAGAGCGCCAGCACGATTGATTTATATAGGCCCAATAAATAATGGTTGAAGTAGACCCAAATCAACCTGAGATATATCAACGATTTACAAATACGGGTTTCAAAAATTTGGTAGGTGGATTGTTTTAATTGTGGATGGGACTGCAGTGACGCCATCTACTTCATCCGTCGATACATTCGACGGCGATACTATCATCAGTGAGAACTTACGATGTGATGCTAGCCCCTAACACGGGCATACCGTCTTCCACAAGGTGCACATCCATTACTAGAACCGAATGCACTCGACTTTGGATGTGACTTTGCAAGGAACATCGAAGAGGCTGTCACGAGAAGAGCTGTTGACTGCTCTCTTTTTTGAGGGAAAGCTATTGCAGTTCACGTTCGTGACCACTTCAAATTGACGCAGTTAAAACCAACCTGATCGATGCTGCTTCTTCAATTATTTATCAAGCACTACATCGTGTTACCGTTTAAGATGCACAGGATGAACCAGGTGTATGTCTAAGCCGTAGGTTTTTTTCCCTTAGTGCTTTAAGAGTGTACGATAAATCTGTGATGGATGAGCCTAAATCCACCCGAATGAGGTATCTCCATTGAATGAGGGTATCAAGGAAAAAGGCTTGAGAATCGTGCGTTTGTTGCGATGTTTGCAACATGCAGTGAACAGGACGGATGATGCAGTACGTTTTAGGAGAGATGTATGTATCACACATTGCTCAAGGCGTTACATGGTAATAACAAGTAAGGAGCATGAAGCCCGAGTGATATGCTGCCCCCGATGGTAGATTGTGCCCATGACGCATCGTCATGAATCAGAACTGAAATCGTGTCTATATGAACATTCATGACTTTGCTTCATTAGGCGCAATCATTTCCGGATTCTCTTTCTTGTCTGCTTGGAGTTTCATGATGAGAATCAATGTCTGTTGGCGTGCACAAAAGAAATGATTAGGTTACTCCTTCCTCCATGGTCTACAGCTGAAGCGCCCTAATGTGCTAAAATCATCAGAGCGTATCATTTCTCATGCATGTGCCACTTTTTTTATGTCCACCATTTGTTCATCAGAAATCCCATGTGTGTGATACACAAGCTAGATCCAGAATAGTGCTGGTGTTAAAAACCAATATCTTCTTCCATTAGGTATGACATAATGCCATTCTTGCCCATTCTTTACCCTGCACTATTTTAGAACTTAATCAATCCCAACGATTGACATATTAATAAGATTGCCTGTCTGACTTACAAAATGTCATAGCATGCAATATTCATCTACCCTTGGTTATTTATCATAATTTTTGATCTTGATAGATAATGCAGCACATGTAGACGTGTACTGGATATTAAATAAGAGCCCTGGTCAGGAAAGTGTATGTATTTGAATATGTGACATAATAAAGGGAAGTGTTTACAGATTATCCCACACAAAAAACCTAACAGTCGAAAACCAATTAATAAAGGTATATTGCATGTGAGTTTTGGAGAATTTTCAAATTACCCCTTAAATTCAGATAACCAATCTGCCATACAAACTTTATTTCATTCAAATCGATGCATTGAAACAATTAAACGCCATGCTTCATAGAAATCAAGGATTGCAAAAGAGGCCCAAGTGGTTTTTCAAGTCCCGTATTGTGATTGCTGTTTCTTTTGAACAAAACATCCTAATGAAACCAACTCAAAAGCATTTGGGAAGACCAATTATTCTACTCAGCAATACATAAGACACGATTTTGAATTCTACCCCCACTTTTCTGAAAACAGGCCCGATTCGACTGTTACGTGTTTTGTGGGACAACCTGTATACTGACAGCGGTCCCACCACAGGTTTCTATAAGTACGTTAAAATCAGATAATTGTCATTTTGACAGTACAATGAATGATGTCGTTGTCTGCACGTCCTAATTGTCCAATCGAACTCGTCATGGTTGATAAAACCCGCGGGGCTGAAAAATGTTTACTTTATAATTGATTTTTTGTTTAAAGCCAATACTAAAGGTATTTAAAGACTTATATTTTTAGAATTAAATGGTTTTGGATTATTGAACAATTTTCACACAGAAAGGTCAAATCCATTTGGGAGTAGTTGAAGGGTGAATCACTATAAAAATGCGGGTCTGTTTTTTCTCTATTTTGCAGGTATTTCAAGGCAAAATAAGTCTTCGTCAGGCTGTGATCACTTTTTTTTAATTGAAACCATAAGGCTACTCACTAGTTGCTCATGTCTGATTTCAAGTTCTGTGAAACGTAAAAGTTGTTATGGTCTCCGTGGGCTTCCCGAAAGTCTATTTATTTTTACTCTGTTTTTTTTTTACTCGTTTAGGCGAATCACTCATTTGTACTCAAATTATAACTTTGTTACTATTAAATAGCAATTGCAAAAAAAAAAAAACACACACAACATTACTTCTTATGAGTCATTGCTACATGTTGTATGTAGACCTACGTGATACTGTTTTAAGTTTACATGCTAGAACTAAGTTTTACACTAATTTGAGGTATGTTGTAAGTAACCCGTGTAGATTCATAGTTGAGACATTCATAGATTTGTATAGAGACTGCTGAGAGTGAGTTAGACAATCGTATTTAAAGGACACACCCAAGGCTCGGCAAAGTTATGAAGTACTGCATGGATTATTGATTTTAATCAGGGATATAGAAACGTACACGAGATAGTTGCGCGTTGAGATCCCACACTGATCCCAAGTGCTTTAAATATTGAATGTTTCTAGACGTGCGGTCATTTCCTCACGTGCCAAAGCTGTTTGTCGCAATGTTTTTAAAATCGCAATTGCATTAACGATCTTGACTGTGAAATGGATATTGAGTCAAGTCCACTCAAGTGCTTTTAATACCAGTTAGCGAGGGTGTGCATTTACATAAATATCCCTCCCAGGCGACTCGGCTTGTCAGAATTGCCTTTGTGTTAGCCTATCCATGCTTTTAGACGCGTAAGATTAGGAAATTTTATCTTAGATTTTCGTTGCTCGTAGCAGGTCAGATTTACCAAGGGTCGTTGACCTTGGGAGTTGGGTAACACGCTAGAGTTACGTGCAGTTATCGTCTTGTGGCGTATACTTGTACGTCGTCTGCATGTCGATATTATTCATTTGTGCCCCCTGGGGCATTGGCGTCGAAAAGACAGTCCAACGGTGAGGTCAAATCGAGCCGATATTTATGGCGTGGCAGTTAAACTTTTGAACAGCTTTGAACTTTCCTTCACCTGCACGAAACAGCCAAGAAGTATGGAGTCGGTACTTCAGAAGTGTCAAAAGTGTCATCATCTATTTCAAAACTTGAGCGGAGTCAAGGAGAGGGAATTATTGCAGTTCGTGCTTCATTTGCCGATGGGCTGCCAAAGTTGGTTTTCGCACATCCAGCACTGCCTCATTGCTATGTTTGATACTTTAAACACGTAGGAAGGTCATAAACGGGAATGCAGTAGATTTGTGCTTAAAATATCACAGATAACCAAGTCTCGAAACAACACATAATGCAGGGTTTCTCAGCAAATGGATGATCTTTTTCTGCCAATAGTGCCTAGTAACCTTGCCAGTCATGCTGTCTCGCACATACCCTTCACCAGCTATATGATTTATAATTAACGGCACGTTAGTGTAATTAATATGTACGAGGAATGCCATATTACTGCCCTCGCTCATTATTGAAACCGTCATACGTGCGAAGAGAAACTGGTCCAGTGAATGTCATCATTTAGTAGGGTTAAATGAAACAACGTGGACATGATCACGTTCTGCTCTTAGACACTACATGGGTTAAGGTGACTAACCGACGATATTAAAGTGCGATGAATTTGTATCCCTCTTAACTTTATTTTTAATCTTCATATTGCCATTTTGAAGAATGTTTTAGTGCTTTTGGTATTTTTTTATGCTAATGCGAATGTCCATATTCATTAGAAAAACTATGATGGCACTTAGAGCAGAAACTGCAGTGGAACAGCTGCGTCAGCATCAAAAGTTGCCAGAATGTGTTGTAAATGTTCTGTTTTTGGTGATTCATTGTTATTTCAGTACACGACTGTAAGTCACTGAGCAAACTTTATGCTCAAATGTTTTCAATGAGCGTTCCAAATTGCGTTCACAATTTAAACAGTTAAGCCCGTAACTTAAGAGTGTGCGCCTTAAATGACATCACTGCAACAGCTAGCGCCCTCAGATGTCAGGAAAAGCATGGATTAAAACAAAATAAACACTTTACCAATAAAAAAGAAAGAAAAAAAGACGTCTGGGGTTGTTCATATATTTAGGCGAATGTTCCAGTGTAAAATTCACGTCATGGGTCCTTTTAAGCATCATCTTTGCATCGTACTTTTAAGGACATGGAAAACCCGCAAGAAGACATCAGAAATTTTGCCAAAAAAGAACAACTTTCTAACTTCTTTTCTCTGAAAATTAAACGCATGTTGAATCAAACGCATGAACAATTGGGGACTGCACTTTTGCAAATAAGCTTCTGTACGAAAACATCAAGCGTAAATTTCACTGCCAGCCTAACATCAACCTGCTCGAAAGTACTAGAAACAAGAGATTAGTTTAGTTAACACCTTTATCACACGCGTACTGGCAGAGGGAGTGCATTATGTTCCGTGTATTAATTTTTGAGTAAGTAAATTGTAAGTAACTGTAAGCAATATTTATTTCATTCTGTTTAATATTTTTATGTTCTATTTTAATTGGTGTTAATATGGTTTATAACGTAACGTAATTGTTGTATACGATTTTTTATGTTTCCCATTGGCAGTGGAACAATACTTTTTTATTATAAAGAATCCTATACTCTCGTATCCTATCCTATCCTAAATTCATTTGAACAAAAATGTCAGTGATCCAAAGTAGATTCGATTTGTGTGTGATTTCATTAACCCCATATAACGGCCCGGTCGTGAGGGGTTTCTAGGGCCATTGGCGCGCTGTTGGCTATATAGAACATTTCCTTTCGTTATATTTTAGGAAGGTTTGGTCAATTTGATTGGGCCGTTGCTACGTCCGTTATATAATTACATAATGACGTCATTCGGTAGGGATTGTTTTTAATATTTTTGGGGAATAGTCTTGGCAGTTTTCAACGTATGAGACATCAGCACAAGTCAAATCAAATTGTTATATGGGTCATTCTATAAATGTTGAGTCCAAAGTATGACATTTTTCCTGTCCATGTTACTTTGGTACTTTGTAATTTGCCATTCAAGTATTATTATGAATAACTTCCAACGATTTTTGTATTTGTTGGATATAGTTTCGTATACACAATAATATAAGGAATGCATCCGAATTATAAAATCACAGGTGTCAGATGTAACAGGGACAGGACAAAAAGTGACCATGCATGGAGTGACCAGTTTCTTTCTTTTTTGAATACAACATTATGTTATATTGTTAGTTAGCAGTTCCTGATACATGTATATGTTCTGGTGTTCTGCGTATGGTTTTGATGTAATGCATCAATCCTTTTACAGGGAATGTACAATTGTACATCATTGGCTTTTGCTGTAATTTTCAGAAATGACCTATTTGAGGGGTTATGGCCAAGTATTATACTAGATCAAATATTGTTACACTGACATGTTTGAAGTTTTGTGTTCGAAAAATACTGGAAAAACCAAAACAAAACAAAAGTCCATTAGTCTGGTTCCCTGACTCCACTAAAGATGAAATGTATCAATTTATAGATACTGGAAAATTGTAAGGTAAGGGAACCAGTCTAGTTGGCCTGCACCCGTTCATGAACATGTAACCAATAGCAAACAAAATTTGGACTGAAAAAAAAATGGTAAATTTGGAGCAGTAGTTGAAAAAAAAATTTCCAACGGTGGTCAGCCGACCACCGTTGGAAATTTATACAAAAATACCAATTTTCTTGAAAATGACTTCACACCAGCTGCCATAATTTTACAGGATGCTTCAGACTGTCATTTGCCAACATCCTAGTAAAGTATTTCGTAAAAATTTGGTAGTTTTGTTTTTCGATGTTTGCAAATGTTGTATATTCCCTTTAAGGAAAACAATGCTTCCTCATTTTGTTAATTTATGTAATCAAATTTTGATAATTGCTTGGCAACTTAATTGAATAACGTGTAGACCTATCAATTGTAAAAACAACATTTTAAAGACCGTCGCTGTGTTATCATTTTGTTATCCTGTTGTCTTGATGATGTTATTTACACAGTCTTAATGCTGTTCATGTTCTGTGTTTAAAAAGGCAATTACCCTGTGGCATTTCTGTCGTTTCTTTGACAGCTTTTTATGTTAATTCAATTTCTTTGTTAAGGCAATGATAAAATAATACAACAAACTACATGTACTCTCGGGTCGTGAAACCGAAGAAAAAAATCACAATGTTTTATTTTGTTCTATATATATAGGCATACATTTATGGCGCTGTTGCTATGATAAAAGAATAATGCGCGTGGAAGTTCTTCATTATTTATTTATTTATTTATTCTGATTTATTGGTAATCGATTGTGTCAATTGGAAGTGGGTTCTTCTAGATTGTTCGTCCATCAAGTCTGGTCGCTCTATGCTGTCGTTTGTAAAGCCATTATCTTAATGACATGCATTAAGTTGTATTAGTATGTTCAATAACGTAAAGCGTAAAATTCATCATTCACACATAAAACAGTGTCAGTTTCGTTTGTTAAAAAGGTTGAACTAATCATGAATATATTTTGGTTGAAACTTTGTACAGTTTTCTTCATGTGTACATGCGACAAACGCTGATTTCTTTGACAGCCCATAAGAATTCGCGTTCAAAAACGAAAAAAAGACACGAGAAATACCGTATATTTGGAGGGATTTCCAGCCAGGAAAAAGGAACTTTTTGAAAGCTAATCCAAGCGTGCACTGAATGAGCATTATTCCACATAAATTAACTTTAGTTGTTTTCAATTAAATCAATTGACCGCCTATTCGGACGTTCTGTTTATAAAGGCCAGATAGGTGTCCGCAGTTTGTCGTGACTGCGTGGTGCACAAGGCCGTGTCTGTTCACGCCATCTCACACCCTTCAGTCTTATAACTCTAGGGCCTGCTTCCTCCCTGCCGGTCTCCCATCTTCTGAAATGAAATCAAGTCGCAATTTTCTTCATCCCAATTTCCATCAATTCGCGGCATTGAATGCCATCTAGCAGAAAGCGAGGAGCGCAGATGGGCCCTTGATTCCTGAGGGACAGATCTATTCATGTGGTGTTTCGCAGCTTTTTGATTCCTCCCCTTGATAGTAAGGCTGATTGTTTTCTTTCATTTTATTTTTCTCCCCGTTTTCAATCAGTCCATGCAGAGCCTGAATCTTGAACTAACAAACCGCGCGTTCCACATCCCGCTCATTCAGTATGTCATAATGCGGACAGATGTTCATTTCATTCCGTGCAATCAAAACGCAATCCTATCTGTAACGTTACCCAGATTGCTTTCACTCCGGCGTCTTTATTTGTTGTAAGCAATTTGGTTCCAACTTGTTGTAATCGTTTGTAATTGAGAAACAATAGCATGTTTTTAAAGCGCATCAGCTCATTTTGTCCGCTTTTTATCTTGCTCCTCCCCGAGAGCCACTTCCCAATGGCCTTAAAAAAAATACTGGTCGAGAAATACACCTGTTTTGTTTTTTAATTTCCTAACCTGACTGTCATCAGATTGGCGTTATTTAACAATCAAAGCTTGATAGACTGATGAAGTTGATGCAATCCAGGCCTATACGTTGACACAGTTTTTGCACGAGAACGGTTTGATTTTGTCCTTTCTCTGGAGGTTTGCGCCGCTGTCTAAAGCCATTATTCGTTAACTGAATATCACAGGACAATTGCATGATTCATCAAGTGATCAGATACGCATCTGGGGCAACTGTGGTCCATTTATCGGATGAGAACAAACTTTGCTTCAAAGTAGGCCCACTATATAGTTGCATGCAAGTTCACGAAACCAAAAGTAGTTTTCCACTTCAGATATGTCGAACTCCCGTTATATATTTCCTATAGTAGGACAAAATGCTGTCAATATCGGGTTATATCAAAGTTCCCGATTCCGTTCACTAGTTTCTTGTAATATGATTATCTAATATAATGCCATTTATATTAATTTGAATTTGGTGTGAGTTTAAACGTCTGTTTTTATCGTTTACTTTGCTGCCCTTTCCGCCCGACAAGCAGCGGCAAATATACAGTCGTGCTGTAAAATAGGTTTATGAAGAGGTTATTGACGGTAAATCGTAACCGGTCCGAAAAGGCCACGCTAGGCCAACCGTGACCGTGCCACTCCGGCCTGGCCTGCCGTGGCTTTCCCGGTAGGAGATAGGTTGTGGGCGGTGAGGGATACTGCATAGCTTGTTCATTTGATTAACGAGAGTTCATCCCGACCATTGATGTTTTTACAGGGGCAACTCGGATGCCCTGCCATATCACTGTCAAATCTGAGGATGTGTTATTACTGAGATTTCAGAGGTTCATGGCAATAGGCCTTTGGCTTTTCTTTTATAAAGCATACACTGGATGGGAAATTATGCATGTTGTCTTTGAATGGATAACGTACGAAAATTAGATTACAGCGGGTTGTGCTTCGCATATTTTGGACATCCACTGTCTTGATGTGAGAATAGTGCAAGTGGTGTAGTATGGGATGGGACGGGGTTGTGATATGGGCTCTAGTATAGTGAAGCATAGTGTCATAGGTTGGTCCGACTTTAATCATTTCCCCTTATTTTTCCTTTTTGCATAAAATTACAACTGCCAGTTCAATAGCACACTAGGCTGGTAATTCATAATTTATGTGTGAATCCAAATCTGGGGTGAAGCGGGTTATTTTGTGAGATCCACCATTATTAAGTGTCCTTAAGATTTTCTCGACTATTTCTGGCAGGCACATTAACGAGATACGGGAAACTGAATCAATACTTATATTAAACACACTATGCGGAACACTTGAGGAAACGACGAAGCAGTCGATCGTGGAACTACCATTACCAGGTATAGGTTGGGACGCAACACTGTCTATCTTCATGAAGCCTATCACTCCAAAAAGCTCTTACACATACATTGAAATGCTCCAGCCGCTCTCAAACGCACAAGCCTAAACGTACAAAGGACTCAATAATATGCGCTCGGGGCCTCTGTTCCTTAGTTGCTATGGAAACCAGCCTGTCATTTTTTTTTCAATGAATCCTCCGAAGTATTCTGAGCACGAACATTTCCCCGCCATCTTAATGGATGTGCACGTTGCCAGTGATTCTAAAGTGATTTTTTTTTGGGGGGGGGGGAATTTTTGAGGGGCAACAAAAACAAGATGAAGTTTTGTTCTTACGAAGCACACCCGAAGATAAAACTTGTCATTGTTCTAGACAAGAAGGATGTTGATGGAAAGGGAAATGTGAAATCAAAGGTTAAGTGCTCTGGTTGTGTTGATTTAAGTATCGCATTGCAAAGCAATGTTGTTTGCCGAAGCCAAGCTATTGGCCGCCGAAAGCCTGGAGTACTTCATGAGTATTCCTACGTCAGCTAATTGGCTGAGAAATTGATAAAGCGGTGAGGACTTTTGAAACGGGAAAAAAAAATGCGACTCTTTCCTTGCCGCGAAAGGAAAAATTGTAGAGCAGTACATTTCCTCCCATTAACCTGAGAGTACGATGCTTCGAACGGGCAGACCGATCTCTAAGGTTGCAGCTTTGTCGGGCGCTAATTTTCTGTGATAGGCCATCAATCTTTTGGTCATTGGGTGCGCAACTAAGAACTATTTCCAAAGTCATTTGGATATGAAGTGGGGTTCGGGTATGCGCAGTTTTGCTTTCCCACTATTGAGGTTGTATAGGGTGGTGCAAAAAGAAGGAAACCCACTTTTGACAGGAATTTTAACCTACTTACTTAAATTATTTGAACTATTTTTTTGATAATGAAGTGAAGTATAGCTCTTCAACCATACATGGTGAAAAAATCGCAAGGATAGTGTTATTATGCTTATATCATAAAAATCATTGTTGTCCACGTGTAGTGTAGTGTTTTTCGTCTACAAATCGAGCTCCGGAGCTCAGTTAAGCGGATTGAATAAAGCCGTCCGTGGACAAACAGGCTTGGCACATGAACTTTTTAAACTACCATATCTCAGAGACAAAATATGCATCTACAGTCATTTTTTGTCATGTAGGCTATGTTAAAAGATCAATATGTTAATACCATTAAATTGAATTTTTGAAATATGCTCAGCAAGTAGGTGAAAATTGCTGTCAAAAGTGGGTTTCCTTCTTTTTGCACCACCCTGTATATTGGGTTTGTCAGTCTCTATAATAGGTTATAGAAAGCCAACAAAACACGTAGTTTTTATATAAAAAAATAGTAATCGCATGCAGAAGTTTCCAATTACGAATGCAACAGAGTTTATGCTGGATAGTTTAGTCTGTGAGTATAGCATGTGCTTTTAACGGCTGGCTGCTATTTCTTTTTTACTAATCATGAAAATAGAGAGTATATATAGGACTATGCAACTAGTCAAGGTTGTCTTTTTTACATGAAGGATGGCCATGAATCTTCAGAGGCGTCAGTTGGGTGTCCCTGCAATACTGTGATTAAGATGGCTATGTACAATAACATGCTTTTCATTAACAGTCTTCATCCTGATACCGCGCTGGGTTGAAAAGACACACACAGTGGAATCAATATAATTGATTGATCGGAGGAGCCTGGTTTATCAGCTTTATTGTCAGAGTAATAATTCACCTGTCAAGTGATCAATCATAGATATATGGTTTGCAAGAACACTGGATGCCGACAATGGCCTGGGGACAATTGGACACAACGCTGTCGCGAGTGGAGTTTACCGAACGTGTTCAGCTCCTTGTTTCAAGTGCGAAGGACGCATTAAAACATGATGAAGAAAAAGCATCAGATTCCAGAATAGTCCTGAACACGATATAGCTATTGAATTATGGAGCGCGATATTCATCATGTATAGTTTTCAGCAAGGCCAGTATTATGACGACCGGTATATCGTCATAATGTGAGCCTCGGGGGCGTCATCTATTTTCGTTTTGAAGAAACTAGTGTTCAGCTGCGGTGCTTCCATTAACAGGAACGTGTTATCGTGGTGTCGGCATTGACGAAATGACTTCTTTTGCGGTGAATATTTACTGCAGTGTATTTACATCATATAGCTGCCTTTCTTGATGCCTAAATCACAGACTTAACTCGAGTGTGATTATATGCTAGCTGCCAACTGGAGCAAGAGAAGTACATCGGGGTTGTGGTGTGCAGCATAATCCATTTCGATTGAACACCTTCCTTTCCCCCTTCGGTGCACCCTAGACAAGCTCGCACAGCTCCCCGGGTAACCTTTCCTCTCCCCTCCCTTCTGATCAACCTAAGCACTACTGCACTTCTCTCCGCTGCTCGTTGCAGCGTGTGCGTCAAACACTTGCGGGAACTTCAAAGACTTTACTCGGTCGGGCCTTTTTTTTCTCTCTATCCCCCTTTCTGCATGTCCGCCAACTGAATAACCCACAGGGAACTGCTTAACGGCTGGCTGGCTACACAGATTCACGCGCTGGGTTGTGTTTTATGGTCAATAAGACTTCAATATTCCCTCCAAAAATCTGCAGATTCGGATAGTTGCCCACAGGCGCCCTGGTAACGGAACGGTTTCTTGCAAAAGAGAGTAAATTCACCCTTTCCACTGTATTGGTTCAGCTTTCTGGGTCAATTAAATAGGAAACTGCGGTGTTATTTCTGGAGTGGCGGCAAATGTTTTTTTTTCCTTAGACAGTGAGCAGTGTTTTCTCTTCAGGTAATGAAATAATGGTCGTTGGGTAAGTCAGGTAAACTGGCGAGGATCTGGTAGTTCGTCTGTGTGTGTGTATATATAGCAGCTTGTATGAGTATGTATGAGCCTATAGTCGAGATGACACAATGTTCTTGTAGACATCTTTGCTTATGAGCTAAATCCTCGTTTGAGGGGTTGCGGTGTTCAGTATAGAATGGCTGGCATGCTTGCTAACAAATATTGAATCGGCCGTCTATAATGCATCTGTAGAAAACGCATTCTTCCCCCGTTTTTGCCTGAATTTGAACTGAATGGCGTCATGATAATTTGAGGCCAACCAAAGCCACGTTACGAAACGGAGCATTTATAGACGAAAACGTACTCTATTGCAATTTACACTGCATGATTATTTGAATGTTTAATGTGAAGCAAGGAACATGGTGTTGTTGGAAACCATTTTGTCATTGAGATGAGTGAACATCAGTAAAAAAAAAACAACCAACTTTTTGTTTGTTTTACCTTTAGATGATTCGTTGTTTATGAGCCTGTTTGGCGGTTTGGACATTGGGAGCAGTTCTGTCACTAGTTTTCCCTGTATGGAGTGAAGGGAATTACAGACTCACATTGCACAAAACTTTGTGAGTTTCTTTGGCAGTGGGCTGGAAGGTATGATTGATGAGTCGTTCACCTGGTCGGCTGCTGTTTACTCATAGAGACCCCAGTTATCGCGCACTGACATTTAAGAAAAGTGAATTAAATCCAACTCGCTTGGAAGCAGAACATTCACAGTGCTGATTCCGTCGACCTCTTACGGCTTGGTCTCTGGTGAGGAGAAATAAAGGCAGGGCTATTCGCTTGCCTTGCCCAGAGCATATAGAGCGGTGTATATAATATACCGCGCTTCCAATAAACTTTATTTCGACCCCGGCTTGTCACGGCTACCCACGGGCGTTCTCAAGACCCGTTTAATTAAATTAAGGATGGCGCTGAAAGAAACTGAATAACGACGTGAGACAATTATATTACTATGCGCTTTTGAATTCAGCATGTACTGGGAGATGTTGCACTGTGGACTATGGGTAACTCGGTTAGAAAAACATATATTTGTGCATTTTCAAGTTAACTTGATAAAGCAAGTTCCGGTTTGGTAAAGGCCATGTGAATGTTCATAGACCTTAGGCCTACTTTACTTGACAGATAACTCTGAACGAGTCACAAGTTAGGTTAGTTTTATCTGGATTCTTCGCGAGAAGACTAAAGAATGATATATTGACTGTAAGTCTATTTGAAGCAAATTTATTACAGGTTTTGTATTATCTTTACATACGAGTTTTATTTTATTCATATATTTGTCGCTGATGCTGTTTATATAAAATCTTTAGTTGTGCTGTTGTATACGTGAAATATTCTTGGGCAAAGGATCGATATTTTGACTTTGCGTCGGGGATGTCAATTTTAATATTTGGGGTTTTCTTAAGGAAAATATTAAAAGCTGATGCATGCATCGCATGTTTGTATTTATCATGCAAGGAAAGATCCGTTGGTCGCCATGACAACCACTTGTGATATTTTTGGCGGATACCAAACGTGCGTGACACGCACCCCTGGGACGAGCCGTAGGGTTGGAGCCACGTGACCACAACAAAACACATGCTGTCCCGGGTACTTATTCAATTTGCGCGCCCGAAAGCGGACATAGAAGCAACCTTTTGGCGGAACGGCACGGCAAATAAATATGTTATACGGGCCGCTAGTGGCCGTAGAATCGTGTGTTCATGGCGTCTGGATGTCTATTAAAGACATTGTTTGGAATAAATCCGGCCTGATCTGCATATGCTGCAGTATTGCCGTTCGATAGATCGTGTTAACGTGTGAGCGAAAGACTTGAAGGGGAGTTCACATTGCCCAAATGACTTTATTGAACGTTATAAGAATCAGCTTGATGGTTGGGATGTTGATTGGCATGGACGGACTAAATTGCGCCGTACCCGGTTGTAATGGCAGGGGAAGAGGAAAGATTCAGCCAAGCAATCTGGGTTATGGAAATACCGAGGGATTGCTTGAATAAAACCGACTAGGCCGGCTATCGAATTACGCTCTCGAAAACACACAGGTCATAAAAAGATGGGGATTTCATCCACGAGAAATCCAACATAATTAAGCCGAGGGTGATATTCTGTAATTTCAGCTCTTTTTGATAATGTGAACGGGCTAGACGTTTGAAATTTAAAGTCATAGGGCCTATAGAGATTTCTTTACGTTGTCTAAATGCAGGATATCGGTTAATGCATATGGTCTAGGCCTACTTGTTTTCTACGCGGCACATATCGCTGAAATGTCTATTTAAATTGGTGTGAAGAAGGCATCGCGAAATCGTCGAAACTATAGACTCCCAAGGCCCCCTTCAACTGAGAAACCATTGTGCACGCTATTGTAAAAAAGTAACTGCCCCATGACGGATTATTTGAACAATAGCTAGCACAATGATTTCGCCATTGAAGGGGGCCTCCGTGATAGAATTGTTATCGGGTTTTGTCACATTGTCAGAGTAATATTTATGACGACACGCACTTTCCGATCCCGGGCGCTAAGCCGAGTTCATCACCCCCGCTGAAGAACAGAGATGACACGTCAGTCGGATGTGATAAATTTGCTTCATCCAGTTATAATCCTGATACCACGAAGCCAGCAAGGTGTACAAGATATTGCAATTTGCAATTGAGATCCGCCCCTGGTGTAGGATTACAAACAGCGCGTATATAATCGGACTGTGATTTGACAGAAAGCTGAGCTATACAAGTGAGATTTATTATAACGGCAAAACATGGACTTGCCAAACGTGTGATTTGCTTTCTTGTGTGATATAATTTCTTGTGTGATATCACTTCTTGTGTGATATCACTTCTTGTGTGATATCACTTCTTGTGTGATATCACTTCTTGTGTGATATCAAATGTATGGTGTTATTTTGCCGAGCACCTCAGCGCTACATTACCTGAGCAAAATGTGTCTCTGTTCTCCCCTTTGTGGCCAACCTAAAATCAATATTCATAAATACCCGAGACAGTTTACCAATTCCTATTGGTCGAGAGCCCGTCACATGGGTGGCTTTAAACCGTCAGAAAAAAACCTCCGAGCGTTGCGTTTAACCCTAACCCTTTTTTTATTTTATTTTTTACTTTTTTTGGCGGATAATAACCTTCGCCTTCGGTTCGGGCCATTATCCGCACCCAGGCTCGTATAGCCGGTTATATACGTACTTGGTAAAAACCAACCAAGCACATATTTATTTCCTACACGTAGTCTATGTTGGTCGTACTTTTAATATTACATTGATGGATGCATGCCTTTCTATGGCATATTATCAAAACTTCTTTTTAAGTTTTCCGTTCAAATTCCAAAGTAAATGTTAATTCACACGCACAGTTGCTACGGTTTGAAGCAAAGAACCATTTACACACAGTTGACAAGAACCAACCACAGTTTTACCTATACCAAAAATAAACAGCTGTAAATTTGTAATCCTATACACAACATCAATGCGATTCCGCAGCCAAACTAAAATGAAATAGAAATACTAGATTTATAAGGGAAAAATCAAAATATCAGTGACATTTTGTTTTAATTGAAAAAAGTCGAATGATATAACATTGTAGTTCAGTCAGCATTGCTCAACTTTGTAAGCTATTTTTTCTTCTTTAAACACGCCGATTTTTTTTTAATTACCATGAACGAATGCGGAAAATGTTCTTCCTGTTTCACTTTAAGCCTTGAATTTGCGGAAGAGGAGATTGTTAAATACATGTTGAGAATTTCCTTTTGTGGGTAACAGATTTGTTACATCACAAACATTCTAGTTTTAATAATCAGAATAAGTTACAGATACATGATAAAACTGAAGAACATGTATAACGTCTCTTTAATTAAACGCGGCCACAAATTTGGCACATACACATGTCTCCATTAATTTGGTCGACATGGTCCATTTCAGGAAAAGGTCAACGCAAGTTGTCAGTCTTCCTTCAGTGAAAAAAAATCAATAAATTGGAGTAGATGGAATCTCTGGGTGGTGTCATAAATGGGTTACTCTATTTGTTAACGGGAGGCGGAAGACAAGGCAGAATAAACACGGAAACACGGTCGATGCTGACAGTCAACGCAATCTCTTGGGGTTACGGGTACATAGATACGGCTGGCACAAGGACGCAGATATTCTTCAAATAATACACGAAGACGCAAAAGTGCAGAATGCCAGAAGTAAATTACAAAGCTGCAGTATGTCAACACAATTTGATCCAATAAATATAGGTTCAATATTTAAACCTAACAATGTTGTGACAGTTGCCGAGTTTATGCCGTTTATCCCATCTTTCAGGAGTGAATGATGAAATGTCAAGTACATAAACTCTGATTTAAAATCCTGCCGTTTGATTTCGATGCAAAGAGAGGTTGTGAAGTTACTTAGGGTGCAGAGATCCGTCAGGAGTTACAATCAAAATAGAAATGTATTTTCACTTCAAAACAGAGGCCTACAGCATCATCTGTCAGAGCCTCTCACACTGTGCACATGCACCCACTTATAAGTGAAATATAACAAGAAACCACGTGTTTTATTCCTGGTCTTGCGAGAAAATGCGCATAGTGTTCTGCATTAGGGGAATCGGCTCACTTCAGGACACGGTCTTAAAAGCATTTTACAGTCTCTCGACACATCTGAAGATGGGAAAGCCGCAGTTGTTTGTGACTCTAGGTCGTTACGAAGTATAGAATACAACTTTAAACTGTTTTTATAACCATATAAAGGCGATCAAAAATCTACATTTTCCTGAATTTCGTAATAGGATCGTTTGATTCGTGCCATAGTCGTTCCATATGGAAGGTAGAATTATCCAGAGCTTTTCAAAAACATCATAATGTTGTTACGAATACATGTGTTAGGATTTTTACATTTTTTCCTCTTTTCTGAACCTAACCTTTTATGTCATTGTTCGAATGACATATTTCTAGTTGATAATGATATAAATTCGGTGTCCCTTGGTTTGTTTAGAATGTTCCCTCGAGCATACTTATGTATGCTATATGTCAAGATGTTCAATAATCCCAAGTCAGCGGTTATTTCATCTCCATCTGAGAACCCTCCTTAACTTTACGATGACTATAAAAATGCTGTGCAGGTCCACGTCATTATTTTGTAGAAGGAAGAAGACACTATCACAATTCACAATCAGTCATATATATTTATTTCATTTGGGAGTAATTTAGAGGCTGGCCTGAGCGTGTTGGCCCTAGGCGCATACGTGTTGTGAGCTCGGCCAAAATATTACATCGGACGTTAAAATAGGACAAGAAGATGAAAAGATATGTGTTTTTTGATTTCGTTATTAAAATAAACTCGTGACTGTTGGACAGCATAAGAGCTCTTTCCGTCTCTCATGGAGACCAAAGCTCCATTTTACCAATATATTGGTAGAATATTGCAACTTTCTGTTAGGCCTGCGCATTAATTTGAATGCCATGCATGGAAACCAAATCAAGAATGTTTAGTTTAATGTTAGATATAGTACGTTACAACAAGGGATGCTAACCCTGTGGTCGTATAGGCTTTGTGTATCTTGTGTTGAATGTGAACGCAACATTTGTATGAGGGAATAATGAAATTCAAACAGTGCTATTGGGGGAATTTGTAATTATATCATTTGCTTGTATTGGAAATCAAAGCTTGTGTGTGCCAGCTAATGTTGGAATGTTAAAAAGAGATGTTGTGCAACAATTAATCATGCGACAAGACGACTTGTTACAGTATACAGAGTGTGGGTTTGGATGTGAATAGGTGAGGTTTTATACTTGATTTCATTTGGGCATCAAGATTCAGGAATGATGTTTGCTGACCTTCAGGGCGAGGTAAATGTCAAGCTGCAGACAATCTGCCTTCAGCGCTTTCCCAATTAAAACGTACAAACTCAAGCTTGGTAAATGTTGTCTTCAGCCGAGTGCATTGGGCGGCGTGATCGTTTTCTTCTGTTAACATCGGTCTCTTCGATCTGTGATTCAGCTGGTGGGATATGTATTTAAAGTCCCTGCCTGATGCGGTTTGTTTCATTCTGCATAGTTGTATTAGTTAAGTTGTATAACCTGTTTTGGTCGTTTCTTGCAGTCATGTATTCATCACAGTTGTCACTGTCCTCATAGTTCCCAAATTACCAAAACATGTTATATTGCAACAATTATTTCCTGTCTTGAAATTTCAAGCTGATTATCTTAATCACCATTGTCATCTTAGCTCATTGTCGTCATCGTCTTTGCCATTTTTTTCATCGTCATCATAACCGGCATGACAAATGTCCCCATTAAACGTATCGTCTCTTTTATCACCATAGTCTATCATCCTTGTCTCTGTAACCCCATTATCGTCATCCATTACCCATTACCTTTACCTTTCATATTTGTGTTCTTTTTCCTAGTCACCAACTAACCATCATCGTTTGTATTGTGCGAACTCTTGTCACATTTTGTCATTCTCACCTCGGCTACGTCATTACGTCTCGCTCAGTTTTCCTGCCACAATTTTCATAACTGCCAACTTTCTTTTCCGTCATGCAACTGCAATCCGGGCGAACATCCGCCTTGTCAGTTATCGTTGGCCCTGATCTAAAAACTCGCCTCTTTCAATGAGCTAATAACGTTCCCGCTGCGACGAATGTTGCTTAACGAGCTTTGAGATGGTTCTTGAGACAGTGAAATGGCCTTTAGATCCAGATCTTCTTTACTCATGCTGAAATTATATCATGCCCCACTTTTTGTTCGAGGGTGTTTTCATAAGAAAAGGCCAAGCCGCTCAATACAAGAAACGCGGTCAACTAATGAGAAACGGCGATTTATCTCAATTGCAGGCATTTGTGCATCGGTTCGTCTTTGGTGTGCTTTATAGCAAGCCTCTTTAACTTTGTCAAATCAAAATAAATGTCTTCTTTAAAGCAATCAGTGTTATATATGTACCGCTTCCTTAAAAACCATTCAATTTCAATTTGTGCATCCTGTCATATAAAACGAATGCATTGCGATGTGCTTTAAGAGAAACAAGGCCTTTTGATAATAATGGCTCAATTTATCTCCTAGAATTGACAGTAGAATCTATCCAATGCATGCCGTGCAATTTTGTTTGCGCTTGCACAACCAGGAGCAGTCTGCAATGTGTGATTACATTTCCAGCGTTGTCCATTTTTGTAAATGTCAGGTATGCCAAATCGAATCTGTCTTTTGCAGATGCTTTTGTGAGACCGGCTGGCCGTTCGATACGACAAATGGTATATTCAATTGTTGTACTTCATTTCCACATTCAGAATTAGGGCAATTGAAATTGCGATTGTTCAGAAACCTGAAGGTCGTAGGCCTACGCTATTCATCGAGGTAAAGTGTAAACTTGGCATGCAGGTCTACAGTGGGATGTTGTAGTCTTGTATGCCGTCTGCAGAGGGCTGATGATGTAATGACGCCCAACCCGTAGTTTGGAATGAACAAACATGACGCTGACTGGGGCTGAATAAATAGATTAATGCAGAGTCGAGGAACATTTTGTTAACACTTTTGCATCTGTCACTTTCTACTGACTTCAGAGGCATTTAAGGCATGAGCCGGCATCTTTGGATGAGAAATTTTCAATGCAAGATAACTGAGCTGTCTCAAATGTTGGTTTGCGTGGGTGCAGCAAAGAGATTTCTGTTGGATAAAATAGATTCCCAGCTAATATTTTTTCTGACCACATTAATAAGCTGAGCAATATTTCCTCCTTAAATTTGAAATGGATCCGTGGAATTAATGAGCCTGTTCATTTAAGTCAAACAAGAACCAGTATTTAAAAAGAATATATAGTACGTGGTACCTGGAATTTATAAGGCATACAAAGATATCACATCAGGAAAACAATTATAAGGTTTCTCGAATTCATTTCTTTGTTGCCATTACAGTATACTGAGCTAAATTAAATTGAAACTCCAGTTGCCCTGAATACATGCCAGCAAATGATCCGAGCACTATGTGTTCTCGGAAAGGTTATTTTTGATCAAATTAGAAAACCGGCAATGTCTTTGATTGCGGCAATTTCCATCCGGCGTCAAGCGGTCCATTACCTCCCATAAGACAGTCTGATGGCCTTCATATTTCATAATATAGGACGGTCTGTTGTATGCGCAATTGTTACTAGTCGCTGGTACATATTGGAATGGCCAAATGCCGCGGATTTGACGTTCGGTTTTGGCCATGTTGTTTATTAGCAAGTGTCTACGAAAGCCGGAGTTCGCGACACCGTTTCTTTCATGTGCCAATCAATGGTGTGCAGTGACAAGCGGCTTGTGCATAAATGAATGCTGGAGGGCCTTCACATTTCAAAAACTTGACATGTACCAATATTACAAGAATCATGGGTGATGCATGCATGAATGCATTGAATGTAGTGCGTTCCCTGTAGGTTGTTTTTGTATATGGGGTTCTTATAGCTGAATTAATTTCTCATTCGTACAAAAAAGTTGGCTACGTTGCGAGCAGCACCTCGTTTCGGGAGTTAACTATGCTATCTTCAGTGTGGATGCTTGTTCAGCAGTGTCTACCGATATAATGAAATTTGGTTCTTACTTTGATGACCTTTTACGTGAGTGATGTGCTTTGTGCATTTTAGTAATCAATAATTGTATTTAAGCTCTGTAATTAAATCAACGTTAGCTTTCCATTTCTAAAGACGAGGCAGTGCAGAGTGAAAAATACATTCATGTTACAACGTCAGTGTTTGCAGTGAAATATGCCAATTATTTGTCAAACAGTTCCATTTGTGTGAGTTTCAAGCTGCCTTACTCTGGAGTAAGTTTTCAGAATTTTGAATTTACATCAATGGGAAAAAATCTTCTTCTCAGCATTCAGTGGTATCATATCTGAATCCGACAATGACATACCATTGCTGTACCTCGGGCTTTCGTATGGTGATATTCCTTCACTTGCAACACAAAGTACACATTTTTGCAGTTAAGTTATCTCGCTTCTGTTCAGTGCACTATGAACAATCTTCATGCAGTTCAATCTGCAATTATAAGTTGTGTACAGTGGCGTTAATCAGGCTTATCTGTTTTTAACAACCAAGTCCTTCCTATCCCTGATGGAGCACTATTTGGATTTAAACAGTGGGCGATTTTTCCGTGTGGAAGGGCTCTGTAAACACAAAGGGAAATAATAAGAGGGAGACTGCGAGAGTTGATCTGTATACCATTTCACTGCGTCGGCACAGGGCTTATCAATAACACATGAACAGTTTCATTTCCCGGCGCTTCATATCCCTTCTTATTCCGGCGCTGTCAGTTAATACCAAAACGGCATTGACGCTCAACGGGCAGTCAAGGCCGCCAGCCCAAGCGGCAGATATTGCAGTTGATGGGGAAAATTGGCTCAGTTGTACTCCAACAATTCCGACCTTGGCGCGTCGGCAGCATGTCCTTACACGTACCATTTTAGGTTTAGAAATTAGCATCATTTCCGTACAAAGAGGAAAAAACATACCATTAGGTAGTTCTCCCCTGTGGTCGCTTTAATGCCATGCTGCACATCGGCCAAACACCGAGAGGTTGAGTCGTTTTCCACTGATGAGAAAGTCTCTGCATCCTTGATCGCTTATTGTTCAATCCACACTATGGAAACGAACCTTAGCCTATAATAATCTGTATGAGAGTTTGTCCATGCATGGTTATGAGAGATATCTGGGCACTTGTTTTTCCTCATGACATTTTCTTTACGGTTATATTTAATCTGACATTGATACCGAGATAGTCTAAATGTGACGTCAATGGTTACCCTCTTTTGTTGATGAGTGTAAGCATAAAAGCCTTGCGTGTTTTGTTGGCAAGGAAGGCTTATTTCTTCGAAACCGCAGCTAGGCCGCACGGCCACCTTTTTATTCATCTTCACCTTTAACAATAGCGAGCTATGGCGGTAATATCATTCGTGCAGGAATCCATTATTTGAGTGTTGTTTTAGGACCTCCGTACCTACTGGAGTATATTGCATTTCTCAGGAACCTGGCGGTTATTGGCCTTTATTAAATTTAGGCAGAGCGTTTTTGCCTACACTTGTTAAAACTACGTCGATTTTACAGCAGAATAACCTTCATTTCTAAGTTGTATTTGTTGTAGCTCTATACTACGGTGGCCCTGGAACGACATTTTAATATTGAATTTTTTTAATGTGAACCTTGTATAAACCTCTTAATATTGACGTTGTACCTTCGCAATATGCACGTTGCACGTAGCTTAATATCGCATTGTGCAAGTTGTTCCTTCTTAATGTGAATGTTCCAACTTAATATTCACGTTCGATCTTGTCAATGTACACCATCGGAAATCTCTCGTAACTATGATTAAAAACACAAAAAAATCTGAATAGGGCTTGAAGGATGTAAAGTATTATTAAAAAGGTCAATATTAAAATGTCGTTCCAGGGCCACCGTACTATACAGCTGTGTTTCCTATCTGGAGATATTTTGAAAGTTTTAAGAGAGTTTTTGATGCGGTTGTTTTCACTTGTTTAAAAAGGGTCATTTGACATTTGTTATATTGTGCTGGATTCTTCTGCCAAATGGTGCTGTTTATGCATCTGCCTTGACTTGACATTATATAATCAATCTTCCTTGTTGAATAATTCTAATCATCTGTCCAGCTAGTTTTTCTCTTCGTGTGCGTGTGTCTCTGGTCTGTTTCTATTTTCTCTCCCCTTTTCCCCTTCAAACTAACCTAGCTCTTATAACAATCAAGTAGCGGCCTTCTCTCATTGTGCAGTTCTTCCGTCCGTGAATCTCAATTATACATGTAGAACGTTGGATTCAGCGTATGGTATCGGGGGCATGATAGTCTGGAAAACCTTGGCTTAGGCCTACTTGCAAATAATAATAGAATATGATACAAATTATTGATTGTGTTTTTCACATGGTCTTGTCGGCGTTGCTGTTAACACAGTTGGCGAAGTGGGTTGGGTGTATAGTGGCAAGATATGTCTGTGTATACGTGTGCGCATATTATTAGCATTAAATGTGTCAGATTTTTTTTAGCGAATTAGTTACTACTGAGTTATAGTCTGCACCTCGCATCATTTTGTTTAAGCGGAATGAAATGAGAATTGTACCAAAAGCAAGCGGACTGCGATGCATTACGATTGCATAGTTCATATATACGGGTATCACCTAATTAGTATGTACGTAGTAATTGAGACAGATTGGATGCAATGAGGCTGACATAAAAACAATTTGACAATGATGGCCACTGACGCGATGAAGGAAAGTCAAAAGCACATACGTGTGCACTTGATGTGAAGATTATCTGGTATCCTGCATCACACAGATCCTCCTCTCCCGGCGGAAACACGTGAAATATTGATGTTCCAATCTGATTATAAATTTAGATTGCTAGCATTATCAATCGTAACCTGTAGCCAGAAGGAGAAATTTGCAACAAATGGAGCCGGGAATTCATTAAGCCCACGGGAATTGAGATCCTGAATGACATAGCGATAATTATGGGACCCAGTTTTCTCAATACCACTAGGCATCGTTTATGTTTTGTCATTGGTAGAAGGCAATGCACTCTGTGAGTTAGAATCCGATTTGACTATAGCAGAACATTCAAAGTTGTCCAGGCATTAAGGAGTGGCTGGAAGCGAATGAAAATCTGTCTAACCAGGCGGTGAGTCTCTGGTAAATGGTCGGATGCCGAAAGCTCGGCGCGTGTTATCGTTTCAACTCATATATTCAGTTCTTATAAGAACCGGAGAAACATATAGCTCACAGGACTACGTCAGCAGAGCGTGTTTCCAACTCTTAGTCTGCAGTGTTCTCTGTTGAAGTCTATGTATTTGGAGTTTAACAGCCAGCTCTGCATACATGTTTGGCTTGAAAGATATAATATGATTTTTTGTTTTTGTGACAGCATGCTTCACAATGCCATCAGCAATGTACATTTTAGAGCAAATCGTCTAGGGTTAAGGGCTTTGGAAATAATCTGGTGTTGATGTTATTTTCCATATGACGTTAATAAGTAAAATGTTGCTTTTGACAGGTAAATGTATGCATAGATTATGCATTGTTTTGAAGTTTTGGTATTTCTTAGTCAAGTCGCCCGGTCCAGTTTGTATTCTTCTTTGTTTTGGTAAACATTTAGAACAGCAGTGATTGCACCAAAACTGCATTCCTGAGCAGTATTATACAGGGTGAGTCAAAATAAAGTGACCTGGAGTAATGATTTTTGCCCATAAAGGCTATTAAATTTGATACACCAATGAAGCATGCATAAAACGAGTATGTTCTTCCGCTGTTTTGAAAAAAAATACTGAAATCGATCTATTCTATCAGAAGTTATGCATGTTTGACTAAATAACCCATTTTAGGCAGCGGAGTAAGAACCAGATCGAATACACACAGGCATTCAATTACAAATGAGATTCTGTTACCTGAGTCAAGACTATTAAACATTATTTTTATTGTCAGATTTTGTGTTTTGTACATGAGGAACAACTTATCTACTTGTTTCTGAAAGGATGATTGCGATTTTTGTCTGTCTTCGTTTGCAAGTTTTCGTTAAATCATGGAGGTGGGAAAACGTGCATGGTTCATTGTATTTAATGGGTATTCATCCATGCGTATCGGTCAATGATCAGTGGTGGACAGCTGAAGTTTGTGATATTGATATTAAAATCGAAATAACTTGTGAACAGAATGTACAAATTACGTGAAGTTTTATCAGTTACTATACAATAACATAAACTTTATTCCTGTGGTATTTTTATCAAATAGGCCTAAAGCGAGCCAGATATTTATTTAATATTTTTTTTTCTATCTCGTTCGCTTTCTTTATGACTCACCCTATACAGTATTGTTTTTACACTGCGGATACTGCTAAAACGAATTTCCCGTTTTCACCTCAACCACACGTGTCCGAAATAATCTGGGAAAAATGTCACAGAAAGAAGACACCATCCTGATTCGAAGTTAAAATATACTTGGCATTTTTATACATCCTTGTAGCATGGACACCTATACCATGCGATACCCCCCCCCCCCCTCCGTTCTATGCTCTTAGATTTTACAAGAATCGCCAAGCACGTGTACAACCGATGCTTCTTGTTACATCTGCTGGTGGTGTTCTTAAAATTCCCACATTAATTGGGTTTTTTGGGCCAGATTCAGTGTAATCGGTAATTGCATTAATCACAAACAAAGCCTTGAAAACAGTTTAAATCTTGAGACTACTTGGAATTTAAGTTTGACTTATACAGAAAAAAAAAGATAGTTTATCATAAGTATAACAATCCATTCACATTTGTAAAAACTTCGTGAACGGTGGCGTTAAAAACATACATACCTCGTGTGTTTACAAGTTAAAAATGGTATTCATTGTTTTTTAAATAGCGCTATACACGAGATGTTTATAATGTTTATATCTTTTGAATCTGACAAAATTTTAATCTGGGTCATCTGGGAATTAAACACCTGCCCCATATTAAACATATGTTACAAGACAGGGAAAATTATAAAAACAAATTTATCAATTGTAAATTATACAAAAGGTTTTTTTATAGTGTTGAACCTTCAGACTTGGCTTGATAGGTGTTGGGCATCCACTATTATATCAGACAGCGTAAAGCCAGCATGACGCCGTGGGTATCTCGTCTGTGTGCGCTTATTTACCTGGCCTTGACGATGACATGTCATTGATATGTCTCCTTCCCTCGTCCCCCGTCTTGTTTGCACGTCAGTGATTTAGGTTTTCGGGAAGGTGGTTGCTGCATGCTGGTGTGTTGACATTAGTTGTTAGTATGCTGGTACCTATGCCTGCTGTACATCTATATGTAATTCTGTACCTTGGGATAACACACTTCACAAATCGTAGTCCTAAGACCCATAAAGGGTTTAGATTCGGTTATTGTACTGTAGTAATACGTGACCATTAATAATTAGATGTTCATTATAATCACGCGACCAGTTTGCTGCTAATTTAATCATCTTTTCCTTGAAGCTTCATGATTCATTGTTCCGGGATCAAGCGTGGGTGGAGGTCTTGTATTTTGCAATTAACTCAGGAAACTTAATACATTTATTACAAAAATATATATATTTCACGTATTTGCAACAAAATTATTGTAGAAGAGTGCTTTAAAAAAGATAAATTTGCATTAATGAAGAGCCTAAAAACCAAGATTTTAAGCAAAATTGGCTTCAACATAAATCTTTATCTTCTAACAGAGACAATTCCGATAATCTGTTATTGTGGAGACGCAAGTTGTAAGCTTTTATTTGATATCACTATAATACTTATTTATTTATATATCATCATATCCAGTTTATAGTTTCACTAAGACTACTTTAACAGTGTTTTTTAACCAAACTAAACCAAACCTAAACCAAAATTGGGAACCGAATTAAGGTGATAATTTCTTTGTCACTCCATTGTTAAAACCCAAGTGTACGATTAAAATGATTACTATAATATGTCAAATTCACGGACTCAGGAAATGTCAGTGTGGAAATTTAAAGAAATCTTGTTTGATAAATTCGCAGTGTGGAGCACAAGCTTTCATATAGCTTTATGCCTTCGTATAATTCCAGGGTATCTGCAGCTGGGAGTAGAGTAGGCCTAAACTGTAAACGATATTTTGTGCTTAGAATTCCCATCATCGGCAAAAAAGAAGGTATTCCCAGGTTAATAGTTAGTGACTCGCCTTCATAGCAAAAAAAACCCGCTTGATTAAGATCTCAGTTGTATATATATTATTTTCGCCCGTTGGGTTATTTAGATAGGGCGACCTGGTGCAGGTGATGTTTGGTAGGTGTCAGCGCGCCGCCACTCCCTGTGGACGATATAGAGATATGATCGCTGGATGGGTTGGGACTTCAGCTTGGTTTTTATCATCGGTTTGTCCCCTAGGAAACGGCAAAGGTTGTCTAGCCGGCCTATACTACATGTATTTGAGAATCTGCGGTGTCTACATATTACATCATAATTTTCAATTCAGATATCGTTCAATTATCGTGACAACAACCACCAACTTATAAGATTTTCTTACAGGTGGTTGCGACTCGCGATTAGGAATATAGTTTAGACATTTTAGACTTAACCGCTAATACTCTGAATTTACATTCTTTGGAAAACTGTTCTACATTTTATTCTATCAATGTTCACTCTTCAAAGTCCCAAGGCAGATTTGACCTGGAATCATCGGGCCATATTTTACTTTATACATTTCCTGGTCAAATTTGCAATTTTCCGTGTTAAAATAACACTTTCCAGATTAAAAATGACACTTCCCTGAATAATTTTTCGGGTCATTTTGACCCGGAAAAGTATCGTTTTTACCGGGAAAAATGTCAGGTGAAATATAAGCCAGATTCCGGGTCATTGATCTTACCCGGGACTTTTTAGATGTTATTTTATTCTCACTGCAATAACTGACATAAAAAAAACCCTTTTCTTATGGCAAAGTGGTCGATTGTATGGCTTCTAAACATATAAAAGGCCTCTACTAACTGCCAAAACAAGATCGTAATCCATTATCGCAATCTGTGCATTACAGCCGGCAAAATATCATAGTCTAACGTGAAATAGCGATCACTTTACTTATATTTTACCTGTAACATTTCTAGAGTGATTGATGAGATAATAAGGTGCGCATTGTACCTAAATTGCCGCTTGATATATCCGTCTTGGTTCTTACAGCTAAATCCCCAATGCATCATAAATGGCTTTAAGAACAAGTAATGTATTTTTGCCAAGGTTCTTAATAAAAGCCTTGGATATGGAGACTCTGTCAATATACATGTATAAATGCTAGACATTATTGTGTGTCTGTTTCTTTCTTTGTGACACAATGCCGAGGCTTTATGTTTGTTTGCAGGCGAAAGCTTTCGTTCAACACCTTTCCAGCCCGTTTCGTTTCACAAACTGCCTAAAGCAAAGCCGATACAAGTCGCAAACAGTAATCCCATTTGGATACTCTCAGTTAGAAGTGCAAAGCAAACTTTTGAAGTGAACGGAGAAAGTTGAGGCACCGCTAGGGTGAGACGATTTGTGTTTTAGCATAAGCCTTTGCATGAAGATTGTTTAACTTTGGCGGCTTTACTGCTTGCGTCGACATTCCACACACGTTAAGTTTTTATTTTTACTCTGCATGCATCAGATACAATACATATGTTTTTGACAGTATTGCAAATGTATAGGAAAGTGCCGGTACGTTCTGACAATCCAGAGGCAACCTCCACTTGTTTTTCCTTTTAGTACATTGTACAATATTTGTATTTGTTCTCACTTGAGAGCGAACTGTTCACACTCGAATGATAATGTCTTACGCTGGCTGCAAGGGGCGGGAACCCAATCAACCAATTAGGAATTCAGTATATTGCAAATCGTTTTCACACGGTCTACAGTTGTAGAAGACTTTAAATTGTCTATGCTGTCTCTTCTTAACGGCGAAGAGGCAAATGTTCCGGGGGAGTCTGTGAGAGGATGTGACTTTTTTGTGACTCGTAGGGTAGCACGAAGCTTTCAGCTCTGATCAGCATCTCAGCTATAGCGACGTTTAAAATGATATATATTTTCATGTCAGGCAAACAACTCACTCTTTTTAAGAGAGAAAGAGAAGTCGTTGTTATCGAAACACGCCTACATTGATGTGATTATGTTTACCTTGGCTGTTCATTTAAGAGACATGTGTCGTATCCAAAATCATTTTGTTGTTACTTCAAAGAACTTAAAGTTTAGATTTAGTGTTGAGTTAAGTGTCTTATTGGAAATTGCCCGTTTTTTTCCCCCGTGGTATCTTGCCTTCAAACCGACAATTTTTCTTCCGTAAATAAACTTAGATAAAATGTATACAAGTAGGCGTATTTGAAAAAAAAAACTACAGGGATTGGACTGTTAAATTTGAAGTCTGTTACCCATCTTTTGTTTAATAGAACTACCAGCTGTTGCAAACAAAATCCAATAAACCAACTGACAAGGTGCAATTCTAATAATTATGAAGTTGAAGAAAAAAAAAGATTGGAATGGGGTTTGAATCTCTAGAATCATGTTGGCGGTTCCCCAATTTGTCAATGTCTGTGTTCAAGTGCGCAAGTCAGAAGCCATCAACCCATGTATGCCATGTAGCCAGGATCACGCCCCAAACCTGGAAAATAGCCAACCTGCCCTGAAATCCCATTACCAACTGCTCACTTAGCCTCGCCTATTCATCCTTGATGTTAAATACCTGCAAAGATTAATGACCTATACCAAAAGGATCGTTTGATTTAGTTTGCACTTTTTTTCCATTAAATATTAAAGGGGCTGCGAAATGGATTTCACCTAAAAGTACGGATTCCCACCCCTTTGAATCGTACCGGTATAAACAGTACATGTTTTTTCTATTAATTACTGGCTCAGTACATGCCTCATGTAAATGCCCTGGGACCAAACAAAAAATGAGAACTGAATTAAGCGAAAGGGAACAATCCTGTCAGGTTTTGTACTCACGCAGCAGAAACTTCGAAGATTTTACCTAAGTTCGCGTCACTGTAGTAGTAGTACATGTAGTTCATGTGATATATTTATTTCTGGTAATGAAACAAGGATTCCTCAAATGCGCCCTATATAGGCACTGTAGCTCGCAAACCTGAAGAAAACTGTAGAGAGGAGACAATGAGAAGAAATTACAGTTTTAATGGTGGGAGGAAAACACCAGAAGAATATTCTGGGTAAAACCACTGAATCAGTTTGGGACTGAAAACCCAATCCCGATATTGGCCCAGGCGGGATTCGTCCCGGGTCATAGCGGTAGAAGGCGAGGAAGGAACCGCTGCGCCAACCTGAGTCCCCTGTAGTAGGCCTAATGCTCACGAATATGAAAGTTTGTGCCATGAGCATACAAATTACAAAAACAAAATCGACAGTGGAATATTAGGTCAAAGACAGAAAGTGTGGATAAATGCCATGTTTTTGTGTGTTCCAAGAATTCCCTGTCATTAAATTTCAATTCCATAGATCCTTTAAGCTGCAACCCATCGCAAACCGAGTTTCGTATATCAAACGCAATTAGGCTTCCAGTAATGACATGTACTATTATACTGGTACTGTTGTCTCGCCATTATCGTAGGACAATCATGAAGTATTAAATGTGGCCCTGAAATTCTTCATCAAAGTTTTATTTTTAGGAATGTTGTTAATTTGTTTGAAACACCAGTGTAAGTCTGTCAGACGCTACAACTGTTTATTGTACTATAGGGGAAAATATGGGTTGGCTTAAAAGTTCCTCAAAATAAGTTGCCGCGTTGAAATTACATGCACGAGCACGGAATAGCAACGACCAATTAATATGGCGGGATTCCAGTTGTAACTTGTAGCACATGATGCAAATTAAGGCGATATGGGTACACACAATATTCATTTCCGATTTTTCAAATTATTTGTTATTGCAAAATACAAAATAATAAAAACAGCCAAGATTTCTTGTTATCCAAAACTGTATGTATTAGGCCAAAAAAAAAAGTCTTCGGTTTCTGGTATGCGCGCGCGTCGCCGTAGCCATGCGCGTCGGCAAAATGAAAAAGTTTTTTTTTCAGTGAAAGATGATGTCTCAAAACTGCCAAACTCACTGGTTTGACTGGAATCCTGCTGCTGCACAATTTTAACGTGTTTTTAGATTGGGTTATGGTCGAGAATAAGCTTTATGTGGCCTCTCTGGACTCCCATATATTTGCACTAAGTTTAGTTGGGCACCATTTGCAGTCATCAGCCGACATTTGAAGCAAAAAAATCAGGTAAAAAAAAAAAAAAGCCGCGTCGCCGCACCACTTTTTGGGCAAGCTCCATACCAGAAACCGGAGACTTTTTTTTTGGCCTTAGATAAGCTTTTTAGCGATATGGTATGCGACCTGCTTCGAAGTATGGCTCACACTATTTTGTATTCGGTATTTTGTTCCGATAGTTCTTTTTTTTTCTTTTAATTTAAATATGACTTCCCGTGCTACTTTCGAGTTTCATCCCGAAAAAAAATAGATTCCTTTTCAAAATTGCAATACAAAGAATATTCACTTATGAATGAGACATCGACCGAAAAAAAAATTGGCCCAATTTTACTTATTGAATTATCACTTTACGATTTCGAAATATTGGCTGCTAGACAATAATTCCCGTTCTCGCGGGGTAGGCTGGTTCCAGCCCCACAATCAATATCAATAATGTACGGACCGGGAGCCAACCTGCTCGGAAAGCTTTTCTGGGTAAAGAAGGGTTTTCGGTTGGAATAAAAAAAAAACATACAAGTTGAAAAAAATTTAATATATGAAACAATCGAATTCGTTAAAGAGCTCGGAAACGCAATTTTAAACAAGTAAAGGACCATGGCTTGAATTTGTTTTCGAAAGAAAACGCATTCAATTTTAAACTTTTCTTTTTCTTTATACAAAGCAAATGCTTAGTTTGGTTTAATCAGTCAAAATTAAAACCCACGTTGCACTAAATGATGGATTTTTCGCCACCCAAAAGAATCAGCTTTAATAGGGCCTCTACTCCTAAATAATTCCTGTTTTCCCATGTGAAAGGATGTCGTCACCGACAACACGAAGTAGCAATCAACGAGTAAAACCATATTTTTTCGGTTTCATTTTTGTTTTAACATTTGTTAACATTATTCATCAAGGTATACCATTGCATTAAGTTCCAAACCTTCAAGAGCTTTAACTTAATAATTACGCTAATTATCCATGACAACTTTTGCGCGAAAGTGACAATATTTGTTTTCAGGAAGTAGCACTCAAGTTCCATTTACCATTGTAATGCATGGCGCGCACTGTGCTCAAATGCGAGCAAAAACGTTTTCACGAAGTAGCACTCTCCTTGTGTGAGCGCGCGCACGCTGGCCTCCGTTTTCACGAAGTAGCACTCACGTAGTGTTGTGATACTTTGAAGCAGCGTACTACTTCGTGAAAACAAAGATTCATATGTTTGTTTGTTTGTTTGGTTGGTTGGTTGGTTGGTTGGTTGGTTGGTTGGTTGGTTGGTTGGTTGGTTTTTTGTTTTTGTTTTTTACACAAGGCATATTTGGGCATTAACAGCTAGAAACCTTATTGATTAATAGAGACTGCTGATGGCTTGTCGCCCAGATAGCGATTCGCTTATACCGGTACTGAAGCTGGCCAGATTCCTGATAGTATGTATATGTGGGCAGGAAGACATTCAAGACAGTTCCATATTTGGGCCAAAGATGGTAAAAAGTACCTTTGATGGCTGACTCGGTTTGATCTTGGTACCTCCACGCCACTGCCAGGTTGTGTGGTCGGACAGACTGTCGTAAAGTCTTAGATCTGAAATATACCTGTTTGGCAGTTTTTTTTGGTTTCACGAACTAGCACTCACCTTTTTTGCTCTTATTGCTTTTTGATTTAATATACCAACGGGTCAAAAATAGTGACTTTAATAAATTCAATACATCAAGTTTCCACAATGAGAAACCCAACTGAAAATACTCTGCAGTTTTGACGCAAAGTGTTGTTCTAGAAGGCGTTCAACTTTAGATGCCGATTGCTACTTTTACTGGTATGTACGTGCGTACTACTTCGTGGTAAATTCCCAATTGGAAATTTCTGTAGCTTAAGGTAGGTTTTGAGGTAAAGCTATTGGTAAATTTCCTCTGGTATGTCAAAAATAATTTTCACGCGAGCATACTGGCACTTCCATTACGTAAGAAATACCGACACTTCTATTTCCATTGTTATCACAATAAGTGGGGACATTGCAAGACATGATTTGACCTGATAGAAACCTCGCACTTGCGGAATTATACTAGTGATTGATTTGCCATTCATCTTTCCGCCATAACGGGACGAGATATTAAATTTCGCCCACCGTCCTCCGATAATTATTATCTAGCGCCGTAACAGATTTCGTGCGTGTTGGCCTTGCATTTCACTAGGAGAGATTGATTGTGATGTATCCATTACGACACAATTATGTAGAACACGATGGCCACGGTTTTTTTTAAGAGGGAGACTGTGTTGGCTAACATTTGGCCTATTTTTTTTTCTTTGCGGGCGCCATGTATTTCCAACACGACAAGCGAATGTTTCCTTTCATCGTGCACCCATCGATTATTGGTTAACAAAGTGCCAAGTTGCCCAATGTACGCATTGGCTAAGCCACACGCATAGCAATCTCAAAATCTTATACCTTATACGATTCATCGGACACAGAAATAAACGTTTTAGCAAAAAAAAAGTTGATTTCACGGTGATATAAGGTTTTGTTCGTGTACTAAATTATATACACTTTAGCGATTCGATCTAATTCGTTTCTGCATTATATCATGGGACAGGGGTAACACTGCAAATTATATTTAAATTTAGGGAGCGTTGTGAGAAAGGAGTTTCTCTACAGGACGAGTGGGAAAAAAACACCCACATGGCAGGACCAATTTTTGAATGAAGTTTTGCCTGTAGCACTTTCAAAATCTAAGATATGAAAGCCCAATCAATGAGCTTTCTTTAAGTACAAGAATCATTCAAATCACTCACTTTTCAAGTAATGGAATTTTAAACAAAAACGCTGTTTTAGGGTTCTGTCCATGGCTCACAAGAAAGGTAAGTGCATGTTCTTTCAGCAAAACGAAAACTGTTCACATGCATCCCTATGAGTTTTGTTTTCGTTTTGCTGAAAGAACCCTTACTTTTTTTGTGATCCGTGGACAGAACTTTAAAACGGTATTTGTGTTCAAAATTCTGTAACTTGAAAAGTACATGAGTGATGTGAATAATTCTTGTGTTAAAAACAAGCTTAATGACTAGGCTTTCTTATCCTAGATTTTGAAAGTGCTATAGGCAAAACTTCATTCAAAAATTGGTCCTGCCATTTGGGTTTCGTTGTTTTTTTTACTCACCCTGTAGTTTTTTGTTTCGTGATAAAACAGTGTAGAAACTACCTTTGCAACAGATAATGTATACTCCTAGTTTGACTGAAATATGTTGCCGAAGACAATTGTGTGCTTTTAGATGTGCTATCCAATCAAATCCGTCTTAGTCAAAATGCCGAAATCATTATGAATCTGAGAACTAAGCTAGAATTTTCCCGTAATTTGCGGCAAAAACGCGATACGATGATTGGGGCGTATATCTCGTGGATGGGATGGGTCCGCTTCTCAGGGTGCGGGCCAGTAAGTAGGCCCAAAATTGTCTACGCCGGCCAAATCATGATTTGCATGTCCTCAAATTATCCGGTATTAGAGCATTTTGTAGGCCATGAACTTGATGGTTTGTGTTAAAAAAAAGAAGGTGGAAACCGTCAAGAGGACTGCGAGCCTCGTATTGCTGTGAAATTCGGATAAAATTAGGCCCTAAAACTGCTCTATTTTGCAATGGAGCTAGGCATCCTTTTTCAAAATGGCGATGGGTTACATGACTACTTTTAGGGGTGATCCTCTTTGCATGGAAATTTCTCCCAAAGGTCACTGGTTAACCCCCACAAATTTAACACAAAGTGAAAGATGGTGAAATAAGCTCTAATTTGATGTGCGTCTCAAACTTCTTGGGGAGTTGTGAGTATTTTTCGTAATTTCTTGAAGTGGACGTAATTTTCACTGAGGTCCATGACAGTTTACTTACTAGTCTGCAACCCTCAGTCTTTTGATCAGTAGATCAGAGCGCCACCATGTGTCAAATGTTGTCAAACCCGCTCCCTGCTTTTCAATTTCTCACCTTATTTCAACTTTACGTCGTCACCCCCAGTCATGTCACAGATATATATATATATATACGCCATTGACAATAAACCAGTGCACAAAAAGCTTCAAAGGTATAGTTCACAATGTACACGTGAACAATTCTAGTGTTTTTCAAGGTCATTGATATACAGTGCTATTTTATCATTCAAGTAGATAACAAACGGCAATGTTTCAGCTGAACAGAAGATTTTGGCAAAACCGAATGGGAAAACTATGGAAATTATGGTTGATCGGGTGTCCTAGCTATTCCAAGTATCCAAGGCGAACTGAAATATATATAGATGCCTGATGTATTGTTGCAGTGAAAGATTAATATTCGTGACATTTATCTTAAGAATCGTCATTTTTTTGCTAAAAAGCCGACCGTATAGACATTTGACTACTTACAAAACCCTTCCCTTTGTACATGTAGGCTATACAAAAAGTAGAGGTCCTCAGCGACTTTAAGGCCTTTTCAAATAGTCAAATAAACCACAAACTGATTTTCAAACTGTTGATGCCATGGTAGAATTTCAACCAGACAAACTTTATCCGTAATCTCAATCAGAGTTTAAAATTTCAAATCTAGGCGTCTCCCAAAAATAAATGGAGGTGCATGTTTATCCAACTTCGATGATTGCGGAAACCGCGCTCTTAAAATCAGATTAGAATTTCAGTCGCCAGACGGTCTATGTATCTGCCTATGATTGAGAACAATGTTCTCGTGGGAAAACAAACATTTTGATCCTCGGCTTACCTCTTCTGTCGTTCCCGACATGTGAAGCTGTAATTCACTTTATGGTGGTAACCAGATATCACAAGTACATTGCAAGATAAACTTGAAATCCATCGACACAAATTATTGCTATACTCGAGCGAGCGCCATAAGGACATTGACATTAAGAGTAAAATTGAACAACAGATGGCGCCCTGCACGTTCAGTGGAAATAATCCGTAGCGTACATGCGATGGGCCGGGAGTCGGGCCCCGGCCCTTTCTGTGGCTTGCATTTCCAAGATTATCCGGCGGCCACACAATTTTGAAATAACACAATCGTTAAACCCCACCCTGTTTAAACATGTCTCACTCCACTTATTGTTTGGTATCATAGTTGTAATTGCACACGTGACCGTTTTTTCAATAAAATCATATATTTCCTGTAGTGCTTTGGACGAATTTTGTGCGCACTTCCCGCGTGCACATGCGCACGGAATATACATATCTACGTGCATTGATCCGAGCGGTGACGTACCCACAATGCTTTGCGACACCTGTGTTGCTTTTACAGGTTTTTGTGAAAGAGATGTTATGCGCCTTCACACAAATTTGTGAAAGAAACGCAGTCGTTGCAAAGCATTGTGCGTAAAGTACTTAGGCCTACCATAAACGATGTAAGAACACTCCGTGCGACAGGGGTCGTGCGCAAACGGAAGTGCTGACCGCAAGTGTCTGTACAAAATCTATCCCATGAGAGCTCAATGAAAAAAAGATGTCACCAGGGACCCTTGATAGGGCGCGCTGGAGACGAGTCATTTGATAGGGCGCTGGGAAGGCCGGACGAGACATGATAATGAACAGCTTGAACAGCCAAAAGATGGCGCTGTTTAACATTGCTGGTCTGGATCAGGCGGCTCTCTCGCGGCGAAACCCCAACGGAGCATTATAGCAGTAGGTTCCATCCAGCTGAAAGGATTTGTTGCGAGTCATTGCTTTTCAATCACCAGGTGTTTTTGAAGCTTGGTTGCTAAAACACAAGCTTATCTTTGTACGGAATAAGCGATTATGAATTTAATTGCTTGTATCTCCAATTACAGTTTTCAAACTCGATTATTGCGGCAGAATGTCTTTCGGGAATGATGGACTTGCTGGTGGATATCCTTTGTAACTATTAAAGTGATTATTGGCTTTCGAAATTGTAATCGAGTCTTTTTCTTATACAAACAAAAATAGCTCTTTTGTTGCCAATCATCGCTCCATGATTAATACCTTTCTGATTATAAATGCGGTCAAGCTAAATGAGTCGTTTGTCGGGAATTTTTATTTAGAGATTCAGGCCAAAATAGGGCCACTTCATCACATCACTTCATCACATCTCTTGGTGTTCCAACTTCCATAATTTTGTAACTAAAGATGGTACCAGCATGCTGTTTTCACAGCAGTAATGCTGAATTGTGCTCTTTTCAAATCTATAATAATAAAAAAATTGCTGGGTCGACAAACGACTCATGTTGCTTGATCGCATCACAATTACTTTTAATAAAACTGTTTCCAATTATTTATCGCTTTGCCATTTCTAAAGACGACAATGATAAACATTTTAACGATGAACGAGCGTAAAGGTGGTTAAAATGGACTCTCTAAAATGGGGAAATTTCAACATAAGGGAATTTAACGTCAGACTCGAATACCGTCGCTTTGAGTGTAATTAGAATCGAGGGTGTCAGTATCTCATCGTGAACTTCGACAGAGCCGACAGAGAGCGCAATTTAATTGTTGTTAATGTCGATTGTTCTGGACTTGTAGATCGTTTTTACCTGAAGAACTAGACCTGTTATAAGCCTATAACCTGAATAAAATTCCAAAGAACTCGGCATAAAATGAAGAGTGTCTTGTTAATTAAAAACCGTTTGTTATGGAAATAATGCCTACCAAAATGAACAAATAAAAAACGACAGTACATTCAAGCCTTGTGAATTACTGGTGTAGACTAACGCAAAAGCTTGACCAATTTTTATTGCTCTGCTGTTACGAGTTCTGTCGAATCGTCATATGAGAAGAGCGTGGTTGTCACAGTCCCAGTCTTATTGGATTTTGTCCAGGTTGGACACGGAGTTGAGCAATTACTGTTTTCCTGGTAATCTTTGTGAGAAGAGTGCCGTCAAACAGTTACTATATTTTGGTGAACTTTTAATTCTTTCCCTTTGCGAAGAATGTTTTTCCACAAAAAGTAATAAGACGCTTCAAAGAGCAAGGACGCTTATATGCCCTTTATCGTGAACTCATCCAAACCGTTGTCAAGATGCTCCCCGTTGAACTCACACCGTTACCGTCAGTTCATTCACCAGAATGGCATTGCAAAACGTGTTTCCACCCAACTGTTTGCCGAGTATAGAGTTACTAGCATGGGCAGCTCTGATTAAGCAGGAGACAATAGGGACATGTATTTTTTTTCCTGTGTGTCTATGTCAATATCAAGACTTCGCCTGAGTTTGTTCGACAAATACACAATTGTTGATGGAGCGGTACCCAAGCTATTTGTTTTGTTTGTGTGTACACACCGTTTTTCAGTGATAGGTCTAGAGTAAACGAATTAAAGTAAACAACTTTCTTTATGTTCTTGTCTTGAAAATTAGACCGTATACTTCACTTTCCCAGAATTTTTGTAAACTGATCTTTCAGTACGATCTGAAAACTAGCAATCAGCGTTATCTCTGTTCGCTGTGGTTTGTTCTGAGTATTTAACCAAGAATAAATTTAAACCTGTCCTATTCTATAGTTGAACAGAACACGTGGCCGAGTTTTAAATCCATTCCACAATTCAATCAATTTTTATATAACAAAATGTAATACATTGTCCGCGAAAATGGTTTGTCCTCAAAATACAACAACCAAAGATAATTGCCGAAATCAGGATCATCATGTTCATCATTGCACACGAAATCCCTTAGCTTATAAAATACGTGTATTTTGATCTTTTTTTTTCATTTCGGGACCGTTTTCCAATCCCTGTCTGACTCGCGAGACTTCAGAGATTCATCCGTGTCTGTCGGAGCGGCTGCAGAGGCAGTTGGCGTCCGATGAAAGGTCCAGGATTAGGAACATGAATGTACTCTCAGTCACATCACAGTCATCTGGTATACTTACAATGTTGACAGCAGTCAATGCAGTGAAATGTGCGATCCGATTGGTGATTTCTTGGCCGTCAAGGTTTCAGTGGGAAATCCTGCGGATTCTTCCGCCAGTGTGTGGCCAGGAATTTCAAAAGAACGAAACCATTTGCTGTGTAGGCTCTCCCTTTCAGTTGATTCATTTCAGCGCTATATTCGATCGTAAACTGTATTAAAACTTCAAAAGTTAAACTTTTAAAGTTTTCATTAAGTGCACGCGTTTCATGACTCTGCTCTTTTTCTCTTTTTGTTTAAACCGTACCAGTGTCATGCAACAGACCTTTAAACTGTTATATGCGCTTCCGGTTGTTATTATTTTGTTTTTACCAGACGTTCTCATTCACACATTCGTGAAAAGGAACAATGTACATGTAGTTGCCAAGCCATTTGTCACATGCAGTCCCACTGTTTCGCAGAAGCCAACTGTTGTGTGCTGTTGTACTACCAATCCCTTAACAGATGAGCTAAACCTTGTGCGCGGACGTCCTTGTGCATCTCCTTTCCTCTTGATACCATTAACGTGAGGGCGCTGTAATGAAAACAAGGTGAAAACTGAACCGTCGTCTGCGGCGAATGAAGACACCAAGTCAGTGAAGTCACGACAAATAGTTTGTGCATTTGCCATTAACTTACCCAGAAGCTAAATCATTTTGTGCCATACCGAAAACAATGCTGATTTGCTATATCGAAACTATCGTTCAAATTCGATGCTTATTTATTTTCTCTGTCTGGTTTGGTAATCAATTTTGCATTTCCTTTGGAAGTCAGGGTTGGAGCCGAATGGAAATAAAATGTACACTGCCCTGTTTGATCACCAAAAGGCAATGTGATTGATGACGGCAATTAATTCTTGTCGTCCAAAATCAAATAAACAGTTTCGAACTAATTTGTGCGCCACCAATGCAGTCAGGACGATAGAGCCACATAGATTCTGTTATTTGTTTTCTGACTGATTTTTAATCACTCTTTTAAATAAACCTTTTGTGACCCTAAATGAATATGCTGTAATCAATCAGGATTAAGCCATAAACCAACTTTCATTTAGGGTCAATTTGTGTACATGTATACTGCCAAGAAAGCAAAAAAAATACTCTTAATCAATTTCAAGGGAGACAGTTTGACATTTTTATACAAACATTTGCTCCAATCGCGACCAACTGGAACCTACATTCCCGCCAAGCAAGACTGTTCATCCAGTTGGCTATTACATGAACTCAAAACTCTTACAAGTAATGTGCACGTAATTCTGGATATTAACGAGGAGGCAAAACGCTTTGGTCGGAGATTGCAGGATTGTTAAAGAGACGGAGAAAAAACTTCGATTGTTGTTTCCTGTTTTCTCTTCAAAAATAATCGCTGTTCTTGGAGTTGCTGTTTGAAAGCATTGCCGCCGGCCATCTATGTGTGAAACGTGCGGGATGACTCCCTCAGAATTTAATCGTTCATATGCACTTGCTCTCTCGGTGTCTCGTGTTTTTCTTTGCCGTTATAAGCGAGCTAGCGTCCTAAGCGATCATAATGGCACGCAAGATCCCCTTAAGGCCCCTGACATTTAGGTCGTGAGAGAAGCCAACATCAAAAGACCGATCCCGCCGACTCGCGTCTTATAGCGATCTACGATGAAGATTATAGGCGGGCTCTCTCCATGGAATCTCTTGATGTCATCGGGGACACTATTTAATCAATGGGTTCATGCGGAATAAATAGCAATTATTGGGTGTCATTCGTGGCGGATTTGAACACCCCTTACAAGATCATGGTCCGCCTGGTCAGAAGCCCAATCCTGTTTAGATAGATGAGCGCACGAACCGTGTGTCAGATACGTTTTTACAAGTTTTAATATGGAGTTGCCACTTCCTAATTGGTTTTCTGGCCTTTTCAACAATGCATTCCGTATGAGCTTTAATCGTCTTGCCTGGACATTTGTCATTCCACTTTAGTTATTGGCCTTCTGCTTTAACTCTTTTCAGAGCATATCCATTGTGTACCGTATATCCTTATTTGATACTGTCGACTGTCTTGTCCGCTTGTCAATTCCTGGCAGACAAGTAGCAGTGTTATAGAGACAACGACGTGAACTATGCTCCACGCATAAAACTTGCTTTTCAAGCTCTTGCATGAGCTTCTAGATGTCACTTGGTGGTCGGTCTGTCTGTCCCGAAAATTGAACCAAAATATTTGACCAAAAATAATTGACTAATTGACCAAATGCCATGCCGTGGTCATATAAATGCACTCTTGCCGAACGTGTTCTGAACACGGGTTTTGTTTCGATCGATGCGCATCTTTGGGCGTCGCATTTTTAAGCTCTGGCGGGGAGCATTTTGATAGATTCATGCAAGACTTTCATGCAAGACGGCCAGAGCTTATTGTGCATTCGCACTTGTTTTAGAGGATTTGGTTTGCATGATGACCCGAGGTCAACCTTTTTTAGCTGTCATTGGACAAGTTTTGTTCACGTGGTGAACGAGTCATCACATTCGTCTGCGCATGCCCGTGTGCACATAATGCACGTGCATTGTTAATAGCAAGTAGGGTGCCATGTGCTTAGCGAGTCTGCGTGTCCTTCACAAGATTTTGTGACACAAATTAAAGGCGATGGGGTGAACGACAAAGAATCATGTTTAGCGCCCTCTAGTGACAAATAACGCATTTCAAAGTAATAACAGACAACTGTCATCTTAGTTTTGACGGTGTTATTTAATTATTTCGTGGTTTTATTATTAAGGTCTATATTCACACTCATACAATTATATCCAGATCCCGGATGAATTTATACCTACGGAGAAACCCGATGGTTTCAAATAACAATGTATTGACTTGTTGATGAGCTATAGTTAGTTTAAGTGGTATGTCTGTCTGTCTACTGGTAACATCATTATCAGATTATCATTACAAGTACACTTAGTAGACCTTCGCCTGTGGAGGATTATTCACAATTTGTCTAAAAGGATTGGGAAATTAATATCTACATTATGATAGCACATTGAGGGATTGGGTGGAGACTTTGTGCGACAAGAGAGGAAAACTTGGCTTTAATAAATAATTACACCTGTTTGCGTCTGTTTTAGTGCATTGGCTGAACCAAATAAACCGATCAATAGGCAGCCTCTCATGTAATGTCACTGTAGAACTAACAAGTTGTCGTGCATCAGCTTATGCATAAAATTACTTACTTGTTATGGTAGATGATTAAATGGTGATTCTGGGCTTTATTCTGATGACCTTTTTTACTTTAAGGGTTTTCTTAAACAAAAAGTCAAAATAAACTAAATGTAGTATAAAGTGTAAATGTCAGTTATTGTTGCCATCTGATTGCAACGTGGTTTAACCTTCTTAGGTTGACATACCCTGTTGCCGCCAATCTGCACCAGCCTACCGGCCATAACTGTATAATCAGCAGATTGAAATATTCCATCTGACCAAATAGAGTGTTAGACCTTTAGTCAGCTTGTCTTGCTCACTCTGTATACTAAAACGAAAATCTTGGCGCTTGATTATTTTAAAAGGGACATTGTGTAGCCAACTAACAATTTCCTCTTACGTCTGCTATCCCGTACGTATGACTTATAACTAGTACGTACGACTTATAAGTCTTACGTACGTTTTATTAGTCTTACATACAGGTTCTTATTTACAAGGCGCACGTACAGGTAATATAATAGGTCGTATATACATACTAGTTATGAATCGTACTTACGAGTTAAAAGTCGTACTTACGAGTTTTGAAGCGTACGTATACGAGTTATAAGGCATACGTACGGGTTATAAATTATAAGTCGTAATTACGGTTTTCAAGCCGTACGAACGAGTTATAAGTCGTACGTATACGCGTTAGAAGGCGTCCGTACGGGTTACCAGAAGTAAGAGAAATATTTTTTTCACAATGTACGTAATACAGCTTCTCAATGTCGAAAGAAGTCGACAGTGCACACATCGCTTTTCAATTCAATTCAATTCCATTTATTTATGCTCATCATGTAAAAACATGTAATTTGTCTCCTCGTTCTGCACACGTAGGCCTATAGTCGGATACACATTTAAAAACTTCACATTAAACCATAAAAACATATAGGCCTATTATATGTGCAAATAGACTTAACAATATGAAAAAAACTGACAAGAGTACACATAACCAGAAATAGAACAACAAATTTAGCCTAATTAAATAAATAAATAAATAAAATATCTGGATTGATAGAGCTATATGTATAATGACAAAAAGCCTGTTGCACAAAAAAACGGGAAGGAAACAATGGCAAGCCGGGGGGGGATATAAGAAAGCCAGGGGGATATGAACAAGGAGCAAGCTGAAGTGACGCGTTCACCTCATCACTCATCTTCACGTAGAATTATCTTACTGATTGCTTGAGTTGTAGTTATTGCCCGCCATTTCGTCAATCTTTATTAAAATGTAAATGTAAGCAAACGGACATTAAATTTGCAGGTTCATTTTTTATTAAGATTTTATTTAAATGTAAATAACTTTTTGTCAAACAACTTTAACAAAATCTGGTTCATTTTCATTTTAACGCTTTTAATTCACGCACATTGCCAAATTCAGAGCAAACAAGGGTTTCAGTTGGTATATGATTGCATTCAATTTCGTGTTTTTGCACACAAGAGTTCGCTCTTACAATTTCAGTTAGTTTCAGTCATTCTGTTCCGAGGATTGCATTTTTATCATTCTTAAATTGAATTTCTACCATCTATTTGCAGTTAGTACAATCAACAGTCATCGAGGCGGGCAGTTTTGTTACTTGTTTCCTTCTTCGTAATTTCAACGTTGTCTTTGTAATAGACAGTGTGTTCGTTTGGCAAGTTACTTATTTCCTTTTGTTTGTCTGAATTAGAACTCGTTCTTTTGTATTGTATCGATCATCGCTAGTGTACTCCTGTTCAAACTAGAAGTAGTATTTTGATGCCTTGACTGTCTGCTAAAGTTAGTTGTAGCTAGTCGATGATGCTGTCTTACGCTTCAATCAACTAATCTTACAATGGTGACTCCGTCTATAGCGACATGTGGCCGCCATTTTCATATTCAAATGCTTTGAAAGACATGGTTATACCCAGGACCATGCAGTGTAGAATGAATTCTCAACAACGTATCTCATTCCATATGGAGAAAAACGAATCCGAAACAGCATACCATGAATGTAAATATCAATTTGAATACCGACATGTGAACAAATATTTCCCAATCGATGAAATGGACCAACCTCTTGCCGCCTTCGACGGAATTCAATGAACTAAAACGACCATTGAAATTGCATGAACGTATTTGTCGAAAGAACGCTAACCACTGAAATAAAATTACTCTTTTTTGACACACATGAATGCCGATGTAAGCTGCTAAGGCAATCAATGCTGACAAGGCAGCATTCAATTTCAAATGAAATTGAATGGGCCTGGTATTAATTTGATAGACTTTCTGTTGAAATTGGCCGGGAAAACCCACATTCATGCGCTTTAAATCGCATTTTTTTTTTATTAATTCTATTGTACGATCGTAGCGGTATGAATGGGTTTCCATCCCTACGAAGTCAGCACGATAATGAAGGCACCGGAGACTCCGTGGCTTGGGTTGTTTGTACAGATACAACAGCCATTGTGCTGTCTCGTTCATTGTTCAACGTGATCAGTGGTTCACCGAATATCGAGGGGTTTTTTTCTGCACGCAAGCCAAAAACCGAATTTGATGCTAGCTGTATGTACATGCCCTTGTGATGTTGTGATGTGAGCACAGAAAACCAAACGGGTGATATAGGTTTTTTTTTTATTTTTTATAAAGACTTTCTGAATATTAGTTTATGCACGACTGAACACTGCGTCCAAATTGGCTAATTCCATATATATTAAGTGGGCCGACGTTAGGAAGGGCAAAACGCTGTGGTTTACATATAATCGCTGCACGTCTATATCATCTCATTTCGTCCCCTTTAAATGTCAATCTCACTAATTTATAGAAGACTATTTTGTGGATAAACTCTTATTTCATTCTTAAAATTAGAATTTCCCCTTTTTCCTGCAACCATTTAAATTGAGTGTTTTGTGGTGCGAACTCGTGCCCATCTAAAGCTATATATCTCCCGAATCTTTCAGTTTTAGTGCCAGGTGCTTGGTAACCGTAATCCATTTTTTTTTGGGGGGGGTCCACTCTTAGCCCTTACCTTGTTGACTTTCATACGAAACGCACCATTCAGTCATGTAGAACATTCAAAAAAACATGCAGGCCAAATCAATGAAAAAGCCCCACACTACACAGTTACAGAAAAACATGTTAATAAACAATGTGAAGTTTTAATTTTAAAGATTTTTCTACCATTCTGAACATGACAGCAGATTGTCATGGACGTAATTAAATTTCAGACCCGATATCGTTCAATTTCGGCTGCCCTGCCCTTGTGGTTCCCTTGGCGAAATACCAGTGCAATATGAATGTCGAAATGACGTTGATTAAGCGAATACACCAACTTCATCTGAATGGCCATATTATTTTTTTAGGGTCAGGATTGAATGGTTTTATTTCCCCAGAGGCATAACACGCGCTATTGGGTTTTACCGATGATTAAAAAACAAGGTGGAACGAACTCGTACCCGACAATCAGAGAGAATGCCAAATCACTTCTACACCAAGTGATCAGCATACTTACTTTCTGAAGTGAGAGTATGAATTACTTGATGAATGTTGTAAAAATGATTTTCATTTTGCCCTCGATTTGTTGGATGGCGATCATCTAAAACAGTAGCCGTGTGCTAAATTCAGGTGATATCGATATCAGGAATAATAATTGGAAAAGCTCCGTAACTTTTAAAAAGTGGGGTTTTTTGTGTTAAAATAAAGTTTGTGTTTCGTCTGAATCTGTTTCACACTTCTATTTTCCCATGCCACCTCGACAAATAGAAGTAATTAAGCCCTTTGAGTGGAGCTTTGGTACACATTTCGAGTAGGGCACACTGAAGTCACGACGATGTGTCCCAAGACGGTACGGAACCAATTAAAGCGTGGGCACGCTCATCCACGAAACTCGACAAATACGACAATTGAATGTGAAATGTACGATTATTGATGTTACCTGAACTGACGCAATCGCTGAAAAAGATTGCTTTTTCGAAACAAGATCCATTGTGGGTACAGCTTGTGTTGACTCTTTCTATCCACGGAACAATTTTGTTCCAATGACTTCGGAGGCAAGCCAAGAGGGACCACTTTAACACAGATTAAAAAGATAGATCTCGTATACCTTCTTATGACAACGCGAAGTTTTATGTGGCATTCGTTTCTGCTAACATTGGCTAAGCGAAGTGGTGACTGTGTCTTATTAAATCTGTGTGTGGGCGTTTCAAATGGTAAATTTAAAGTACGCATTACGCGTTGATAACACTACGGCGTTAATGCCAGTAGTTTGCAGTAATGGCTCACGACCCGTGAATATCATGAACAGTTATTGAACTAAGGGTATTAAGACGCAATAAAACAATCGAATTGACACTGAACTTTGCTTGAGTTTTATGTGAAGAAAACCAACTTGTATAAACGTCAAAACATTTCATCCTTGGAGATATTATTGTTGCTGCACTTACTATATGCAGATTTATATTAACGGTGTTATTGTAGAGGATTCAGGTACTTTGCACTTGCAGGTAATCAATTGTTTGGTATTAAACAAAGTCCGTTTTCCGTCCCAGTGTGTATGACTGTGTAGAAATTACCTTTCATCAAGGTCATGTTGCAGTGTGCTTCACGTGGGAGTATTAGGTGGTCCCCATGCGCTAGACACGATGGCATTATCCAGCAATACAGTCCCTTCAATTTAACATGACTTTACGAGGAGAGACATTTGCGATGTGTTTAATCTACCATGCACGCAAGCTTAATCTCTTGATCCTATCTCCTTCTAGTCGGTGCCTCGTCTGGTCAGTGGCCTTGCACGTCTACATCGAGCTTTATATTCCCCTCCCTCATGTATGTATGCTAAAGTGATTGGATTTATGTAAAAATGTCTCCTGCATTCAGTGTACCAACCCCCCCCCCCTCCCCCTTTCATCCAGGGAAATCAACTTCGCTACGCTATTATGTGGGTCATCACCGTGAGAATTATCGCACTACTGATAGGTCCATTCATCTTAGATATCCCAAGGGAGGAAAACACCACGTCTTTAAATGCACTTCTTCCATTGTCAGAGGCAGAAACCATTCTGCTGTCTTCGACAAATGTTTGTAGGTCCTGTCCTGACACAGTTGGGCCTAGTCTGGGGATTTCTTTTGATGGAAGCACGTTCGGTCATTTTTGCACACCTCTCCGTCATCCTCATTTTACTTCGGTGAGCTACGGGCAAGTAAAGTTTGCACCTTGTCTACAGATCTTTACAACAAGCTAAAGGAGTGTCGATTACAATTTGAATAGTGGCAGCAGTTCTGAACTTCGAGTAGTTCAGTGAGATTCAACAGATGACACGGTTTCAATGAAATGGTCCATAAGGAATTACAGGGCTGTCGGCATCTGTGAACACATATTATTATTCCTGTTCAGATCCATTTAGGATCAAAATGGGGTAAGAGGTCCGAGTCAGAACTTACAGTTGTACATGGACAATGCATGTGTTACATAAAAGAGTCCCCCCCCCCCCCTTGCGAACCTTAACTGACCATAGTTTACAAATCAGCGTTAAAGGGAAAATACAACATTTGCAAACATCAAAAAATAAAACTACCAAATCATTTTGAAATACCTTGCTGGACTGTTAGTGAATGACAGTGTAAAGCATCCTGTAAAATCATGGCACCTGGTATACTGTCATTTTCAAGAAAAGTGGTATTTTTGTATCAATTTCCAACGCTGATCGGCCGATCAGCGTTGGAAACAACTGGCTTTTTTCAAATACTGGCCCCAATTGACCATCACACTTGTTTGCAATCGATTACAAACCTATGAACGGGTACGAGCCAGCTAGACTGGTTCCCTGACCTTACAATTCCCCAATGTATGTTAAAGGCTCTGTTTCTTCTTATATGGAGTCAGGGAACCAGACTACAGGAAAATGATCGTTTTTCTTGGTTTTTATAGCATTTTCAAACACAAAACCTCAAAAAAGTCAGTGTAACTATATTTGCTATATATTTCCAACCCCCCAATTCCATCCATTTCTGAAAATTACAGCAAAAGCAAATGATGTATATTCCCTTTAAGTCACTACTTTATTGTGTATGACTGACTGAATGATACTTACCCCTACAATATTTGAACCACTCCTCGGCTCCGGAATGTTAGATATTAACAGATATAAGGCAACGCTTGTAGGATGAACTCACGAAACTATATATTCTACCAGTTGTCATGGTAGTAAGCATGCAGTCGGGTTTGTTTTATGTTATTTCGAGTCTGAAAGACTTATCTAACTTCTAAAATGTTACCATGAAATAGGAGCAAACGAGCCCGCGGGAACGGGGGTACTGTGGGCGCTGCAGCTCCCCCAACTGTTTGGATTGGGGTGCTGGAATATGCTTCAGCACCCCCTACTCCAGGGCAAAAAATGTGTTCCAGCCAGCAGTGTTCTACGACAATGAAATTGCGCCGCTACGCTAAACATTATGCTGAATCGCCTCAGATTGCCCCGTACCACAGAGCATCCTTATTCCAAATTAAGCCACGACGTAAGGGTTTTGCGCTCCGCTTTCGCATTAATTTTGTCCGTCCTTTAGAAATTTAAGCACCCCTGGCAAAAGTTTGTTTCAGCGGCAGTGGGAGCAAATCGGTATCGTTTAACAAAAATATTCCAGAGGATTAATTTACACAAAGCTATTAAAACGTGTTGCACAATTATTGAAAACGTGAAGTAACAAGTCAGATGCGACCAATGGGTTTGTGGACTATAGAGTACCGAATATTGGTTTACTTTACCATACTGCAATGCATGCTACGTTCCCCCCCCCCCTTCTGAAAATGCGAAAGCAGAAAATTATTTTGCTAATCGAACTTGGGAATGACATGCATCTCACTGGTTGACTGCTGCGTCGCTTTTGTGTAAATAGAGAGCACTTAAGGGGGATTTGACTGTAGGTCGTTTGATTAGACAAGACTAGAAGGGTAATGCACGCTACCTATCTCCCATTTGTTAGTATGTTTAGGAAATGTCTGTTTACATAAGGGTAGATTTCGCAGCAATGTGTCGTCTGATTCCTACAGCGCCGTGGAGGTAGGGGTGTGTATACGACCGGCAGCGACTCGCTAATGCATGACGAGCTAGGTTTGATCATAGAGATGAGTCCTAGCCAGCTCTATGGTTTGATTGCGGTAAAAACGCCACCAGAAGCCATCAATTTGCATTCAGCAAATCTCCGCTAAACTGTCCGACCTCAACATCGCGATGACCAAGTTGTTTATTTACCGAGGGAGTGAAAATGGTGAAGCGATTGCTTGCTGCCCAGTGTACCAATATGGCGGTATTTGTTCACGGATGAAAAATTACTGGCTGAAGCCGCGGTTGGTTTGAAAGATAGCAAGAATGATATGCAATAAAATATCAATGACAGAAGGTAGCAGCTTTACAGCCGTGTTTCAGTCAAGAAGTGACACATGAAGTGACGAGCTTGCACTAATTATACCAATTGAAAACTTGGACTCTGTCGTCAACCCAATGTCTCATTCACCACGTGCAACGCCGAACGCCTGCTCTGTCCTGATGAAGCCGAGTTTGTTAATAGCGCCATCTGTTGATACGACAGAATTTTCATACATCAAACTCTGGTACCGGTCTTCTGCATTTATGCTTCATTGCGTCACTATACACTGAAATGACCTAGTATTGGCTGGTGTAAATATACTATCCCGACGGGTCCATTTCGCAGGCCCGTTGCCCATATTTACCAACTAAATTAGAAGACGCCACACGACGTGTTCTCGTTTAATCAGTTCGCTGCTTATGTTTCACTGTAAACAAACTTTTGTAATGAACCCACTAACAATTTTACACCTCAATTTGCCTCATGTGTTGAATCATATGTTTTCCTGCTAGAGCAATTATCATTATTAACCGATTTGTTTACACTGCAGTACGTGTAAACGGGAAGTGAAACAGAAACAAAAGGATTTGCATCAGGGTCAGTTCCGTTTACAAATTCCGTTAACAAACGTTGCTGTGGATCTAAAATAACACTGGAGTTCTGCATGAATGGAAGCGGAGCTTTTTCCACGTGACATTTTCTTTAGCATTTCGATGAATAAAACTGGTTGTAAGACCAACGTGGAGCTTTTCAAACCTTAACATTAACGCCCCCCCCCCCAACAAAAGAAAAAAAGGAAGGGCTTTACCGTACTTATACGCTGGCTGATTGTAATACTAAAAGATGCCTCACATCATTTTTTTAATAAAAAACGAGCGTCGTTTAATGGACTAAACATGCACTGCATTTTAAATGCCCGTATTTTTTTTTCTTTTAAAAGAATTCAGTATTATAATTATTATTTCTATCATTCGTATGCTTATAGAAAAAAAGAGGAAGGCCATTAAAGGGGAAGAAGCGACAAGAAATATTTATTTCTAACTTGGCTTGTAACCTCGAAATACCATTCAGAAAATGGCTGCCCTGGTATTTTCCCTATGCGATAGTGGAAACAGCCGGGGAAACGTGATAGCAAATGCAACCTTGGCCACCGAGTTTTACGTCTCATTGGGAATATGAGCTTGATTGCCATCATATTTTGGGACTGATGTTGCCAAGCCAATCATCGCACGGAGACGTTCATTTGCGCATCCTGTTTTGTCGTTACAACCGAATGGATGAGCACTGTCTCCAACCCAGACATTGCAATGTGACACGCGAATTATCATGACTCCGGATATATATCTCCAGTCTGGAATTCTAAAAATGGTATGATCCGTGAAATTAGGACCGCCTGAAGACGTTCAGGTAATATTGGGCTGCATGAAGACAGTAATTCGACAGTATATAGGCCTATCTAATTTTCTGGAATGAAAAAAGGAGAGAAACGGAAAACACCCTATAGTCTCATCAGAAACGATGCAATTCCCATCACCATGTGCAGTACACGCAGACAGGCACAACATAATTGGAAGCATTTTTATTCCAGGAGCTCCAAAACTATACGTATATTTTATTTATTGAGTTTCCATCTTGACAATTAATCGAGTAAAGTTGGATGGCATTTACTGCCGGCTTGCTCCAATTAGTTGCACAGTCACGACTTGACTAAAAAAGACGTCCTTCAGTAACTCCTGATTGTTATTGGGCAGACTGTAATAACCATAAATGCCAGCCAAAATATGGATGAATTTGAGTACCGTTAACGATGCGAAATATATCATACATGCACCTGCCGAGGGGTCCGTATGGATCAGTGAGGATAACCAGTTTAATGACCAGCTCTGTGCATATAATTAATCACTTTAAAGCCTGAATAATAATATCTTGACAATAAATTCATTTCATTCTGCTCGCAACGTACATGGAAAAACTCGTCATCACCATCATTCACGTAAAGGGCTTAAATGGAACTTTCACTTTAAGGCACAGTAATTTAAAGAACTAATTACAAAGCTAAAATCAATTGCACTACGCATCCAAAATTATTCAATCGTCAATCAAACAATCATCCAGTGATTGATCTGACCCCAAAACAACAGTAATAGGCCTACTTCATTCTGTAGTCTGGAAAAGCCACACTTCAAGCAAACGCATCTGTACAATCCATTTCAACCTTTACGAAGATTAAAGGGCTTATTATTTGCAGTGTTGGCGCCCACATTTATTTGACTGCAAACCCTTTGTCACTTGACATAGTCGCTAATGATCTCATGTTGCGTGAGCGCGCCGAGTCACGAAATTAATGCCAAATCCGGCAATTTAGTTTTTCGAAAAGCCTATATAAGTCTGCGTTAAAAACAACTAATCAGCTGGTCAGTGGTCTGCCCTGAATGATACCACAACACTATAATTGCACTGCCGTAATCGTTAGTTTCACTGTTAACTATTTTGCAAGGTTGTGACAACTCTTACCTTGTAAGAACGTTCGAGACAGCCTGAACTGGGGACATATGGCCTTAACGCAATTGTTTGAGTATTTTTCCTGTAATTGCTTAATCATAAAATAGTTAAGTGACCTCGGCATGTTGCTGTGGATGTAATTACTATGAGTTAATTGGAACGATTAGAAGCAGAATCCCTGCTCGACATTTGCGCGCTGAAACATCTCAATAATGTTCCCGCATAATTAAAACCAATATGTGCATAATTATCTCTCTAGATTAACCGACAAACAAGTGAAAGGATGCGGCTGATGAAGGCCTTTGGACTGACCCGCATGTGTCGTTAGTTGAACTAATCCCCCGTCCCTTTGCGTGGTTTGCTCCAAGCCTTGTGTCACGACTGACCTCGCTCAATAGGTGGTGTTCTCGTTAAATTTTGATCCAGAATTTTATACCTGCAGGCTGTGTCATATGAAATTTGGATTCCAACAAAATCTTGGGGTTTTTTTACGTTACATTGACTCTAACTGTCATATACGTGACATGTCACTTTCCTTATTATCTTCACTTAAGCATGCGTAATACAACACAATATATGTCATAGTCCAAATTTCACATGACACCACACTTATTTTTGCATACATTATTATTATTTGTAACATCCAAATGGTTTTAGAGATTTTAATTGGCGCGAAGATAAATTTCTCCTAGCAAATGTTACTTATCCCGTCATACACGGTATCAACCACACGGTCTCAGCCAAAAATGAGTCGAATTTAGAGGTGCATTTAGGCAGTTTCATTCAAGACCTTTATGACGTATACGCGTTGGGCACTGGCTGACTACACGATATGGGGCAATGTGAAGAACATTTCAATCAGGTTTTTTTTTCAGATATCGCCATCTCATTTAAGGAAAGGCTGTTAAACTACACACTGGAAAATGCTGTAAATATGTCCATATATGGTCGCTTGGCAGCTGTGGGCATTTTAAATGCCCATGCCTCTCGCATGCGACTGTCAAATAGCATTAGCGTCGACCCTGACCGTCGAGGCTTCGCTGAAAATGTAAAAGGTGTTGTGCGCAGCGGCCCCTTTGTGTGGAAACTTCAATTGTCAAGTAATCTCATTTCTAAAATGTCTTTCTAATCAAATTTCAGATCAAGATCAAGGGTTTTTTTTCCAGGCCTAGATGGACTTGTCACAGTCCCTGACCTAGATTGCAGAATCTCTGATAATTCTTCAAAAAAGGCTCTAATCAGAATAAACCATCAATGAAGGCACGTAATGGGCGCAGTATTGCGTGCAATTGCAATTTTTGTGGACCTATGTATGCGTTCCAATAATTGTCATCCATGCACGATGTAAATGGACAAAGGGGAAAAAGCTTTTAACACTTTTTTTCATATCAATTATGAACCTTTGCCGATAGTTTTGTTTTGAACAGGGAAAGACCGTCATTGGAACTTATTTATTTCGCAGCTGGGCGACTTGCAAGCGCGCATCCCACAGGCTGTGTTATTTCAATCCAGCTGAGTTTGAAAACATGTCTATTTCCTTTCAGGCGGGCAACATAATTCCCAGGCATTCTAGATATGTACCCAACAAACTTGTCCTCGATGTGTCAAAGACTTGAGAAGAGTTCCAACAGGGAATCGATTTTCCCTCTAGTTCTAATTTCAGTAAAATGATCCGCCTGTCGAATACATATTTTTACGCATGCCCCGTATTTGTCCGCGAGGGGACATATCATCTGGTTGAGACAATCACATTATGGTAAAAATGATGTAGGCTATGTGGGGATCATGTGGACCGTAGGATTAAAAAAAAAACATATAAAATGTCATGTAGTTTGCTGAAGTATATGTAAATGAAGAATGCTTTGCTGCCCTATAATTTTGAGTAATACGTCCTTAACCCGACATATTCTTTCATGTAAATTCTACGCTGTCTGTTTGTCTGTCTGTCTGATGTCTGTGTGTGCATGCCCACTTGGGCTCAACATGCTACTTTAGGTCAAAGTAATCATTGGTATATGACTCCACCCAGCTAGCGGGTTTAATTTGTATTGGTACTTTGATCCTGTGGTAATTTTGATAACTTGGTGCCATGGTGGCCATTTCTTCGACGACCTTTTTTAAGTGATGGCGAGGCATGTGCATTTCTGCAAGCATTGTTTATGAATATTATGATAGACATTCTAAAGTGTTGTTCAGGTGTCAAGTTTGTTGTTTGTTTTCGATTACCTTTGCTGCAATAACAAGCTGTATAATCAAGTGGTTTTACTCTCCACGATGTTTGCGCAATTGGTGCAACATGACTAGGTGCGTAAGCTACAGCTTAGCAGCCGGCATGATCCAATATTCATTGACTCATCCTAAATAGCTGCAGGACTGAATTCTTACTTTTTTATGTTTGATCTTTTTTGGACGAGACCAACAATTATGCACCGTGTATAGCTGAGGAGCCGCTGCCCAAGCCAAGAGAGAAAAAAAAGAGTCTCCGGAAAAAAAGCCCGACCATCCCGCGACCGGCACGATTTCATCGATCTGTAGTGAGGATGTTTTTTAGGCGAACCAGCGGCAAGCTGAATGCAGGGAAGCGCCCGAAGATCGACCACCGTCTATAGGCCCATGCCGACGGCGGCAGCCCACCGCCCAGGGGACTATATAATACGGCTTAATCTATGAAAGTGCTCGCCCTAGTTATGCTTTCATGTATACATGTATACCTCGGATTACCTGTGGATGGTTTATTTTATTGGTTTATGCAGAGAACACGTAAATGGAGGTATGGAGTAGATTTACGGGAATTAACCCTCAGGGTCAAAAGTCTGCCAGACAGATGAATGGTCATATTGATACGAATGTGAACCTTCATTGTGCTTGAAGGGCAGTCTCATGGTTAACGTTAAATAAACCATACCATGAAATTATGTGTTAAAATAAGATTGTGTCTGAATTTTAGTACCACTTCTGTCGTAACTTACAACTCCAGTGCCGTCTGCATAAGTGTTCACTTCCTATATAAGACAACTGAAACTCCGAGACTATGAATTTGTTATCGGATATTACGTTGAGCAAATATCAGTGGTATTGAAGACCGTTATTCATTGAGACATCGATGATACCGCATTGACGCCACTGTTTGGAAACTCAAGTCCTGGGTCCCCAAGCTCGAGCTTTCTGTTTTCATATCCTGTCCGAGAACCTGAACAAATTGTCGTCATATTTGCCCAGAAATTGAACATTGCAGAGCAAACACACCAAACGAGCTGTGCAAACCTCTGGTCGGCACTGTTTCCCCTTGCTCTGTCAGCAGCTTCAGATGATGCAATTTGACTCGTTGTTGGAAATCAGGGGAGCTCGGGAGGTGGGTCTGTCATTCGTTGTCATCATTGCTTTAATTCTGCTGTTGTCTCAGCACACACGAGTCCCAGGTGGGTCTGAACACGGCAACGTTTCCAGCTGCCATTTATTGTCACCAGCGTAGCCCGGAACCCTTTTTCTCTGCCCGCCGCACGCGTGAGGCGGCGGGGGATATTGCAGAACGGATCTGAAGGCAGAGGACAGTCCAACAAGCCTCTGCAGGGTGTTTTTCTTACCGCCGGTTGCTTCATTTTTTTCCAACAACAGTAGTGTTAACTCAGTGACTGCAAAGTCGGCTTGGGTCAACACAAAACACCTGCATTAGAACGCGCTCTCACCCCATCCTTTCTGTCACCCCACCCACAAATTGACTGACGTATCTGCGCAGACGCCTCGCTCCCCTTGCGTGGGTGGGGCCTCAAAGTGTCACGCAATAAAAGCCATTTATTACCTTTTAAAACTGAAACCTTGTTTTCGAGAATGTGAACGTTTAGAAACCACTGTGTAATAAAGTAGCTATCTTTAAATAGCACATGATTTTGAACAAGTGATACTTACAAGTACAGGTCCAAATGCATTGGAATGTCTATTTTTGTTGCTGTTGTTGTTGTTGTTGTTTTTTTTTTTTTAATTTGAGGGCACTTTTTAAAACTTCTTAAAAACTTTTTAATTTTTTGGCTGTAAATATTCCCACAAACAAAATGACCTGTACCCGTATTTTATACATTCCATTACATTCCAGTGAGAAAAAATCTGTTCTATTTCCCCCTCCCTTAAAAAACGATGAAATGAAATTGAAGCTACAGATATGAGAGGCCGCCACGATCCGAGTTATTCATTGCGTATCCACCTGTCAGCTGCTGTAGGCAGAATGACAAACACAAAGACTAAAGCCCGCGGATGGTTATTGTAGATGCCAGCGCCGTAAAGTGCGAAGACTGGGTGCAAAGTTCCCCGACGAGTGCGAATCAATTCACGGGTTTTTTTTTCTTTTCACCGAAGTCCGATCATATTAAGAGACAAAAATCGGGGAGATTTAGAACGATGCGGCGAGCATTTGGCAGCAATTGGCTTGTTGTTTGTTGAGGAGGTGTACGCGAAGCATAATACGTGGATGCTTGGAGCGTGAGTGATGATAGAGTGTTTCGGCACTCGTGTTTATCCAATCCTGTATAACAGTCAAATTAAGATGTACATGTGTCACTTGTCTTTGCTGTATGTTCGTTTGGGGGTTTTCTGCAGGCTCCTCCTTAGTGAGAGAAAAAAAAATACTTTTACTGTTTCAATACGAGAACTGACTGTCGGGTATATGTGCCACTACTGAAAGGGCTGTCAAATCATCGATTCCTGTCATTCCGGGGACAACTTGTCCTCGTTGTGTGATATTGATCGACGATGTTTGAGTCTCTTTTCCGTAGGAGGTCTTGGGTCGAAGAAGAGAATGTGCCTAGGACAGATATTGCAGACAGACCGTTCGGTTTATAAGTGTCTGGTCATGACTCGTCTTATCGCAGCTTCCGTACCACGCTGTCACGACGATCGAACATTATGGATGCTAAACAAGAATGCTCCACTACCAGCCGAAATGTGGAGAGTGCAGAATGTTTTCACCCTACAAAAAAAATACATCTTACAAGATACAACATACTGTATACCTGTAAACATCTCTTGCAAACTCGCTTCGTTTCTGCACTCGTTAATACTGGAAGTTGTCAAATCAAAATATTTAATAGATAGTCCCAAAAATCTAAGTAATACTCAGTGCCATTTGGAGTACCAAAACTTCCGTTTAATATACATTAGTCCCCAAATTATATATTAAATGTGGTTCTTTTTAATTATCGCTGTATAGTAGTTACAGGATACACTATCTACCCGTTTTGATATTAGAAGAAGCATGACAGGTCGAATTCATCAAAATCAGTATGACATACAGTATTGGTTTGCAGTCTGCATCTGTTAGCTTCTGTACAAACGCCTGGTGTGGCTATCCCGTACAGTTCTAGCCAGCGGAGGGTTTAAACGTACATGCATCAATTGATGGTTGAAATGACGGCTGTTGCTTCATAATGAATGGCTGAAAACTGTCTTCAGTGTGGATGTTGTCTCTCATTAATTTCAAGGCAGATGGGTATCCAAAGCAGATGTGATGAAATATGGTATCACTGATCTAGGCTGATTGATTGACGGAGGCCTGATAAACACACATGATAGCAAATTGTCTTACCAACTACAATATTTATAATCCCGAGTGTGCGAGGCACTTTGAGGTGTAGCTGTAATACCCCCCTCGTATCATGGCTATCTACGAGTAGTTTTGGACTGAGTGATCGCGCGCAGGGTTCTGTATTGCCTACTTGTCCACAGAGCAGGGTATTTTATTAGTGTGTTTACCGGGGGTTGGTAGCTGATGAGACGATTCTGCCTCCTACATGCCGTGTTCATGTCAGCCGTTAGCAACGCGTCCTCTCTATCACTGTCCAACTGCGATCAGCTGTCAGCCAGAAAAGCGGTCAAAATGCTCATCAGCTTGTAGCTGGTGCCGCTTAACGTCTGTCAGCATGCTTAAAGCGCTCAAGTATATTTGCCATCGTGATTACGCATGGGCATAAAATCGGTAGGAAATCTGTATTAACTTCGACAGGCAGAGTGCATGCAATGTGTGTACCGCTTGGTAATGGCAAGGCAAGCATCGCGATCAGCGTTGGACGTGTATTGGAGTATTGGACCTGTCCATTTTTACTTCTTGCCAGCTATACAGGCTAAAACGCCACAAGTAAACGCTTTGATGGAAATGAAAATGCCCAAATCGACATGGGAATAAGCAGTACTATTATTACTTTGGTATAATAGTCTAGTATTTGTTAATGTAATTTTGGTATAATGCTTAATTGTTTCATTTTATTCAGGATTTCTTCCCATTTAACAATATCGTCATTAACAACACACCGTGATAACCATCCGTATCCAAAATTGAAGAACTCGTTCGGTTGTGTCGTGTGTATCCTTCCTCCATGGGTAAAGCCTATGTGTGTTGGCGTCTTGGCTTGCCTACTTAATGCAAGAAGCACACATGCTAGGGCACATACGAATTATGTTTGCTATCTTCTTGCTGCAATGCTGCATAGCCTACATCACTTCCGAGGACTATTTAGTGTTCCTTGTAGGTTAACTCACACGTGTAGAACATAACGACAGATGCTCCCGTTATGTTTTCATCACACAGCAGAGGAATTTGCGTTCATGAGAGCCAACATCAAAACCATAGGACAGCTACAGACGGAGACCATTTCATCTTCTCAGCGGGCTGTCAACACTTTGGGAATTATCGCGTTGTTTGCACCACTGACAGAGGTTATTACACGTCGCGGTTTGACTTTTTGGGGTATTAATATTGGTCACTTCAACGCATACGGGCCAAGTATGCAGCGCACGCTGGGTGTTTTTTTTTATGAAACTCATCACCGTCAAGCTGACTACAGGGAGCCAGATTTTCCAGATGTGCTATCAAAATAAGAAAGTTAGTAAAAATTATTCATGGTGGAAGTGCGCGGGCTTGCGCTTCAGTACAGGCGTGTGCCGTCTTGGGACTGGACTGAAGTTTCCAGTTTTTAATATCGGTGAGAGGGGCGAACGCATCAGGTACGCCCAGGGAGTCGCGTCTGTTTATGGCGGTGCATCTCACAGGCATGTCCAACCTTTGAGCAATGCCTGTCCGGATCTCGTGGGAACGCAACTAGAGTTAGAAAAATATGACAAGGAATGACATTTGAGACGGGTACGTGGAGACATTACATGTCAGGGTGTATTTCATGCTCAAGCGAGCCGCGGGGCCACTTCTCATTTATCTTAATCCAGTTGAGTAAAGGGGAAAATATATACGTTATCTAGAATGGGGAAATCAGGATAAAGTGTACAGAAGTCGGAGAGGTTGGCAGGCTTTCCAGTTGGTTAAAGAAGAGCATGCCATGATTGTCTGAGCCAGAGTTGCTTTGGTATGATAGATAGCTGGGTCGAGTCAGGGCTAAGTATAGACGTGCACGACTGGGGGATATGCTCTGCAAGCTAAAGTCATGCCAAGATGGCAATTTCATTAGCTCTTGCCAACATATACTATTTTAAGCAGCCCGGAAATAGCCACGGTATTTAGGGTATGTTAATTGTGATGCGCTTCTTTGTTCTGCTTTGTTAAGCTCTGTTTTCCGTTACAGGTTTAGGGATGTTGTTCTCGTTTGAGATGCTACACAATTTTGTTTAAATTTTTGCTTTATTTAATTTTGAGCACCTGCAACAAATTTCTCCCAATTTGTTTCCGCATCAGGAATACAATGCTTTTTTTTAAATGAGAATTTAATTATACACATAATTCTAAATAGTATTAAGATTATATAATTTGATTTCTATTAATCTGTTATAAAACGTGACTTGCAGAAGAAAACATAGTTACAATGTTTGTCCCAATTTTTTTAAAAGATGTTTTAATTGCAGGCACGGCCGGATATATACTTGACACTTGAAACGTCTGTTTAGTGTCAAAACTGGACAGGCTAAAGCGTCACTAGTCTTTGTTTTCATAGGTCATAGCCATTGAACAAAATCCAGTGACCCTTTCACCGTGTCTGAAGTGACACAACGCTTGTCTGATTTTTAGCACCGCTGTTTCAAGTTATCGAGCGACACATGATGTCCAGATCTTTTTGGTCCAGTGAATATGGAAATGGTAAAAGTGGATCGTTATCTATTTTGCTTACCAGCCAATCGCTCTTATTTTCTCCCCAGCTCAGAGGAATGCAGCACATACTCCATCCATCTAGTGGTTCGGTTTGGATCCATGCCAAAGCATGTGCCATCAATTTGTCTTGATTTACCGCCGGAATGACTTATGGGTTATTATGAATATGATCATAAAGATTCATTCTGGCCTTTTTCAATCGTCATGCAGGGATAACTATTAAATGTCACAGTTCTCCGTCTGGCCTATTAAAGAAAATCAACGGCGACATCTGTTTGAACGAAGACCACAATAAATGAACAGTGATCCCTACGCGCCTCAGCGCCAGCGAGGTCTCGTAAGTTCGAACCCGTATGCAACACTTCACATGTGGCTTAAGACTAAGGTTAAGAGCTATGAATGTTTGCTGAGTCCTGGCTCATGAAGTGTAGTATTAGACCTAAAGGTTTTCGAACAGGTAAACCGAATCGGTCATATTAGATGCAAGAGTGATTATAATAACGTTTCGTACTGGCAGCAATATCATTCCATAGGCATCCCTGAATAGTTTACAGTACTTCCTCTTCTGACCTTTATTAATGAGAGAAAGGGCAGGCTTCTGGGCAAAGCCTATAGAACTGTAATATTTACCCAAACATTGCGGCAGAACGCGCTTTGTACCGGGAAGCATTGGTGAGTGATTTGTGACCTTGCACTCAATTACGGGAGAATTTACATCATTTTCAGGCCAGAGTTCACGTTGAGTCTGGTCGGAATCGAGGAAGGTGGCACAATTGGTTGGAATCTCGGAATCTCTGCGTCGGAGAAATGGGTTGCTTGTCCCCTCTACGCGTATTGGCCTACGTGCGAACCATGGATTAATCTGGCAATCGCGCTAGCAGTTGGATGCAGTGTCGCACGGGCTGAACTTGGCTTGACTCAGTTGGGGGTTGAGAGGGTTTAGCCCCTAGCCCAACACCAAGCTTCCGATGCAGTCTCGCCATGTTTGGGCCAATTTGATGCGTAAATCAGTTTACGCGTGCCGAACATGCCTAGCAATTGGGACTTGCCGGGGTCCAACATGTGTTAGACCAGAGGTCGTCCTGTTTTATAACGACGCGACTACATTCGCGACTACTCTTGCTGGCTGATTCAATGAAAGTGGGTTGGTTACAGTACGAGAGTCTAGTTATGGAAACGGTATCCGGTGCAAGGGGACTCACAAACAAAATACTTGCAGGTCAGGCTGTGCAAAGGTTTGGAAAGCATTAGTGTAGAAGTACTCTTAAGGTAAGAGCGAAGTAGAGGAAATGTATCTCACTGGAAGCTGCGTGGCCAGGAATAATAAACGTGAGCGCTTACTTGTATACTATTGACCATAATCTGAACTTCACTGAACCAGAGCACGCTATTTGGTACATGTATGGAATTCTTGAATACTTCGGGAGGTGACTCTGACCCGTGCGATGTTTGTTTCGGCCTGCATGACGATAGATCTTCATTAGTAGCAATTGGAAGTCTGATGCATGCCGTGAGAGTTAAATGGGTCAAAAATTCTTGATTTATTGATGCCACAAAGTGCACTCGGGGTATCGGATTAACTGCTAAGTGAAAGTCCCAGAGAAATTAACCATCTTAATGTCTTGCGGTTTTCTCATAACTTGTAAATTTCTGTCTGTTGAGATAGTAAAATGGCATCTGCTTTAACTAGACAGTGTTTCAATACGACCCCTCTTTGGCCGCACCAGTGTTAATATTAACTGTGTATTAAACTGGTATCGCCTCTGTTCTTGTGAACATCCGATTGGGTTACCACAATTAGACTACGAACACTATACATCCTGCTGGAAACCGTTGTCATATGAAAATCCGACTCCTATGAAAATCGGACTCCTTTTCCCTATTATTGATTAATCCCTCACACGTGACAAGTCACTCTCCCATACATGATCCTAGAAATAGCATATTATCGCACTTACGCATACACAATACTACCAATGAGTCCACATTTCATGGAGTCGGATATTCACGCTACACCGTCACCAACATCCAAAATCTCTGTCACAAACATCAAATATTACGTGTGCGGAAGACTTCCATGGACTACGTTTTTGTTTGTTTGTTTGTTTGTTTGTTGTTGTCGCTGTCGTCGTCGTTTTTTTAATTCACCTAAGGGAGAAGGGATTCGATTTCCATTTTGAGATTTGCGATTACCTGCTTTCTCCACATTAATAATAAAGTACGTAATATAACTTGACCGACTCGGCAAACCGGGCTAGAAGCAAATCGTCACCACAACAGAATCACGGCTGCTGATGGATTAAAAATGTATAAACTCTGGATATGCGAAGAGGCTTTTGCAGCAAATTTATTTCTCCGGGCATGCCATCGTTCTATGGTACAATCATCTCATAGTCATACGCATGTGGGTCGTACTCAGTGGCGCCTATGGCCTTTCCAGAAATCTAGTTGTCAGTTGCTGGTTCTTCCCTGGCTAACAGAAACTGCCCAAGATGTTAGAGTTGGTTACCGTGTGGTTGATAACCCCCGAGGTGTAGATGGCTGTCAACGACTTAAGTGTTCGTGTTGAAAATTATGCTTTACAACTATTCAATACAATAGTCACATGTACCATGCCCCCAAAAGCCTCAATTCTTAGGCGTCAGTTCCGTCAGTTCCATCCATTGTAAATGACCTTTATAGGACCGTACCATCAGGTTACTTCGTCATCAAAGAAGACCGACTTGTCTTAGTCTCAGTTTTCCCCAATAAGAGCTGGTCTGTACGGCTATATTTCTCTAATCGATTCCCAAGGTGCACGTAATGCATCCAATGCGATTAGCGTACCTGCGTATAGATATGAAGAACATACAGACAGAGCCTCCTCCGAGTCATTTGTCAGTGTAATGTCCGGTGGACAGCACCATCAATTTCCTGGGATGATGGACTGAGCATTTGCTAGTGTTCCCGAGGTACGCAACATCATTATACTTTTGCCATTGCTGCGTCGGTAAAAGCAATAGCCTTGGCTCTCATTAGATTTGTCGGATCACAGAACAATTTCATTTTTCGGTATGCCAGCTTTGCAAAAAAAAAGATGAGAATCATGACAAACTTGAGTAAGGATGTCGGATAGGTAAGCCCTTACATTTGTGATTTATTGATTGATAAATCCTTGGTATGACTTTGTTAGCTCGATGCATCAAGCAAAATATAACGGGCGTCTTCAAAAGGTTTCACGGGCAAACGTCACCGAGGTCACTATGCAGACAAGGAGTGGATGTGGAGCAAATATGTCCAAAAATAGTACTCAGCGAGGATGTGTTCCTTAGAAAGCTCAGGGTCATCTTTTACCGTAATGTTAATATCAAGGATCCCATATCAGATACCTTACTCAATTATAAATGTGAGGGTTGCGTGTAACGATAAAATTCAATCTCCAAATAGAAATTTTCATTGTATCCCTGAATGCACGTCCACACATAATTTTATCAGTCCTTGAATTTTATTCTTGGACATTTAAGTTGTATTGTGGTATAGCCAAACGGGGTACACAAAAATTGTATAGGCCTATATGTTAGAATTCATACAGTGGACTTTAATCTTTAGAATTCCCAGCAGTGGACGTGTGTCAAGATGATCCCACGGTAAAAACTCAGCTTTTCATGGTTACTATGTCACTTCCGATTGTTTTATTCGTTTGGCATTACAGTAATGACGTGTTTATTGCGGTACGATCAGTCAGTTTCATGTGCACTTTATGTGTTTATTATGTGGTAAGCATGGGAGGTTTTTCTCACATTTCTTCTGCTTCCATGTCTTCTTTCAAGTAAGTGCATGCAATGTGCACAGTGTACATCATCATCGTATCAACATGTAATAATATTCTGTCCGGATGACGAACATTTGGTTGGTTCAATCTGTCAGCAACGTGCAATATCAACCAACCTTTACCGTCGAAGACGAGTGATTTCGTGGTGTTGTCCTCAGCTGTGCAGTTGGCAACAATCTAGGGAAATCTGTGGTTGCAGGTTTTTTCAATAAGCTCTAGCTCTGTACCTGTTCGGGCTGTGACCAGTCCGCTTGTGTGACCTTTGGCCAGATTCTACGTTTTGCCGTCTACTCCAGATTAATTTTTCTCCGTTCTTCTTTCCTCGGGGAAAAAAATCAGAAATTTAACGATTGCGTGTTACTATTTTTACTGGGGCATATAGAAAGCTCTTGAGTAAATCATCCTTGGGATCCCGCAATATTGAAAGACTGGCATGGTGATGTAAAAGAGGTCGATACGAAGGTCACTTTTTTGTTGTGTATGAAATGATCAGTACCTGACATGAAACGTCTTATGTCGCTGTAGTATATTATGCTTCGGTCTGGTATATTACAGATGATCATAGCAATTGCAGTCCTTTGTGTGTACTGAGGGGATTCAGCAAAGCCGGTCTATTTCCGTTCGTCACATCAAAATGTAATGTGGTTTGTATTGAGACAGGCAAGGTAGCGTGCCTTTGCGCTTGATGGCACGTGCCCGCGCAATCCAGAAAATGACCGACTCTTTCAAGATGTTGGCAGCGTCCCCAGGAGGATTTCTTTCATTTGGCGTGGTTTAAATGACTTATCCAATATGTGATGCATCTGGGAATAAGTAGAGCGTATCAGATAGGAGGGGACGTATCATTAATTAATTGTTAAAGAGCTATTCTGTTTTATGGAGTACGTGTGTCCCTTTAAGGTTCCCTGGTGTGAGTGGGTGTTTTATCTTGCTATCATTTTGGAGTTGCTTATCAATTCAGGCTATACAAATGTTAGGAGACCTTATCTGTTATCAATGGTGCTGCATGCCGAAGGGAAAAAAATCCCGGCCGTGATTTACCTGATTCAATTTCTCACGGAATTTATCGGCAAAGTGTTGGTTTTAGCTGGCTACTGGACACGTCACCATTGTATCGGCGTGGAGAAGGGACCACGACACACCTTTGTACCAGGTATCCGCGATATCGCCAAACAGCTTTGCACTGGACCGGGGTTGAAGATATTGATGTAGTTGTGTGGAGATTCCTTTAAAACCTGCTAATAAATTTCGGGGCCTGATTAGGGCTTATGCTCTTATCGCAAGGGTTACTATCCACTATGGTTAAACCGAGAGAAGGTGCGCGGGCTAATATCTGACCGGATCAGCGTATATAGTTTGAATGGCTTTCAATCAGACCTTAATTCGACTTGATGTGAATTACATTAGGGCCTGTTATAATACTTAGCGTGTGTGCTGAGAAGCCTCCTGGATGGAACGAGAGAGGGTCAGGATTCGAAGCAGCTTAGCAGTGATGACAGTGATGGGCTAAACGTGCACTATGGCATGATCATCATAAGGCAGGCTGTTGGGTGACATGAACTAGATGCACATTGGAGAGAGATAATTTGGGTTTATGGGTGATAAAAGGTGCACAGTCGTCGGAAGATTACCGAAATATTATGCTTTAATATGTTTACTAACCATGTATTAAAGGTTTTGGTCACACACACAAAATCCACAAAGTGTCTTACACCTAATGAAAGGAATGCTATTTTGCCTTGCCTATCCCATTTCCAGCGGTGAATTAAGCCATGGATTTAATATGACCCCAAAACGGCTGCCAATGTCAGACTGGTGCAGCTTAAAGGGCATGAGATGAATTTTTTTCTCCGGGACACATTTTGTGCAAATTTCTATTCCTCTTAAATGTATATAAAAACTATCTGACACCCCTTTTTGGTTAATTTGTTAATATTATTGGAACGTGCACTTCTTTAAATATTTAAAATTGTCCATGCTTTTCCGGACAATCTGTGAGAAAAGTTTGCTAATTGGCTAACTGCCATGTATACTGACGCAACAACGAATCACCACAGAAAGAAAATTTACAACAGCAAAATATCCACAATTCTGGCAACTTTTGGTGCTAAAATAGCTGTATCATTGAGGTTTCTGCCTGAAATGACATTACACTTTTGCTCATGAATATGGAAATTCGCATTAGCATAAAAAGGCACCAAAATACCCGTGAAAATGGCAAAACGAAAATTGAAAATAAGGTTAAATGGGACACAAAGTGCATTTTCAAAAATTACATTGCATGGACCCTTTAATACATACCAAGCAAGTGATAATCTACTGCGGGAAACTTAGGTTCCACTATGAGAGTTCGAGTGTTTGAAACACATATTCAAAAAAAAACACGTGCGACTTGAACCAAGACTAGCACTCCATAGGTTCAATTTTCGAGGACCAAAATTTTGTAACCCAAAATTCATTCACAACATTAATAACAAGCCGTTAATTTTCGAGGTAAACTTGTGTGTACGTAAATATTCCACTTTGGTTTCCTTTCCCGCTTCTATCATGTCACGGTAAACGATTCCGAAATTAATAGCGCGCATTCCAGTGGAAAGATCGCCTCAGCTTTCTAATGACGGGGTAATGCCTATGCCATCTTGATTCATCTTCAGTTCCATTCCACAAGCCACTACATTCTCTGTCATACTAAATTCCAGTCATATCTGTTGTGCGTGTGAGCAGTCATTGAATTTTCAGACATCATCAAACTGGGTCTGCCAGGGGCGGATTGCAATAACGCGGTCTAAGTCGGCTGGCTAAACCAGTCCGATTTTAGCCTGCTATTGCTCTTAGACGGTCTTGGTTAAGACACCAAACTTAGCCCATTGCTTTACAAAGCCTGCTTAGAGTAATGATTCACAAACAAACATTCCATAGTTACGAGCAAATACCGGAGAGACTGCACAATTTTTTTGTAGGTTTGTGTGATTCAAATCATACGAAATCAAATCTGTCAATTCCAAGATTTTATGTTGAGAGAATATTGCATTTGCAGTACAACTCGGTGTCATTAAAACCATTTCTAGAAGATTCCTTCTATCCTGGAGAATCCACCCTCCAGGCTCCAAGCAGTATTCTCTTCTTTCTTTTTTTAAAGATTATCACACACTGCTGATCATCAACTGAAAAAAACATGTTAGGAAAGAATAATTCAACACACCAGTGAATTCCAAAAATCCCAACTATAGACCATTTTAAGCCAGCCCTACCCAGGCTAACTATTTTAAGACTGTCTTAATACTTAGACCGTGTCATTGCAATGGTCTAACGTACTGACTGACAGCCAGAACTTTTAGACCGTCTAATGCGCATAGACAGCTTTAAGACCGATTATTGCAATCCGCCCCTGGTATAACTAGATTGACCATTGAGTCGCTCTTTCTTCCTGTTGACCTTAAGCGCAGTGGTACATTCAACTTGCAGCAAGTTTAATCTCAAGATATTTTCTTATAGTTACAATGTTGTCGTGGAGGTCGATCACGTACGTTGTGTCAGCAAATAGATTGTTTTTAAACACCGAGCCCCTTGGAAAGGATCCCATGTCGGAGTCGGCCTTTTGATCTGTCAACCCATGGGTCAACTACATGAAGTATACAGCCACTGGCCTCTTTTTGGCCTGGTCTATTATTGAAGTCACCCGGGACCTACGGGGGTTGCCCTGTATTAATCTGCAACAGTGACACTCTACACCACAGCATTCCCCATGCCGCCTGGCCTAGGCCATTACGATTTCCAATCATGCAATCCACGTCCCGCTCGCACTTCCCTCGTTATCAATATTAACTCATTAATTTGTTATAATGACTTTCTGTGGGGGCCTCCCCATGCACAGACAAACCGTGCCGTGGACTCATTCTCGCAGCTTGCCGCCACGTTTGGTGTGTCATCAGCACTCCAGGGTGGAGATGTGTGCATTTTGCCGCCCCCAATGATGATCAGACTGACCCTAGTCTTGAATTCAGTGTCAGGAACATTAAGCTTTGTGAATATTGCCTGTGCCATCTCCCCAGTACAACGTGCTCGCTACACTGAACGCGCAATCTTCTCATTAGCAATTCTGGGAGGGTATACATCATTTAAGCCATTAAGGAGTGTGTTTAATCAACGTTCCTAATTAACCTGCCAAAGCAGATTAGGATTGCACATTTAGGGCCCGGCATGCGAGCCTTTTGTTGACCTTGCCATTAATAAGAGACATCTGAGTATTTGCGCTCGTTTTTGTTGCTCTATCACCATAAATCAACTCAATGCATTTGGCATCATACGGCATTTAATCACATTGCATTTATTAACGTTTTAAAACTTTGATCGTAATAACCGTGTTGTTGTGTTATTTAGATTAGATGTAAGAAGCTTTCGGTTGTTTTTCCGCTTTCTTCCCTGACGTCATTGAGAGGCTATGTTTATGATGTGGTCTCCCCGCACCAACCCTCTTCAATACGTCCCGTTCTTGTGCTCGTCTCATACATCCCCTTCTCAATACATTAATTATCCACGTGTCCCATTTCAACCATTAACTGGCTGTTCAGTGTTCTCCAAACAGTTGTGCTTACATTAATTACGGAGAGTAACTTTCACACCATGCAAAATTAATTGCAATCCGACTGGAACAGTTCCGCTTCCTGACATGAACGAACTGATAACATTTCATGGTATGTGAACACACCATCATTAGTGTCTTTTGATAAAAACGAAACCACTTTTGATCGAAAGTGCACTGCGTTCCTTGTATAGAGTGGAACGCACTTAATGGCAGGGTAGACCCGCAGTTTCTCCATTAGTTATCGGGGTTGTTTCAAGCAGAGCCGAGTGTCATCCAGTAGTTAATAAGCAAATCGTATCGCTGATGCGTTTGGCGATAAAGTAGCACATTTAATTTCTCATTCTGACATGAGGCACAGCTAAAAGAATACTAACAGTTGGAATAAATGGCGTTGTTCCGTCTAAGATACTCGCCATGTATTACTGCTTATTTTCATTATTCAACCACTTAGGTGTAGTTTGTAGCCACATTTCAAGAGATAAGCAAACAGGCTATGACGCAGTAACCGCTCATTACAACAAGTACCAATTGTTGAGTGTTAATAATAAAAAAAAAAGGCCTGGGAGTATTATAGATCCTTATCAGAGGAATTTGAAGATAATTAGAGTTTGTGTGCCCAAATGTTTTTATTACAGTCAAAGAATATGCCTAAGTGGAGTTGTTTTGTGCTTTTCCTGAGTATCTAATATTCTAACGGTGTTGATATAAAACACCACCAAAGCCACTAACAAGACAATATAGTAATACGGAAAGAAGGACTCCAAAAATACAAAGATACTCTAGGGAGAGAGTTCAGAGGGAAATGCTCGATTTTTATATGAAAGGCTTTGTGGCCTCACCATTCTATACTAAGAGAGAATTCTGACAATCACCTGTTTTTAAATTGCACGGGGTCAGAAACAGTAGACGCGGTTTCAAAATAATTTGACGACCGAAATGTCTTTTGGCGAAGAGCCAGTTCAGTTTTGCAAGGGGAACTGAAACCCGACACAAAAGCAATTCTAAGATGGGAATATTGTTTTTCCAAGGCAACCAAAAAATTGATCACGTACGTGCATCGCATCATACGCCTGTCGTTGAGCGTAGCATTGATTTAGAGCGACAAAAATCTTCCGCTTAGCTGCTGTAAAATATTAGGGCCGGCGGGCATTCTAAAGGTTCAGCGTCGAGGGGTTATAGGAGGGCTGGGGAAATTCTGGCTTCTATAACCGACAGTGATGTGACCGAGGGCGGCTCTTAATCTGCGGCTCTTTGGCCGTCAAGGATTCGTGCCTTATCGCCTAACACTTGCCCGTCTCTTGCGCTTGAATTCACCAGGCGGCTCTCGACACTAGGAGCCGTCTTCATAGTCTACAGTCGATAGACAGTGTTCACGATACAGGAAATTAATAGGAAAAAAATTCATCAACACAAAACATATAGTAAACGCGATGCACGTGCTCATCTTGAAAAGTAATCCGCAGAACTAAGCACACTTATCTCAACAGCTCCACACCGGGTTTACATAGGCATTATTTCAATATAATTTCTTTAAAAATGCTTTCAGACATCAATTTTGTATCCATGTATAAATTAAAAGGAAGTATTTTTTCAGATTTGAAAACTACAACTTAAGTAAATACCTTTTTATCCTTGGATGTGTACAGTTGTTAAAGACTTACCGCGTTGCGTTTCAACTACTGCAGTCTTTTCAAATGTCAAGGCCATGTCACGTGTGACGTCATGCATGCCGGTTGCCGACACTAACAAAATGTCATTCTCGTATTTTTCCCCCTTTATCGCACAGTGTGTAATGTTAGCATGTATAAACCCAGCCATGTTTCGAGTGATATACCCGTTCATACATTCTTGTTCCGTAGTTAAGTTGTGGGGACTAGATACTACACACGAGCAAGGGCGGATCCAGAACACAATTTTTGGGGGGGCCAAAAAAAATTTTGGTCCCCAAAAAAGTGGGTCCAAAAAATACGGCGTGGGGTTCGGGGCGCGCCTTAAGGGCCCCGAAACATTTTTGGATTCTAGATACTCTGTGGTGCGATCTGAGGCAATTTCTGACCACTTTAACCAATGTTTTTTTGAGGAAAAGATGTTGGTGTATACTCATTGCCAGCCTTTATTGCGATGTCACATAAAAAAAAAAAATTGGTTTCGTTTTGGGGGGGGGGCCATGGCCCCCTTTGGCCCCCCCCCCCCCCGGATCCGCCCTTGCACACGAGTTGTCCCATGGTACTGGTGGGGACCGAAGACCCTATGGGGACAGCAGAAAGTCCCCATAACTCGGTCCTGATTTGTCAAACAATAAAAAAAACTTCCCCATAACGCGGTGACGACCCGCCCACGACACACGTCTGCGTGTATGGTCACAATTAGGGGTTTTCCCCAGTGAAAGTCGGCGTCATGTGATCACGACGTTCAAATACCATGCGCACAACTATAGGCATAGCCTGTTGGGATCATAAAGTATCAATTAGTTTTGGTGCTTTGGACGACTGCACGAATAATCCCTAACTCTCGGAGTAGCTTTGCCAAGTGCTTCAGAGCCTGCCGTTCCTTCGCTTTTTTGTAGAGGTTTACAGGATGTGTAGGGAATAATGGGAAGCCATTAAGACAGCACTTCAAACTGCCCCAGAACTTAATTTGTCAAAGATTAGATTTCAGTCTAATGTGACAATGACAATTATAAAGAAAACATTAGGTTCTTGATGAAACGTTTGTTATTTTTTTCCAAGGTTGCTGTACGTGATCGTTAGGTATCACAGATCGAGAGAAGACTCTTATGCAGCACTTCCTTTGAGGACTATTATTGCAATATCAAGTAGGCCGTGCTCAGTTTTTGTCCTGTTGAGATGTAAATTTTACAAATCATTCCCACCGTGGCGTGGCACTCCATGGAAACCAGAAACTGTGAAATTGTGGGAATGCGATGAGCAGGATGAAATATTCATGAAGACTTCTTCACGTCTTTTGAACAGGTGTTAACTGTTTTTGTGTGTTTGGTGGAATGGTAGAGAGATAATTGGCGCCATGAGCTTTTCCCGTTGCAATTTCAATCATAGCCGGATTAATAAAAAGTGCAAACCCTGGCTATGGTTTCCAATCCGCTCACAGATTCGTTGAAGCGTTATGAGGCCTTGATGGATCGTATAGGCATACTCTTAACATTTCATCCATTCGACTCACATGGAATATGAAATAAGGCCAAGGTGCGGGCGTGAGTGCATACCGGATGGATTACATAAAGGGCCCAAATAAAATATACAAGAAACTCTACAGTCTGCTTTGAAAAACATATCCGTCAGCACTCTGAGCCCTGAACCGTCTTGAGAGGAGAAAACATCGTGTCCATCAATATCGGATAAGAGTTTTGGAGATGATTCTGTCTGGCACAGCTTTGAGCGTTTCATGCAGCCAACCAGCACAGCTCATATGGCAAGATACTTCATTCTCTGCTCGACTATAGGATGACAGATACAACCCTTCTCGTACTGCCTGGTAAAAAAATAAAACGATTTGCGAGCAAGTGTATATATTGCCTACGGAGCTGTGAAGGTGCCATCTGCATGCATCGTTGAGATCTTGATATTATATTTTAGCTTAGAATTCGAGACTCTACGAGTAAATCATACTGATGAATTATCTCAGGATGTCGACATCACACAAATAGGATCTGAACAGCAACTAAGTTAGAGAGTGTAGTGGTGTTGATATCATGGTCAGAATTTCAACATCCTACCACAGGATACAGGATGCACACAAAAACTAACCCTTGCAAGTGCGGTCGACATTCCTGTTCAGGATGTCGACTTCATCCTATGTCGACATACCAGGAACATGCCGTCGTCATGATCATCCTACTTCGTGCAGGATGCCTTCACCCAATGATGAATGAGTCAGGTTGGCGTAGTGGTACTTTCCTCGCCTTCCACCGCTGTGACCCGGGTTCGAATCCCCGGGTCAATATGTGGATTGGGTTTTCAGTCCCTGCCTGATTCCGTGGGTTTTCCTCAGAATATTCCTCTGGGCTCTTCCTCCCACCTCTAAAACTGTCATTTCTTCTCATTGTCTTCTCTCTACAGGTTTCTTCAGGCTTTCGGGCTACAGTGCCTAGGGCACTTTTGAGGGATCCTTGGTTTCATAACCAGAAAGAAATGAAATAATAAAATAACTGTTATTTACTACAGGGTCGCAATTGTCAAGTTCAGTGATACTAAGAATGTCGACATCTTACTCATAAATTGTCGATATGCAGCAGTGGCGTGTCCAGCGGGGGGGGGGGGGGGGGGCAGGGGGCACCCCCCCCCCCCCCCACGGATTTTTTTTGACAATTTTTTGTGTCAGCAATAATTTAAATAAAATTTTCTAGAGTTTATCTGACATTAATCCCACCAAAGAAAACCCGCTCAACAACCATTACAATGAACAGTATGCATAATAATGGTCAGTTTCGAAGAGCGCCCCCCCCCCCCAAGTGTCCGGAGAAAAACACGTGTTCATTTCGGCGCCGATGTGCGGTTGCGGTGGATGGCACCTCTAGACCTCCGTACATACCAGCACTCATTCAGTCCCTTATTTTTTTCTTGTGCGTGTGTACAAAGCCATGGGCGGACTTTGGAATGAGGAGGCTTTTAATAATTCAGATTTCAAGAAATCGCAAAGACGTGTGTGCGCTGGGAAAGAGGAAGTAATCCTCGCTACAACAAATGTGAGAAAAGATAATTTTGTCAGGTGTCAAGGTGTGAGCACATATGCTGGCGTTTTGCCCATAGGTGGCAGGGTATCCATGGAGCCTTATGGTTTATAATATTCATGGTGAGGATAGACGAGACGTTTCCTCATGTGCCACATGCAGAATTTTTCCCTCCGTCGGAGTTAGTTTGCTCGGAGAATTGATGTCTAGTAACGTGATCTATGAGTTTAAATTACATCAAAGACCTTAAATTGTCCCGATATTTTCGTGAGCGAACATACCTGCGCGTTTCAGATGATACATCAAGACTGTAATTGCTCGTACTCTCTGTGGAATAATTCTCTACAACCTGCCCAGCCCCTCTGCACACATGCTTTTATTTGATAATCGTGCCTACGCGCGAATCTACAGCACACGTGATGCTGAAGTAGGCGCACATAATTTTGGGGGGAAATGTTTTGTTCGGATGTTTCTTTTCTGTTCATTGTGGAGTTGCACTTGCAGAATGTACCGAGTGTTATATGTTTATATTATCCAACTTGCAATTACAACCGTTGTCATCGTTAAAGATTGTGTCCCCCCCCCCCCCCCCCCCCCGCTTGCCAGGGTTTCTTTATCTAACCCCATCAAAGCGCCTCACTCGAACATTTGTCTTACGACGTAATTAACTAGGCGTCCAAACAGGCTTCCCATTTCAGCGAGGTGTTGGCCCATGTACAATTACAGTCTTCTGGCTTGATGACTCTAAAATAAAATAAAAAAGCTGAAGAAAAGCCCAAGGCTTTTTCACAACAAAATAAGGACTATCAATAGGATGACAAACGGGGGCATTTATACTCAGCCTTATACATTTTACATGAGATACCTCAAAAGGGATGCGTTTTGATATATGAGCATAGTTTATTATTTCGCATATTCAGAGAACTAAGGGCCATCTTTAGGTCATTTTAAAATCTATAGCTGTGCTATTGTCCTCCCCTGAGGCCGTGTCAAATTCCTTATCGCCCACTTTCATCATGTGTTTTGCTTCCACCTACCTCCCATGTCAAATTCAAGTTTTATACCGCTTTGTGCGAAAATTGAGCACTTGTGAATAATACTCACGCTGACAAGATTGACATCTTCGATTCAATGCCCTCTTGAGATTCATTCTTTCTCTGTCCGTGCCTGATTTTTCTCCAACTCCCGACCCTACCTCCATCTTCCTCGCTCGCTTCCACGTTCTGGTTTCAAGACCACAGGATGTATAGAAGTGACGTGATATTAACAGCAAATACGAGAAGACGAAAACAAAACAAAAGCTGGCGCTCAATCGATGGGCTGAAATCGATCGGCAAGTCAATCAGTGAAACGTTAAAAACAACGAAGTACCAACATGTCGGGATGCGGACAGGATGCGAAGTGCACTGACGTGTCGTGAATAAATAGACTTTAGTGTCCAACTAAAACTGTTTGGAGACCGTGTGAATGGGAGACTCGACTTTTATATAATATTCTGTTTACTCGGTTGTAATTTTGGGAACTGTTTACCACGGAGAGAGGGTCTAAATCATGTTAATTTAACAATTAGGAATAGACTTGTCCACATATTAATTAGCTATGAGATTGAGATGTCATGCGTTTCTTGTCCCTGCTAAGATGAGTTTGTAATTCATGCCTGCCATACCTAGTCCGTCTGTACTCTTTTCAGGCATCCCATTCCCTGTGGTGTTATCTTCAATCCCCTAATTTGGCGGGACTTTTAATTTTCCACGGGGTCGGCCAGGCCACGTGCGCGGCACTTAAGTATCTATAACAACAAAGAAATAGAGGTTTCTTCTTCTTCTTTCTCGATCGAAATGCCAGTGCCTAGAGCCATTTCGCATAGGGACCCGTTTCAGGTGACGAATGCGACCCTCAATTTCGTCGTAAATTCCTGGGATGGACAATCCTCAAACGGATCGGTGGACATCGATGCAGCTTCCTTTAAAGCTGGTGGTATTCTACACTCTGCTGAGTTGCTCTGGGAATGCATGTGAATATGTGTTCAGATTCGTGTGTGCAGACTCTACATCATTTTCATATGAACGCCATGTATCTGATTAGCCGCTGTTCCAGTGGCTTCGGCAGCAATGTGATTCGAAGAAGCCCCCACAGGCCCAGGAGGCAGGAGATGCTAATCCTCTTTGTCCCATTGCAATCGGTGGGACCCTTCATCCCTGCATGCACAGGATCAAAACAGGTCTATTTGCTCAGCACCCGGGACTTGTTAACGGGAAAGAACTGCTCAGAGCAAGGAGCGGTGCTGTCCTAACGCCCGCAGGAAAGAAAAAGCCAACTGTGATTGCCTCACAAGATCCCTCCCCTTGAACTGCTGAAGATTCCAAGATGTCTTTCATTAACTATGTAAACTGCTTTCAATCAGGATGAATATGTGCTGGCGGCGGGTCCAAATGACGCTCCTTCGTCATCATTTGCCGTATGATGATAGAGAATCCGTGATTTGAGTGGCCAGAATTATAGCCGCACTCTCAAAATAAAAAAGCCCTTTACATACATGACTCCCGGTGTAAATCAATCACTCTCACACAAGTGTCGTCCAATGAAGTGAAACAGACGAACATTTCAAACAACGCAAAGGGTGACGAGGAAATTAACTATTGGCCAGCTTTTTACTTAACACCAAAGCTCTAAGATACTATTCTGCCAGGGAAATAACTCCTGTTGTTGATTTTCGACACCAACATTCAAGTATTCATGTAGAATTTTTTACCCCCAAAACCTTTTAATTTGATGCAGAACGCAGTTGTCGTACTGAATATGTGTACATAGTTTCTTAAATTAAATCGCGTGAAAACTGTTTGGACATGACACGACATTACAGTGCACAAATCAACATGTGCAACGCACACCCATCTTGTTGTGGATGGGGATGTATGACCTTTGCGGACTCGTGCATTTTGTCAAGAATTGTTATTATAACGTGGACATCGGGGTGGAATGCTGTCAATAAAGACCACCTTTAACGCAAGATGTATAAGAATGATTTGTAAAAGCCGTCAGCACTACGATACTGTGTTACAATATAGACATTATTCTCACTACATTGTCTAAACCCCAAGGACCTCAGGTGCTATACATCCCATCAGAGGCTCGGAGCTCATCGAGTTTCCTGTTACTCGCAAGAAGTGACAGGTGATGTCACTGCTTATTGATAACTATCATCCCGATAGAAGCAATAAAGAGGAGAAAAAACTTCTTTCGTGCATCATCCTTAGGAGATAACACGAGGACACAAAGATGGCGTGTCGCTCTGATGCAGTGGTGTCGTCTGTTGGTATTGATTTTTTGATGTTTGCCTTTGTATTTTTTCACCTCCTCCGAGCACCAGGAAGTGCAAACATCTGTTTTTATGTGTTCAATTTAATACATTTAACCGATTGACATCTGTTTGCATTGGGAAACACGTAGAACTTATACAATAACATTGTTGGTCGCTTTATGCTAATGCTAATTAAATTTGCTCAGTAACAATTTACACAGACTAGCGCCATGTACGTTTGCACTTTTTCTGTGCACTTTTTGCATGATCACCAATATCTTGATAAATTATTTATCACCCAATTAGTGGAATTATTTGTTGGCAATAATTGCCTTATCCCCCATGTAATTCTACACCTTCTGTTACATCGACGTCTAATATACCCTCAGCAACAGTCAATCTGCAAATGAAACTGTCACTTCCAGCTCCCAATTGAAAAAAAAATGCTCCCGTCTCAAGTAACTCGCACCCTCCAGTTTCAGTAGAGACTGCACAGAATCCCCAATAAATCAGGCCATGCAGGCGCGAGATAGACCGTTGTTGGTTTGGGGGGCCGCCCGGCCTGAAATGACTTCAATTAAATACGCGCATTCATCAGTGAATTATCAGCGCGCATCAGTCCCTTATACGCGGTGATGTGGCTATAGGCTATGGATGAGATCGTGTGATCGTCAGGAGCAGGATTTGATACTGTCATATATCTCGGACCCTGAAATACGGTACCGGCATTTCGCCTAATGTAATCAAGCTAAACACCCCTTGACCACGAAGTTGCCTACACTGCACGCGGAGAGAAGGGCATGATAACCGTTATTGAATTAAAAGGGAAGACTGCAATAGAAATGTGCCCAGCACACAACTATGTAATATTCATATCGCTGCTATGTTGCTGTGATTGATCGCTGTAAAAATATTACCATTGCAACGAGATAGACGATTATGACTTCGACCCCTTATTCTCTCGGGGATACAGCGTGTGTTCAGTGCTGGCACAGTTCACTTTAGAATCTATTGTATTGTCGGTTGGTACCCACGCGCCTGCGCACCGAAAGCAAGGGTCATTCGGTGGCTTGGAGCAATGAACGATCATATCGACTACGAGAGAGAGACAGGAGGCCAAGTGGGCAAGGTCTGAATTTCTACCTGTTTTTCTTTCCCGAACTGCAAAGTGGAATGTCTCTGCGTTTTTTTAGCCAGGGGACTGGAGCCGCTGCAACCGTAGCGTGACGGCCAATCTGCTTGAGGAGCGCCTGACTCGTATAGCCAAGGCGATCGAAGCGCTGAGGACCGGACTAACCGTCGCATAACTGTACAGCAACATCATCCCATGAGGGCTGGACATGGAATATAACTTCAGTCGTACTTCCTCCCAGCAGGACGACTGATCACGCGCAACCTGCTGTGCCAGCGTAAACGCGTCACCTCGCAATGTTTTCCGCCTTGTGTCATGTCTAGCCTGTCGTTTATATGTGGAATACCAAGCCCATTTCAGGGAACACATGGGTGTCAGCAACGGCAACGTGAGTGAGAAAATAAAGTACATGACCGACATAATATGAAGCTGAGCATTTCTAAAGCCCTCTATAAACATTACGTTGAATAGTTGAGTGGCAGTACAATACCGCCACGCTCCGTTGAAGAACACCTACGATACCTTTTTTACGACAGTGACAAACCACGTTCATGTCTATTTACATTGGTTTTGAAACCGGTAAGGGAGACTGTAGCCATTGTTACATGTTCTTTTCACGGCCAAAAGTGCCTGCAAGTATATATTGGACAAGTGGTTTGGAACGTGCTGTGTTTTTCTCAGTTGTCAATTCCCACGCTTATTAGGATGGCAATGAAGATGAATTGTGTGCATCTCCTCATTTTGTTCATCTTCGTTTGTATGACATTCCCAATTGGTGCAAGTGACAGCAGGAATGTGAGTGTTCCCGCTAAGGAGGTAGATAACCGGGGTTACGTCCTGACTGTAATGTTACCGTCGTTAACTCTGCCGTCAGCTAATACTTACTTACTGCGATACCCCTTCTTCCAAGAGATGGTCGTGCCAGCTATCACCATCGCCTTGGAGAAGGTCAAAATCACCTTGCTACAGGGTCTGAATATCACCCTCGTTATAAAAGACACCGAGGGTGATCTGCTAACCGGCCAATTTATCATGATCGACATGGTCTTTAAGCACACCACCGACGTTTTTTTTGGACCGGCCTGTGAGTATGTGGCCTCCGGTGTTGGCCGGCTTCTCGGTCGCTATAAGATACCGCACATCACGGCCGGTGCCCTGGCCTACGGCTTTCTTGACAAAGAGGGCAAGAAAACGTTAGAGTATCCGACCCTCACCAGGGTGCAGAGTACTTACAAGAAAAATGCCGCATTCGTCTCCAAGTACATGTACAACATGGGATGGAACCACACCTTTCTGATTTTCTTCGACAACGAGCAGAGCATCAACAATGATTGCCAGTTTGCCATAGGGCCCATATATAATTTGATGCAAAAATCCGGAATGTCTCCAGACTACAAAAAGCTGTTTGGGCAAGAAGCGGACCACTCGTACGCGGATTTGAAAGCAATGCTGATGGAGGTGGTTCAGCCAGCATCCAGAGGTAAAGCAAATTTCACTTTCTCTTTTCCCTCTTTCTGACCCTACCGCTGGTATATAAAGTATCATGTTCTTTTTATCCCGTGGGCACGGTTAGTGCTTGGCAAGGCCATAACTGCTGTGTTTACTTTTAAGATTGCACCGTGCTGTCATGTAGCTTGTGTACAATGCACAATCTAGACAGCACACAGGCAAACAAATGAAAGTAAAACTGTAAAGAAACCAGGTCACGCCTTTAGCAAGGACCCAGTAAATGTGGACACTAAATGTCACATTATTAGTTACCCGTAGCAGGGATTGTGCATAGCAGTTCAATTCACCTGCTTTCACACACACTCAAAACTACATTTGGCATTGAATGAAAGTTAGATCGTGGTCATAAATAATAAATCTGCTTGCTTTCAATCATCTATTTATCATGGTCCGTAGCGAACATTTGTTTTTGTTCAATGACAGCAATTCTGTACTTTCATCTGTGCACATGATGAAATAAATGCCGTGATTTATGAAATTCAAATAAGGCACATTCTGTTGTATATTTGTGGCTGCATAATTCACATTATAAGAAAATAATTGGCTCAAAATATTGACATTTGCAGTTTTGTTTTGTCGGTTGAGAATATTTTAACAGGTGTCCTGAATTCAGAAACTATTATATATTTCTCTGTAGTATTGACCCTTTGACCTTGGGTTTTATGGTGGAGAACTGTCGTAAATTTCGCCAAACCTGTCTGACATCCTATCCATGCAGACCTAGTCAATCCCCCAGTCCCAGCTAGCTGCTAACGGCAGGCAAAGCAGTCTAAATAAGGGGATATTATTACGGCGGGATTCCAGCTAATTAATTACCCCAGCAACGCGCAAGAACAACATGTATCGGGATAACCAAAATATACTCGACCAGTTTCCCCACTCCATGTTGTGAATTGAGGGCACTCATTTGCCGATGGCCCATGGAAGATCTGATTAAAACCTTCCGTCATGTAACATCACATCACATACGTCAACCGTGCTCCTAGTCCTATTTCAATTTCATGCCAGCCATCTGCGCTTACCGTAACAACAAATACCGCACAACACATGCGATGTGCATTATTCACATTACGAGTATAGGACTTGCATAAAAAAAATTTAAAATCCCCAGTACGCTGATGTGATCAAACGTGGTGAAATCATTTTCCTAACCGCAACCAGATAGACAATTACGATCCCATATCGGTCTTGCCGGGCCCAATCGTGTCAATTGTATACGCCAGGATTTGGGATACCGATAAATCATTTTGCCCTATGTTGTAGGTGAGTTCGCTTGTATGGAGCGCCTGCGCGCAAGGGGTCAATAGACAGCAAGCACAGAGAATGAAATATTATTAGCTGGGCAAGGTCTACTCTGTTACCTAATTCACATGACGCGAGACCAGAGGTGTGTGTGTGTGTGTGTGTCGGTGATACCGTAGCCACAGGGGCGGATATGAAAAAGAACCGGTCTGGTGTCAATGCGTGGCGACCTGTCCATCAGGAATTGTGACTTACAAGTTAGTCGGTAGCTAGGCGAATTCACTCACTACTTGATGCATTGGGAACGTCATGGTGTTGGTTGGCCTTTGAATGATATACAAACACCTACTAGGCAGCACGTGTCATCTCCGAATCACTGACTTCTACTCTGTGGTTGTCTTGGTGTGTCAACTGACTTGTCAATTCTTCAGAGGACTTAATTAAACCGTTATACTCGTCGGTGTAAGCTGATCACTTACGGTAAATGACAACGAAGACGATACCGGCCATGCACAAACTGCGGGAAGTTTAGCCTTGAATGTCAAAACCTTCGAGGCTGTTTATTTTGCATGCTGTGGCCCATCGTTTCATGTGGATTATCCTCAACGTGATTGGCATATCCATATGTGTATATGTACAATGTTTGTACTCCGTTTGTTCATTGAAAACAGTGCAGGCGTTGTAGTGTGGAGGAGGGTGAAGTGTTGACAGCAACCAAGGTACGGGCCTTTTCCACAGTTACTTGTGTTGTTTTGATGGTGCCAAACACTGCACAAATGTCATCTTTAAGATGGTTGCCAAGTCCTGTTTGAAACTTGTTGCATGCAACTTGGCCATCGTATTAGCAAATGTGATGTTTGAGACAGGTGCCTTATTAACAGGTGAATGTAACGTTAATACCACCAACCAAGATGATCGAACTATTAAGATTGCTGTTCTACTCCCCGAGTACCCGGTCCCGGCATTGTACGCCGGTACAAACATCCGTTACCCTTTCTTTTCTCAAATGGTCCTCCCTGCCATCGACATCGCAGTCGAGACAGTTCAACAGTCCACTCTGCAGGATCGAGATGTAATCCTCTTCGTGGACGACACCAAGTGCAAACTGAGCACCAGTCAATTTCGGACAGTGGACTTGCAGATCAATCGCAAACCGGACATGTTCTTGGGGCCAGGTTGCGAGTATGCTACGGCCGGTGTCGGCCGGTTCATTGGCCATTGGGGCATCGCTCATATCACGGCCGGCGGACTAGCCGGGGGATTCCGTGGACAACAGAAAGAGGAGTTCCCCACCCTCACTCGAGTCCAGGGGAGCTTCATGAAACAGGGTGGGGCCGTCAGCAGGTATTTTCTGGACAACCAGTGGAACTATACTGCTCTAGTTTTCTTTGACACGGAGAACGAAATCAACGATTGCTACATGGGAATGGGATCGGTTTATAGAACGTTGATTAGATCTCGGGCAACGGTGACTTACTTTGCTATCAATAAACGAGAGGGAGAATATACGATGGAGATGGCAAAGACCTTACTCCAAGAATCGGTTCAACCCATTGCAAGAAGTAAGTTTATTAATTCTAATATACCAAACACAACCCTTACCTAATACTAAGTATAATTGTGCAGTATCCGCTCACATGAACGGTTGTCTCCTTTATGACTCCCATTCAAAAAATATAACACCGGTTTAACAAAAATCGTTTTGCATCTATTCTCAAAATTTACTTATTATTTTAATTTTCAAATTCCCCGTCATTTCTATTCGCTAAATTTTCCGAAGCGCCAGTGTTAAAATTCACAAAACGTACTTTTTATAAGAAGTACTCGATTTCTAGTGATGGCCCCGAAACTCACTCACGTAAGTTTCTGTTCGCGATGTTCAGTTCGTGTCTTTTCACAAAATTCAGCTTCGCCAAAAAAACAGCGCATAAATCCACATGCTTTGGCCTTTCTTTAACTGAAGGACGGTCATTCATTCGTTTGTCATTCCACTCCCCATACCCAAGCTTTTGTCAATGGCAATGTAAATGTCGTTATTGGTTTTTTTTTTTTTCATGCAAAATGCGTTTTTGTTGATGTAGCGGCGTACAGCTATGACCTGACTACAACGTATATCCATAGGGATTTCTGCGAACAAGATATAATAAATTTAGCTAACATGCTAGCGTGAATGCGGATGTAATCAGGCTTGAACTGCAGGGTCGCAGCATACACACTTGGCTATATGGTAAATGCCGCTACACACGCCAAAACAAAAATACACGGACAGATTTGTTCCCCTTCATATTCGCGGACGTTTGACCTTCAGCAGTTGTCTGCCTCGGGGTTCCTTTTTTCGCCGACATTCTGAGTATCTTCGTCACAGGCCACTTATTCCCACGGATTCCCTGTCCGTATCTTTGTTGCGCCATATCGCCCGTGCGGTTGAACGCCTATCGTTGGCCGAGTCAGCTGTGAAATACGCTCGATCCACAGGGGACGTGATAGCACGACACCCTGGTGGAACGAACAACCCCATGATATCGTTGTGTTGCCATGTTGTGCCGTATTACGTCCTTAGCTAACTGGAGTGGTATACTTTACAATAGCCCCACAGTATTCTTGCACTTCTTGCGCACCAACCGAGAAAATCGTCCATTTCGCCTGCTGCCGGATTGTAATAGATCATTGGATGGGATAATGACAGGGTTGTTGGTTGTTGAATAGGCTATTAAGGCCATCCTTGAATTATTTTTTGGGAGAGTGCACCCCATTTACTTCTCCTGACCGCGTTTTTTTCTCTCTGTCATTTGGCTTGTGGCTAGCTCGTCTGCCCAATCCCGAGGCCGTGATATACCGTAATTAAGGTTTCTCCTCCATTACTGGCATCAGTCCGGAATTTGATTTTCAATCCTTTCAAGACTTGCCAGGGTTAAAAGGATTTGGGATTCAGCCGCATGCCGTGAGTGGCTTGAGATCTGGCTACATCATGGGTCCGTGATTGATTTCTATAGTGACCTGCAGAGCAGCTGGTATAAACAATTGAATGGTATGAAGTAACAAGTATACTACATGTACAAATAAACGTTGTGTATATACTTTAAATGGTGTCGACGACCGTGTCGTGTAAATAGTCAACTTTACCCTCGTATACTCGTTGGTTTCAAAGGGGAAAAAAAGAAGGCCCCAGAAATCATATCCGGAAATCTGCTGCTGTTTGCATGTGTGCACATTGTTTTTGTACTCATAATTGTATCTTCATTAATCAAATAATTTACAAATTGAAGACAGCTTCTTTCCGAAGTGTGGGAATATCATACCACTCTCAAGGCACTCAATACCATTCCATTATTCTCATACCCCGGGCCTCGGAGATCGCGGGAATAGTTTAATAGATTGTGCACGGTATTTCTTCCTCCTTCTGCAATCCATATGTTTCCACATCAAACGGGCCGTGGTGACAAACGTTGTACATCATCAGCGTTATGTTCACGTGCGAGGGGAGAAAAAGATCCGCGGGGGAATAACACCCCATCAAGCTGCACCGCAAACATGATAGGGCGCCGCCAACGTCTGATATGCTCAGAATTGCTTGGAGAGATGTCGCGTTGGGCACGAATTACGCGTGCTGTTCGGTGTTCTTAAATTGCTTCATATTTCATGGGGGATCCACCAATGGCGAGAAATTGGTGACTGCTGTATGTTCTGACACCCCTATGCTCCGACAACCCGCAAATAAGATTGTGTTACTCCCGGTTAGGGTTAGGGTTAGGAATAGGAATATGTGCAGTCGGAACATAGGGGTGTCGGAACATAGGTGTGTAACCGATATATTAACCCTTCTACGCATCCTTTGTAAAATAACAGGCATTTCTGTTTTGTTTTCGGTTAATATTCAATGGAGTCCCAGAAACTAAACGGGTATGTGTAGTCATTATCCCCATCACAATGGAGATAATCGTAATCGACTTTGCACCTAAGCTTTTGTTTGTATAAATAGACTTTACTGTTTACCCTTGCACTCAAAAATGCTTTGTTTGCCTTAATATATCTTTACGCGCTAAATATCCATCACAATGTATGGAATATGACGGGGGATCATACTGTTTAACCAAAGTATTTTACTTTACTCTGATTTTATAATAGGGAACCATTCTATTTAGGTGTACACAATGACTAACATTGTTGATATGGTTTCTATTAGCGTATTCCAGTCAAGTCAATTCTAAAGGGTCTTTTGGTTTAGATTTTTTTTCTGAGACGGCCAATAATGTATCCATTATAATACTGTGTCACTTGCGTGAATGTACCGGGCAATCTATACCGACTCGCGAAGATGAATTGTCCAGTAATTGGCACAGAGGTGTATACAGTTCGACTTGAGCGCCCCCCCCCCCCCCTATGCCCCGATACAGTTTAATTACACGATGCGACTGGCAACAACACGCAACTACATACAGCTATCCATCTATGCACTTTGCCATCCGTCAGTAGTGTGTTAACCCTACGGGGTAGACCGTATATACTAGCCAAAAGACCGGCTATGCCCTGGCGGGCTGTTCGTGTCCTCCCCGTGCATTGCGTACTTTGCCTTTATTTACAGAGCACTCGTGTCCCCAACACAAAAAGGAGAGTGCTGTTTGGTGCCACGCAGGGGGTTCTGTTATGTGGACTTTTGCGTTGGGCCATGCAGACTGTTTCATGTTATACACGGATCCATTGCTCCCATTCAGCCATCAAACTCTCTAGTTTATCGGACCTTACTCGGCCATAACTATTAAGTACTTATTTTTATTGCTGTGCAAAAACCCACCACTGCGTCAAATCTGCACCCTTCGTCACCCCGCGGCCATTATATCTAGTGTACCTCCCGAAGTAATTGGCGAAGCACTCAAATTTATCGAAGCATATATCTTAATGGATTCTAAATCGCCCTGTCTTCCACAATGGATTGGTTCCCATTTTACTGTCTTGACATTTTACTGAGGCAGAATCGTTAGGTGTAAATTTAAGGTACTTGGAGCAAACAGTCAGTGTTGCAAAAGTGCGATTTGCATTTTGCGGCGAGAAAATGAAATTATGCATGCTGTCCGTCATAGTGTGATTTAAAAAAAAAAAAAAAATGCGTGAATGCGTGATATGTCATTCAGACAATGTTGGCGTCAATTAAAGCATGTACAATTTAACCTCATGTATGATTCTGTTTTCAACACGTAACATTCTTAGACCGAGATGTAAACCCCGCAAGCCAACAAGAGACATGGGGAAAACATGCATGTTTAATGAACAACAACAATTACTGTTGGTTGAAGGAACTTCGAGTCATTTATTGGGATTTGTCCTAATTAATTCTGATGCACATTCAATCATGCAAAAAATGGCAGTTGCATTAATGTAGGCTATGTGTCGTGTCGCTTGTTTTTCGTTTACTTTTTAATATGTGAACAAGTCTTCTATGCTCACTTAATCCCTATTGTATTTTGGTCGTTCTCGAACCAAACACAAAATAGTGGTCAGTCTTATTTATGATGATTAATGTGATGATTTGGACTTAAACGTTCTATATTCTGTTAGCCCTTGTCGATGGACAACGGCCACTGATTTTCTCTTGGTCGTCTTCTGCCGAAGGATGGCGCTGTTTACTTTTCACCGCTGCAGATCGCTGGACAGATGTTTCCCGATCTCGTTATGTGGCAAACCGTCCACAAACGATGAGTCAAACGGAGATGGTGGATGAGATCGATCGAAATAGAAAATACTCCAGGTTAGGAACAATTTTCCGACACCAATGATAATTTACTGGCACAATTGCTTTTAACATATTTGCACTTTATGTGAAAGTTCGGATGCAGTGTTTTTGGAATACGTTGTTGCAAATGGCGCAGTATTTGTGAAAACCAAGCAAGCACTGCTGTCTGTCTTAATATTTTAATATCCTTTTTGGTAATACATGTTAAAGTAAAACCGCAATGGGAACATTTTTGCCGTTACGTTAAAGTGATCTTTCTCTGAGACTAGTTAGGACAAATTATTGAATATGAAATTATAACGAAACTATATTCATTACTGGTGTCTGAATTGTGCTGAAAACAACACCAATGGCGTGATTTGTAACTGAGGTTTTTTGGTCCTTTCTTGTAAGTCCGCATTCTGAATCTTTAATAGCTACATCGTTCAGTGCGTGTTACCGATATTTACCGTTCCTTGGACCTGTTAACTATCATACAAGGTTAGTCTCTTACACAGAAGACTATCGACCATTTATGTTAACCCATCGTTAACGTGACCTCACGTGGCTGTGTAACAAATTCAGTCAGCAGATGCCGAAGCCTTCCTTGCCTTGTTTTGCAAAGCAGAAGAATAATTGCCTAACGTCCACGAGTCGGTTGGCATTTTATCACCTGTAACCAACAGTAGTAATTGTCGCAATATAAGAAAACGAAACTCTGGGCACAGTGGTAAATTCTGGTCTAGTGAATGGTGAATTTATCTTCAGTTTTTGGATAAATGTCTTTTAATACAACATCTCCGCTATCTTTTCAGGTCATCTTTTTTTTTTTTTTTTGCACGACTTACAAAAAATCAGCTGACCTTTCGCATTTATCAAAGCAAATTGAAAATCAGTCGATGTCCCTACTAGTTTTCAAGTTTCTAAGCTGACTTCAAACGTTGCCATCTTTGCGAGTTTTATAAAACACCCCCCGCCCGGCGTCCTCAACGGATTTGTCACTGAACAGAATGCAGCAGTAGAGCTGCGGGACAAAGAACCACGAGAGGGCGTACTTTGTGAGTTGCGTTGGCACTGCTGGTAACGGCTGAAGTTCACGTTTGCTTGCCATTCATTTAGCGACTTCGACTATATTCTCGAGGGTAACACATGTCTCGCATGAAAGACTTTGGGAAGCTCTCCGTGGAAATGGCGGGTCTCTTATTTCTTTGTCAGCCAAGAAAATGATATATTGAGTTGTGTTCAGCTAATTATTTTGTTGCCTTCGAATAACCTCGGCTAAAGGTACATGTATAGTGGAAATGATAAATTGACTGAATCGAGGGGCCCTGATTCTGTGAATCACGGCGAGGGCAATTATGTCGGTTGCAGCATGAACACAGGCACCGCAGAGTGGCTTATTGCAGACCTTTGCATACAAACATTACGCTCACTTTATAAATCAAATTAAGCTTTAAGCTTTCAGGTTGTCGTGTGTTCTTCGACAAGATATAAATTAATTATTTGGGGTTTTATTATTACATTGGAAACGAGGCTACTAAAATTACACCATTGTGTGGTAGTTATCAGCGAAAATAATGCACATGTGCCATTTTGATAAATTTCATCCAAATTCGAAGACTCGACTCCTGTTAAATTGGTTATTTTATGTTGCGTGGGTTGTTTGGGTTTTTTTTTTTTGGGGGGGGGGCTTTTTTAAGGTAATAAGCCTGTTCGGTATCTCGATGAAGTAGTCCAGGTCAAAGGTCATTCGGGATAAAATCGCTGACGTGATGATACGCGATGTTACGCGGACGCCCATTCTGGTTGTGATTAGCGCCACGAGCGTCGTGCGCCTGTCTCCGCGTGCGTTCATATGTCTTCGATTATCCCAAATGCCCCGTGACCCATATCATTGTGCGCATGCGTAGTTGAAATACCGAACTGGCTTATTCTGTCGATGTACTCACGTAATATTTGAATCATAGTACATGTAGTAATTTTCCCTGCTCACTGATCCGTTGCATTTGAAGTGTTTTTCCTTTTATATTTGTCTCGCACATTGGAGCCTTTCCGGAAATTAAAACCGTGCAGGGATTTTGTTTTTCTGTCGTGGATTAATAAATCCCCCAGCACAGAGTTGACGAACTGGGGGGCGGCTTCTTTCACCGAGGCATGACGACCAATTATTGAAGGCAACCCCCGATGCTCTCCCAACCAGCCGTGTAACAGCGTCCATGTTCGGTTCACTGGAGGTCGACTGGTGCGAGAAAAGCAATTTCCAGTCTCGAACCAAGCTTACATACACCGCTAACGAGGTCCTTGGTTTTTCTATATACTCCGTCCTAACCTGGTGAAATTTACTCAGTGCATGTGATCTAGAAAAGATCTAGTGAGCCGGTTTATTATTTATTATTATCATTAATGGTTTATTTCAAAAGGCTGAATTACAGTTAATTCACAGTAAAAGCACAGGAGTTAAAAAAAGAAGAAATTACACAAGGATATGCATAAAAACCACCAGACAGAAGAAGTACAGGAGTTTCGTTGAAAGCAAAAACGTGTAAAAGAGAACAAGAAATTTTGATTCCGCTCGTAGGTAAAACTTTTAAGTATCATTTCTTAATGTTTCCACGATAGATTGCATAACAGGCTGTGACATAGGAAGTTTTAATTTTTCGTAGCAGTCACTAGAGCTACGAGAGAGGGTTTCCATAACTTTGAGAGAAATGGCGATATGCTTACAAGACAATGCTTAATGTACACGATATGACTGAATACTTAAAAGCATACTGCGATTTTTCTTTATAGTAATTAATATCGTTTATGTCTAAAATCTTTGGCGTGTGTGGTGCACGTTGACGTAATATCCCAGCTGTAGTGATTACATTCTGGCTAAACCCCGTTTCAAATGCTTACTCCGTCTATATTTTTGTATGGCGTAGTTTTCTTTACTTCAAACAAACAGTGATCACAATGCATCCGTCATTGAGCACTTTCCGTGAAGTACGATTCGTGCCCTTGGGTGCTTACGGTCGACTGAGAAAAATCCAGTAGTAGAACCACGATATCGTAACAGTATAGGAGCATAGCAAGTACGGTTCTGGACAATATCACACAAATAGAAGCAGTTCATGAAAGCGACAGGCTTTGGGCCAATATTGACACAGAGCCACATAAATCAAACACAACAAGCGCGGGAATATAGGAGCGTGCATTCTTGGTGAAACAGCCTTCCGTTGATACCCAGACATTTTTGAATATTTATAGATGTATCCTGACAACTTTTCTATAGTAGGTTAATCATTTGTGACTCCATCAATTTGACACGACCTGTGCTTCTGAATATCGGGGTAATTCCATAGCGTGTGCCTGTAATCTCCTTGGAAATCCAATTGGATAGTACTCATACTATTAAAAACAGAAAACTATACTCACGCTGTACGTGGAGTTTTGGCAAAAATTCGAAGCATAAGTTTTAAAACTTATGATTATGCCAATATTACCTCAGTTTACGACTTTAGACTCTATTGAGTTTTGTTTTGGCATTTGAATGATCTTCAAATGCCTTTTTTTTATTCAGAGGGCAATGCTAATGACGTTATATACTCTTTACCACATAAAGTGCTGTTGGGTGTTTTATGAGAAAAGTCTAAAATTCAAATATCGCAAACTTACATTAAACAGGTTTTGTGACTTTTTGCCTATGTGTTTTCAAGTTGATTACAAGAAACACCGTGCAATTTATTTGTACACCGGGGTTAACATCACGTACAATGTGTCCCGGTTAAAATCAGGCTATAGGAAAAACAAATATTCGGGGTTTTTTGGCGCCCTTTGCTCCGAAGATGCCCGCTGGATGGGTTCATTAACTTCATCTGCTCTCATTTGTCACTCGGCTAATTTCGTTACCGAGACCTCTGAAGATTGGACCCTCAGTAAGTGATCGATGTCTGCGTGTATTGTGTAGACACACTGCTCGTGGATAATTGGACTGTAATTTGCACCATTGGCGACGGTTAGTTATCGGAATATTGTACCCACGAGAGGGTAATATTTTGGTCGATTGTGTTCAAAACAGTCAATAGAAACAGTACACTTACTCCTCCCCTGGGTGACACAGCCCAGAATTGCAACCGAAAATTCAGAGATTCATTTCGTGAAGTCGACGGGAGGAGGTGCCGTGTTGGGGTTATTTTGTTTTCAATTTACATTGGAAAAACTATGTCCCTCTTGAACCTTCGGTTTTGTTTAAATGGGGCTAAAGTTCGCCGATGCAATCCGCATACTGATTACTGAGGGAGATTCACCGACTCTGCTCGAACTTATAAAAGTGTTTCCTCATGTACGCACACTGTTCACATTAACAAATTTAGTTTCGTGCTTGTCTGGTTCACTCACGTAATAGGTCAGGGGATCGGGAATGTGTTCCTTTACCCCGTCAAGAAGCAAAGTTGGGATCTGCATGCAAAGTAAGGGCCCTATGCCACTCTTCGGTTAAACTCGTGTTCCATCATCCATTATTGACAAGATCCGTCTGGTGGTTCCCACGAGCATATATCCCATTTTCCTTTATTACTATACCATGTAAATGGTAACAAGCGGTTTAGATCACGGGGTCTGTATAATGTTAATCCTTCATGAACAGCAATAAAATATTCTGATATCTCGAGGAAATGACATTCAAAGAAGCATATGCCAACCTGACTACTTTATACAAAAAAGCCATCGAGGAGTTTGAAACTGTCAATTCTTCTGTGTAAAATATGCGTCATGATATATCTGCATTTGTACGGTAAACAATCAGATTACCTCTTGAGTGCTTCGGAGCGACATGTTTCACTGTAATTACTCTGTAAAGTCGCCGTAAATACCTGCAAATCCATTAAGATCTGTGGCATTGTCAGGGACACATCTCTCAACAAAAGGGTGGCAGGGCTAAGAATACAGAAATGTCTCGGCTGATCGTGACTTGGTTCCATCACTGTGCTCAGTTTACATGGGCTGTCATTACATTTCAGTGTCGGAATCGTAATTATACGCGCCGATATTCGCCGTGCCGGGCCAGATGACGGCGGAAATGTACGGTGTAGGTTTTTGTGCCTGGAGTCGCGCCGCGCTGAGCAAATCACGTACGAGCAGCCCATATTATTCCCGAGTCGGTCAACTATCATCATTTCCTTGTTTGTCGACCATCGACGTTGGCGGCACACTTAGGCCTCACCGAGAAAATCGCAGACCGGTAGAGCTGTGGGCGCACCCTGCTCAAACCGCATGAATTATGTCCAAGGCTCGCAGACATCATTGGTCGCCCTGCCTGCATTAATAAGGAAAGAAAAAAGGAGATAAGTCGCACCGGAGGAGGTATTCGCGCATATTGGCCGTTTGTCCCTAAACTCTTGTGAAGGATTTTGACTTATCCACCGACCGTAGCACCGGAATGGCCGGGGCTTATTATCCTCAATCGCCCGGTGTGTTTTGGAGCAAAATGTTCTCGAACGTGTATGCACCGCTCAGGCATAATCTCCAATGCGCTGCTTCAATTTGAAGTGATTTGTCCTCGGGTATTTTTTTAGTAGTATTCTACAAGGACTGGTCATCCACAACAGCCACTCCTATTCTGTATACCGCCACTCAGGCTGATCTCCCAGGCGGCGTGATTGTAGCTGCATACCCCGATGACTTGAACAGGTGAACCTGCCTCCGCGTACTTCACCAGTTTAATTTTTCTTTATCAATTTACACTTTGAACTCTCAGGCATTGCTGCCTTGTGCTTCCGTGGTGTGTTGATCTACGCGCCTGAACAGATCACTTCAGAACTCGCTCTGAGTTTCTTTTTTTTTCAACGTCAATATCGTGTTGTCGTACGCCCGCTACGCCAGTATGTTTCCGTCATGAAAACGATGACATTTCGTCTCTCGCGCAGTGTGGACATACACTAATAGGTGAGGATACCGCACAGCCATAGAGGATTTCTACAGGGTGGGGTGGAAGCAGGGAGTTACCCATTATTGAAGGAAGATGGAGATCGATTTAAAGATGTTGGTTGGGACTGCTGTCTTGTTATCGTTACCGGCACCTGTACACCTGATAAGGCAATGTCAACCGCACGACAAGGAACAAGACTCCCTGCTAACCAGCCTGACAATGTCCGTTCTTCTCCCTGGCTACCCTGTGCCCAGATTGCCCCCTAATCGATACTACCCTTTCTTCATGCAAATGGTCCGGCCGGCCACCGATATGGCATTACAGAGGTACTCGGAGATTTTACCAAATCACAACGTCACTGTCCTATACGGGAATACGCTTTGTGAATCGGGTATTGCACTCAATACTGCCTTGGTTGATTGGCTGGACCATGGAGCCGATGTGTTTATCGGACCGGCCTGCGAATACACGGCCAGTCAAGTCAGCCGATTTTTGGGGTTCCGGAATGTACCCATGGTGACTGGAGCGGCCATGGCGATGGGTTTCAGGAGAGACGGTGACCACCCTACGATAACCAGAACTCAGGCACCTTACAACAAAATGGGTGAGGCGGTCCGTGATTTCTTTGTGCAGTTTGCGTGGAATCACACGGTTATGGTCTACCGTAAGGAAGATGTGCCGATAAGTGATTGTAAGTTTGCGATGGGATCTATATACCGTGTCCTTCTTGAACATGGTTTTCAAACAACTCACGGAGATTTTGAGGAAGTAATTTTCAAAGACAGGGATTACATAACGATGCTTGAGGAAGAGGTCATGCCTAAAGCAAGAAGTAAGTTGCTCCTCCCCCTATCCCAATCCCCACGTTTGCTTTTCCTTCTCTTTCTCTTTTAATTGCGGTATAATCCACATTGCAATGAACCCACGAGCATTTTTAACGATCGTCCTTTTTTGGCGCCAAAGGGATGTACAAAATGTAGGCGCTAAGCACGAACATGCCATCTCCAGCATGCACGACTTGATTTCATTGAGAATAGCCTAAAAAGCTTTTGGCCTCCCACAATTTGATTTTAGGCCCCCTAATTATACCGAACATCCTTGCACTACCGGTTCATCATTTGCATAATTCAATAATTTGTTTTTAGCCGCGGACACGCTTCTTTCTAGTTTACCGCTGACATGGCTGAGAGGGGGTTAAATGCGTACACAAGACTCATCCAGGGAATTCCTATTTCTGTCGACAGTTGGACGGCTCCCTTTCTTGATGGGGAACACCTTATTCCGGGCGATTTAATTTACAAGTCAGCAGTTCTCACCTGCTGGCGAATATTCTCAAAACACGTCTCCTTTTCTAGCAAATTAATTGCACTTTGTACTTCCCCGTAGAAGGTACGCCGGCCGTCCCACCTCGTTTGTTAACCCGACACTATGTATTTTTCTTGCCTTTATCAACGAAAAACGCATTGATGTTGACCCCTTAACAATAGGTGAAGAGGAAAAAAGTGCTGTGGTCCCGTGTGTTTTTGCACGCGTTGCATCGGGTTGCTAACGGTGAGGAACCAGTACTCTTTAGAAGTGCCACCGGCAACAGAAATGAATGACACGACCTCCTGCGTCACGTGTTGTTTAAAATATGGTATGACTTTGCACCCTGTCGCTTGGGCTTTAATTAAATGGCCATGTTCAAACAACTGCAAAAACACACGCGCACCGATACGTGGACTACTATGGACTTGACATTTTTCGAGGCACGTGTGTGCTTTCTCATCCGTTTGCGAAAGGAATAAAAAAAAACAAGACTAAAAATACTCTCCAGTCCCATACTCTTGATAGATTGGTGGATGCGCGAGACTGAGTGGTTTGCTGTATTGAAAAAAACATCCATGAATTTGACGATTATTTTGGCAACCATAACAAAATGTACAGCCCATCTCAAATTAAACAATACTGTTCCAATGGGAATATTCGTGTGGATTGGTTTGTAAGTATCGTGTGGGCTTTCCTCAGAATGTTGGCCCTAGAGATTTCCCCCTGTATTTGCCTGAAAATGACATTTCTTTCAACATCATATATCGATGGGGTCTATGCAGTGAACAGCGATTGAAATTTGCACTTATTGGTCAGCGTCGTGATGACAGATCCCGTTTCATTCGCATGTTGTAGAAAATTCCGCAAGTACCCTTTAATGCTAAGGCTATCTCATGCCTCGTTTACCCGGTTAACTTCCGCCTGTCCGAGCAGTGATTTGGGCACACCTCAGGACGGTAGTGAAGCGGCTAAAATATTGGACTGCTTCGGTGTAGAAGTCATCACATTACGACCACGAAAACCCAGCAACAACTTCCTTTTTTAACCAAAACACCGTCTTTTTTAATCATTAAGTAATTTTCTGGCTTTGAATCCTGCTGTTTCTTATGGGTTGAGCTTGAAGCCAATGGTTAAAAGTCAATGTCAGACAGTTTAACATTAAACTATTTACTCTTTGCTTGCTAGATGACTATCTTTATAAATGGCAAGAATTTCTAAAGCGGATTGTCATGCCACGCTTATGGAACTATCTACACATAATAGTGTACTTTATTTCAGTATGCAAATTAATTATCCTCCCGGGTCGACCTCTTGATTCAGCGATCTCCAGCTTGAATTGCAAAAAGCCCCCATTTTCACGGCGAATAGCAAGATGTTCTAGCCTACGCGTAATATAAAAAAACGCACCAGTACAGTAGACTCGTCATTGCACCATAAATATGCATGGGACGACCTCTCAAACACTACAGCCCCCATAGGCACTTGAAAATGCACTGCCGTATTCTCTCAATATCTCCAGAGTGCTTGAAGCTCAGGTGTTAGCTTGGCAGAGCCTTGTGGAAATTCGCAAATACAAAGCGAAAATGACTTCGGAGCCTTGATTCAGCCTCAGAAGCCAGAAAAGAGGATCTGTTAAGAAAGGATTTATACCGAAAAGGCCGCGGTAGGCCACAACATACCCGGCTGACCACAGCACAAAGTGTAATAGTAACCGAGCCAAAAATCAGCGCCAGGCGCGCTTTGGTCGGATTGAAAGGGAATGTTCGGTCGTTTCACACCTTTCCGCGTAATAACAAATCTACCAGTCGATGGTTGCCTCGGCAACCGCTCTACTTTTTATCTAAAGAAAGTGATGGTCGCACTGGATATCGATGAGACGGGCGACTTGAGGCATATATGTTGACTTGTGTGCATCACGAGATGGTATATTGATACCCTTGAAAGGTTTCGCTCCCTAGATAGTACAAGAAAGCCCGGTAGAATCATGCTAAAATCTCGGCCAGTACACCCCAAAGCAACGACGATATACAGTAACCAGCAAATCACGGGATTGCAAATATACCGATATATGAAACGTACTCGCAAATATGCCCAGACAATGCTTGCTATAGCCGCTGTGTTCTCTTAGTATATACAATAGCTGAAATAGCACATGTTTATGTCGGTTTGTGCGCTGGATTGATGGCGCTCAATCGATTGTAATGTCGCAGGATATTGTACAGTTTGTATCTTGAAAGCGACGTAATTAAAGTCAACTCGCCAATTCCATAGTAGTTACCACATGTCAACAGTACCTACTCTTTCCCCGAGTCACTGAGACTCATGAACAGTAATTGGTTTCCGATGCCGTTGACCTTCCGTTCAGAATTAAGATTATGGCAAATACGTCCTCGATCTTTTTTCCCGAATCCTATTAGATCGTGGCTATATATGACCTTAATGCTTTGTTTCAGAGGCATAGGAGAATGAATTGTCCCTCGTATGAATAGCATGGATTCAATTCAAATCAATGCAAAGTGATCAAGAACGTAAAAGGTAATAGTTCGCACGCTCAGTTTTAATTCACGAATATCATTTAAATAATAACTGCGGTTTTTTGTAGGGGCCTATAAAGGGCTAAGGGAAATACTTCATAGTTGAGACAAAGTGTTGGCTTTTAGAAAGATGGTTTTATTAGTGCAACCTTTAATGACCTTTAATATACATTAGAGGATTTCCCTCCATGCTTACGCAAAGTGTAGTGAAAGCACGCATCTTATAGTGAAGCATTTGCACATAGCTTCCATAGTTTTTCCTTTTTTTTAATATAGGACCTAGCCTTTTGGGTCACTTAGGTGTGCCCTAAAGATTGCAAGTTAAACTAAATTCAATTCAAAATTCTATTAATCAAACTCCAACGATTCCGCGGGCCCCAATTAACTCAATTCGCAATGTATATTTTACGAACTTAATCAAACGTATCGTAGTTTTAATATCAAAAGCACTGATTAAAACTCATGACTTGATGTTTTCCCGTTAAACGTTATTCCGTTGGTAAACCCGCATTGTGTGTGGTGCGCCCTCATGTTAACGTTGCTGTGACCGTGAAGCGGTGGTTATATTTTTTCCCTGGCTGTTTTGTTCGTTACGGTGTGTGTTTCCTATTGTTTTTCACTTCTACTCTAATTAGCATGGAGCCTGTGGCACTGGCCCTCAGTGTGTCTGCATGATCGAATTACCCCCACCATCTGCCCGGTTTTGTTTTTAACTCGGATGAATTGCAGGTGCGCGATTCTTTCATACCCGAAATGTGTCCTTCAGCCTTTAGGTCTTCCCGTAGACACTCAGCCATAAGGGCCAGTCTCGAGTTCGATTGAAACGATTGCCTGAGCACCATGCGAAGATTCCCATCGACCGGGGAAATCACGTCCAAGTTGCATGCTTACTGTTTTGTTTGTTTCTCCTCACAAAATATGAGGGATTGACCTTTGTCCGGGCTCTATTCAATTATTGGTGGGAGACGGTTTAACCTGTGCGCCGGTGAGGTTAAATTAATCATTCATGGCTGAGGTAATCTGCTATCAAATTCAACACTGGCAATGTTGATACGTGTTTCAATCTCTTCATACATAATATACCAGTGTGGAAACTACGTCAACCTAAAGGGAGATCTTTAACGCGATTCTTATGCGATCGTTTTTAGAATTTATCACGTCTTGAATCTCCTTTGAAATATTGCAAGCATCAGCGTGGACCCGTACCGGATCGGAATTCTCAAGTTTCTATTATGCATGTGTGAATTATGTTGCACCATTTAGACTGCAGCAAGGGAAGGAAAATGGTTATCATGCGATAGTTCTGCTAAAGCCTTGTCTTTCATGAAGCTGGCTAGGAATGGATTTTATGTGTACAGTTTTTTAGACATAAGCAATAGTTAACTGCTTCCCACTCTATGTCCTCTGTAGCTCCCTGTATGTTCTGTTTGATACACTTTCCCCTCTATTTTGCCTCCATCACGGCTGTGTATTTTGACAACTGGAGTAATGACGACAACTTGAGTTTTAATCGATACCTCACTGACAGTCAAATAATTGTAACTTGACAGCCCGAGTTTTTATCCAATTTTCAGCCTCTTGTTAAAATGATGCCACTGGCAAGGGACCTGTCACGCACGTTGGGCTTAGCGAAAATCTTGTCATTTTCAGGGAGATTTGTGTTTTATTTTACCCATGGCCCGTAGACCAAGACTAGTCCAAGTCACGGTGCGAATTAATTGCAAATGAAATTGCACGCCCTAGTCATACCGAATGTATGTCAGACTCAAATGCTAAGTATTCGGTAAGTTAATATTGGGCTGCAATAATGTCTAGACTGAATCTCTCGCGTGTACATGCATTGTAGGATCGTCAATGTCCCGTCTGTGCGGCACTCACTATTTCCGTACCGTCGACTTCCGTGTTATAGAATATGGTCATTAGGTATTCGGAGATTTTTTTTTCTCCATTGCTGCACGCAGTGGTGCGCGGAATATCGCTGGGAATAAAGAGATGTCTTTTGCCTTCTTCTTATTACTTTATGCCACACTGTCTCTAAAGCAAAGACACAGCCCCAGTGGTTAAACTGCAATCACAGTTGAAGGGATGAGACGGTTCAGAACACTCGCGCGTCCTTTTCATCGCGGTAATTGGCAGGCCCCGGAATATTTAACCGGAGCTGTCAGGCGTGGAGACGGGACTTGATCACTGCGGACAGGCGCTCTACGGAGTCGAAGACTAACGCACTGCGATGATATCGACTCCGCGAAGGTTGACCCTAACGGCAAGACTAGGAATCGCAACAAGATAAATTATGTTCATTGATATTTCAACCAAATTACACCACGGAACAATCTCGCCGTGGGTCAAGTTACCACGCAATGTTTACACAGATCGCTCACTTTACCTCGAATGAACGAGGACAAAAGAAAAGTAGCACAGCGAATGGTGACACATGAAACAGTCGTATAGAAACTCAGCCCTGTTGCTTGAAGAAGACAGTGTCCAAACAATCGAGGGAACAGGCCATATTCTACTCAACTATGTAATTTCCTGGCCTTTCACCGAATTCACATTGTCTAATGACCTTGCTTTCGTAATATTTATAAAATCTCTGGAGCCCTCGGCAGTATTGACATTTTCCCCTCCTATTTGGCATTTTCCAAATCGAAGCAGCTCAATTCAATTTTGTGAAATAAGATATATAGTTTGAGTAACAGGAACTTGTTAAAAGCAGATTGCATTTTCAGACTGCGAACGGATCTTCCATCTCAGTATCAGGGACAGTATACCTGCTTGCCATACCATGCATATTTTAAGAAGAAATAATTGAGCAAGGTGCAATATATTTCCTATGTGATATGTGTACGGCTGTCAAGCAGTTGTCCATGGCGTCGAAGATATTGATGCGTATGAAATCGGATCGTTTAATATTTTCGCGGACAGGTAAATGGAGAACCCGTGTGAAATCACGCCTCAACATACAGCGAAGCTTCGTCTAGTCTTGGCCGGCCATCTTACTATCGGGTTTGGGTGCACTGTTCCGCGCCTTTCAGAAGAAAAAAAATCGGGCCAGTGCTTCATCAGCAGCCTGTATAGAATAACACGTCGAGGAAACCTGACTGTCATGTGGCCCAAATATTACTGATGTGACACGGGTAGATTTCCTGTCGGGCCGCTGGGGTGAAGGATGGGTTCTGCACGCTGCATCTCTCGCTTTATTCTGGGTTTAGTTTGAGACGGGAGTGTTGTTGTGGTGGCTCGGGCAGGTTTCAGTGAACCATATTGATATCTCTTCGTAAGAGCTTTCTTAAATTAGAGAAAAAAACACATAAATGTAATGTGCTCTTCTAGGATGCAGGCTATTCCTATGGTTACCGAATGACATTGTCATAAGGTAATGTACAACATTTTCAAACATAAAAAAAAACAAAATTACCAAATTATTATTAGGTACCTTACTTGACTGCAAATAAATAATAGTCTCAAGCATCCTGTGAAATCATGGCACCTGGAATACTATCATTTTCAAGAAAAGAGGAATGTTGTATCAATTTCCAACGATGGTCGGCTGACCATCGTATTAGGCAAAACTGACTTTTTCAAATATTGCCCTCAATTCACTAAATTTAGTTAGTCCACTTTTTGTTTGCAGTTCATTTCACATCCGTGAACGGATGCAAACCAGCTAGTCTGGTTCCTAGACCTGACAATTCCCTGACGTCTATAAAGTGCTCTGTTTCATCTGAAGTAGGGTCAGGGAACTAGACTACATGAAGAGCATTTTTTTCTTGTTTTTTTTCAGCATCCATGAACACAAAATTTTAAACAGGTCAGTGCAACAATATTTACTATAAAATAAGCTACTAACCGCAAACCCATCAATTTCTGAAATGTACAGCAAAAACAAATGTTGTATATTTCTGAAGGAATGAAAAAGAAGCATTGACATGGTTTATGGGTTTTGTAACGCTTGAGGAATACATGAATATAACACCATAGATCAAAACACACACAAAAATGTACTTCGCAGCATGAATAAAAAATGAATTGACCATGAAAGGATGATTGATTTTGTATCGTCCGTTCAATACTTAAACGGTTCGGAGTGAATAAAAAAAGAGCACGAGGCACATAATTATTCATTGCATTTTTTTTCTCTCATAAATCTCGTTTCTAGTCAGAAACGAACCGGTGTAAAGAGCTTGTTGGTGAGTGTTCATGCATAATGAATCGCATGTGTTAGTGACACATCCCTGTATAACTGGCGTCCTGGGAGTCAGTTTGATGGCGAAGTCCGTAAGGTGATGGTTACATAAACAATGTAGGGATCTATTATAATGGCTCCGAAAATGTCATCGCCTTAGTTAAATTTATATCAAACACTGGCCGGGGCTATAGATGGCAATGCACGCCATGAAGTGTCAGCTAGTGTATTATAATGGGTATTTGGAAAGATACTGAAAACTTCACAGCATGCATGCAGCCTCTAGAATGATCATGCCATTTCCAGTTCCAAAATATTGACACTCATGTCTTGCTACATTATTTGATCAAATAGTCCGTCGTTCATTTCGTGCAAATTACCCGGAGAAGATCTTGATTTGCCTCTCTTAGCTGCCAGTTGACAACTTAATGATGTTCTTTCGATTTGGCCTCCCGCTTTGCTCTATTAACTAGATAAATCTCCAAGAATTATAGTAACAAATCCAACCTCCTTCCAGCGCAGTTTGATGTTTATTCAACTTCGTCGACCCTACTACTATTATTCGCTCAGCGTGGGCTCCGCCACGCATACCTCAAGAAATATCCAATTAGTTTAGCCAATCAAAATTGTTTGAGTCGGACAAGTCATAATAAGAACAGCAACTGCGTGGCTATCAATTCAATCTCATAACGACTTGATAATTGAAATTGTCAATTCTGTTCATTTCTTCCCTTCAGTGTTCGTCTTTACACAATCTGTCTCCTCGATCTTGTTTCTTTTTTTTACACCAGATCCCTTAGCTTGGACAACTTCAGCTCAACTGTTTATGAATTGATGCAGATCTTGTTGAAAATTGTTTGCATTTGCAAGGCAAATTTCTTTAAAAGCCCGATTGTGAAGCTGATATTCCCGGTACATGCTATAGCTCTGGATTTTCATTCTCTCTGAACACAGGTCGTGAATTGAGCTTTCACATTCGCCCTTTTTACTCAGCAGTATTCCTTTTGAAGCTTAATCAAAGCTTGAAGCTTGTGAAATTATTGTGAACATAGAATCCGTATGTCACTGTAACAAATGCAACTCACCTATCTCTGCTAAGAGAATTTAATCGGCACACCAAAATGCACGTTTGCGCCGCTGGAGGGCGCTGTGTGGCAAGACCGCTTTTCTTCTACCGTGTTACGTCGAGAGACAACTTATTTACATAAACGCTTACATACATACACGCTTCTACCTGACGCGGCACGTTTCAGTCAGTGAGCGTGTAGACATGTCACCAATCTCCAGGGCTTATCAAAGTAATGAGGAACCTGTTTACTTGCAAGGTGCTTTGCGCGGGCTAGCTGGAGATTTCAGCGGGATGCAAAATGGATCGGTGCAGTAACTGTATTTCTTCTGGCTACTCCCGTTTTTCCCCTTGACCACATGCTGCCTTATCGCAACACCGTCTGTTTTTTTTTCTCGTCCTGATATGGGACGGATATTGGTTTTTCATGACATGCTTTACCAAACAATGCTTCAGGACTCAAATACTATCTCATTTATAATCTAACTCCGGTAGAAAAGACCTACTTCTGTTATGCTCTGACAGTAATCGGGCTTTGGTGAGATAACTGTATACCCTGGATGCATTTTCTTAAAATTTAAGATAAGATTATTAAGAGAAGAATGTTAACTTCAACTTTGTTCTAGCGTTTGTTTGTTATTGAATTGGGAGTTGCAATTTCATTTAGAAACGGTTAATTAAACGACAACGTTTGGGGGAACGCTGTTTGTATTGAAGTGTTTTTTTTTCTTTCAATTTTACATCCAATCGAAGAATTATGAAAAGGTGCATCCCTCCATAATGGTATAAGTTTATAGGCCTATCAACGTTCCATCAAAGGCCCTTTAAAATGTCCTAGTATGAAAACATGTTTCCTACATACGCCATAAGTATCAACACTGTCAATGATTTTTAGAATGTTTTATTATTTCCAATACGAAACCATGCTGTTTGTGCTAGCTGTAATGTAATAAATAGGTATTTATCATAGACACTAAAAACCCTGAGAGAACTTTACTCGGTGTGCAATCAAGGACCCGTCATGCTGTCTGTAATTAACGGTCGCTTGCGTAGAAGGCACTTCGTAGTTCCAAAAGGTTAGGAAGGTCTTGTGTTCAGCACTTTTTGCCACTTTGTGCAAACTCAAGAGGGCGCTGTATAGCCTAACAACGAGAGCTACGCTCGTGAAGCGCGTTGTCATCCTTTAGCATTTATAAAGGAGTGCCTATTGCTGTCAGCTTATTCCTGTCAGCCTAACAGAAAAAGCAATAAAGACAACCGGTTTCTGTGTTCTCTTGATTCTTAATCTTGAAAGAAATGGACAGAAACAGTTCTAGAAGCGGAAAATACTAGTATCGATCGTTAACGTTGAAAAGCATCCCCGTGTTGACAGGAATGTTTCACCTCTATTGGCGAGGGAGTATTTGTGTGAACGTTCCCATTACACCGAGCAGCAAGCAAAAGTTATGTGGTAGTTGTTCACAGGACATCAACACAGTCAGAGCAGATGTATTGTGGAGTTTCCTCAGGTTGCAGACATGCCGTCGGCCCATTTCATTTCAATGTCCACTGATGCTTATCCTTGTATGGAACAAATACTCTGACTCCTGTAAGATCGCTGATGTGCAGTAAGATTGATTGTAGACTTATGTTTCTGCCTGAAATTAATGTGAGACGGCCTCGTTTGTGGCTCTATAAATGTAAAGTTTAATAATATTGCTCCATACTTGAAATTGTCTTAATTGTAGCATTTGCATATAAGATTTAAGCCTTTGCATGGTGGAAGCTCAGTATCGTTTCGGTTTGCGGTAACACCATGTGGTAATAACTGCTGTCGCCCAGTAGATGTTTAGTTCTGATAAGAACTTTTCCTGCTTATTATCAACTTTCGCTTAGCAGTTTTTGGTTCAGATAAGAACAGCCCTGCTTAGTTCTAAAAGAAATAGTCTTTGGTCTCAACGTTTGGACTAGCCTGCTCTAGTCATCGTCGAGAGACTGAGGAGAGTTGGAGATGCTGCTCCTTAATGAGGCTGTGTTAGGATTGGGAGTGCTTGTGTTGGTAGATTCTGATTGGTTGTCAGTTGGCATTGTGTTGGAGTGGGATGCAAGTTGTTTGTCCTGCTCGCTCAGGTGTGTCAGTTGGCTGTGAGCCATGAGTTTTGCAGCAAGGTATTAGTGAATGCCATATGTCGCATTATTTTGCACACCAATGAACTCCCTATGCATTGTTTTCCCCTGAATTTAATAGAAGAAAAATGTGTCGCTATAAAGTAGTAAATTTTATCGGACAAAATATGACTATATCAGTAGCTGATATAGTCATATTTTGTCCGATAGAATTCACTTGGCTGTAACGAATTAAAGGTAATATACAACAATCGTTTTTGCTGTAATTTTGGGAAACGGATGGATTTGGGGGTTAGTATTTTATAGCACATTTTGTTACACTGACCTGTTTTAAGCTGCTCTTGTAGTCTGGTTCTCTGACCCTCCTTCAGACGAAACGGAGCAAAGTAAGGTATTTCATAATATTTTGGTAGTTTTGTTTATTTGATGTTTGCATATGACCTTTAATTGGTTAAATTAACACGATACTCTTAAGAATAGCGAGGGTTTGGCGCTTGATTAAAACGTATATCGGCAACAAGGCAACTTATTCGGTTAATTAACATTTTACATCGTCGTTGTGCATTTATATCGAGATTCTTTGGAAATAACAGCGCGGGTGGGCTTTGCATTGTAATAATGGATTATCATTCACATACGGTAGCATACTTTTGTTGTCAAAAATATCTTGGTCGTTTTTTTCTAAGGATATGGAATTAGTCATGAAACTAATCGGAGATAAGTTTACTTCTCCAATAGTTTATTTATCCATCTTCTTTTGTAATAAGGCCTTGGAGGTAACTATCTTTTTTGTAATACATCGATGAATTGTAAAAACCCAAGTTTAAAATTCACCTTCAAGACCTCAAGACCATCTCAAGTTTTGAAGGGTGTTATTAAGATACATGTACAAACAGGTGTACTCAAAAGGAAGATCCATTAGTGGAATTGGATTAAAAGGTTTGCATAGATGTGTCGACGATAGCGTTAATTAGTTCGTTGATAGGAGGCTCAGTGATTTCGCGGAGAATACATAGCCCTAGATAAGCTTTAGACAGCTGCGTTGCAAAGACAGATTATTACAACTTGTTCACAAGACACACATGAAATTAAATTGGTAGCAGTGCAGTTGGGCATAGGCTCCTCGTTCTTTGCCATTTTATCGCGGGTTTCTTTGCCAGGCATAAATGGAGGGTGCCTGTCATGCGTGCAGTGGCATAACTACCTACTAAACACCGATGACCAGGATAAGTTGAATAGTTTAAGGGCCACATGAGAAAGGGAAGAAAAGAAAATTTTACAGTTTACCACATCTGAATGCTATTATATGATTCTCTGGCGACAGTGACATTCTCTCTTGTTTTCCCATCATTACAGCAATAATCTCTCCTACTCCTGTCTAGTCCTTGTCTCCATGCCATGCATACCATGCTCAATCATATGCTAGTTTTAAAAATACTTTATTCCGACATTAGGCGTCTGTAACCCTCTGAAAAGGGGCTTCCAATTCATGCACAAATCGTCCTGCGGGACTATCTGGCAGACAGTATTTCGAATTTTGTGAAGAAATTAGTCAATAACTAAGTGACGGTGGATTTTTTTGGGGTTCAATGTCTCAATTAAAAGTGAATTTTCTAATGCTAGGAAAATACCAATTGAAAAACAAACCAACCTGTTTTTCGAGGTAAAACGCGGCATGGGGAATACATCTTTGAAGGGCTCATGACGTGATTTTTCTTAGGAACATATTTTGTGCGATTTTTATACTCCTCTTAAATGTATGAAGACAACTTGACATGCCTTTTTGGTTAGTTGTATTCAAAAGTGCACTTCTTGAAACAATTACAATTGTCCATGCTTTTCCTGACAAATGAGGGCGCTGTTGCTGTGATGTCATTTTAGGAAGACACTGTTCAGTTTCAAGTTTTCTATTCGAATTGTGAACCCAAATTTTGCTCATTGAAAACGTGTGTGAGAAAACGTAGCTCATTTGCCTACTGTAATGTACCTAAACAGCAACGAATTACAGAGGAAAAGCATATTTGCAACGCTAAGTATCCAAAATGGTGCGGTAACATTGAGCTTTCTGCCTGAAATGACATTTAACGCTTTTACTCATTCAATATGCAAATTTTCATTAGCATAAATACGAAGAAGGCACCAAAATGTTCTTAAAAATGGCAAAATCAAAATTGAAAAATAAGGTGAAATGGGACACAGAGGTGCATTTACAAGGACTGCATTAAAAAATATTACATTACAAAGGCTTTTAAGATCATCTTTGTGCGTGCATGCGAATGGCGCCAGCCGAGTCTGACGTTTACGATGATCAGCATAAATGGTGATCATTATTCTAATCATCGACAGCTTTCCCATTTGCATCATTTTGTGTTGTCTAGACCTCCAGATGTTATTCGAGCTTAATATTACATGCATATTGTGTCGAGCCTGTGGAATTGGAACTTACAGAACTTTGTTTTTAAATATCGTTTGCTTACAAATGTATTCCCAGTCTTTTGAATATTATCACTGAGGGGTTTCATGACATTTTGCTTTTTTTATGGGGAAAATAGAAAAACTATAGCTATACCTTAGCAAGACACACCGATGCATAACAAATCTTCATCTGAATGTGCCCAAATCCTGTAGTCTGGTTCTCAGACCTCAATTAATATTCTGACATTTCCGGCTAAAATCACGTCAGGTAGTCGCCAATCACGTTACCCAACTGACTGGATTCTACCCAGTCCTAAAGCTTTCGTTACCGCCCGGATATGGCCGTTGATGTTTGCGACAACTTGGGTTTTTTCCTCGATTTTAAATGATTGAATTTACCTACGGAGTGCCTTGCATGCCTTTTATAAATCCCGAAAATTCTGAGTCCAATTGAAGCTCGCATTTTCGAAATTTGATGCCCATACTTATTCACCTGCTGTAGGCGCTGCGCCTCAATGATGCACTCGGACGAGGTTAGGACACCCCTGAGGCCGAGTAAAGAAAATAAATAGTTTCTCGACTGGACGTTTTGAGGAAATGAAGGATGCGGGCGGTTTCTTTCTCTCTCTCCCTTTTTCCCAAGTGGCGGATTTTCCAAGATGGCGGATGGATTCTTTTATTTTCTCGACTCTTTTGCTGATACAGAATTGTGTCCAAAGGAGCCATACTTATATCTAAGGAGCGGGCGGGATAAAAAGGAAGCGGACGGGGACGAGGAACTGGTTTATTTTTTACTTCGCCTACTTCATGTTCTAGTTTGAATGCGACTACGGCTACCTGACCTACAATTATATTAAGAGACGTCAGGTCAGGTCAGAACCAGACTACACAAACTCGTGGGTTTAGTGTGGTTGGTTCCCTGACCGAAAAGGTTCCCACTATTTTCACAAATCTTACCCGTTTCCGAAAATGTCCAAAGTCTTTCGAATACCTTTCCGTTGACATTCGGACAGCTTGGGTTTATCTGGGTGAAAAAAAATATTTTTGTATTCATCAACAAAATATCTGACGTGCTTGTTATCATTCCCTGAATATTTGAGTTTATATATTCATGACTTGCATTTCAGAATTTCAGTGCCCGGGAGTGTTGCCCAGATTTCGTATAATTTTTATGTCAGACGTACGTTGTGCGCTACGTATGCGTTCGTTTAAGAGGTGCTGGGCTTCACTGCGTCATGGTCTATTTTACGTCGGTTACCTGATCCACGATCTATTTTGAGACGTCAGGATCTCTCTTTGTCACAGTTTAAAAACACGTGTGTACGAAAATCATAGGAACAATTTCGAGGGGTCATTTTTCTTTTCTTTTTTTGTGTGGTTCACCTGGTAACCAACGGTTGGTAAAAATTTGTCATTTTACCAAACGTTGATTAAATTTAACCAAATGTAACCAACGTTGGGTCAACCGTTGGTTACCGGGTGAACCACAGGATTTTTTCTAGAGGGGGGCAAAGCACATTTCTCCCCAAATCCCTATATTTTCCTGCATTTTCCCGATTGATCATTTTTTCGAGGGTGGGCAGGGACATTTGCCCCCGGCGCGCCCCCAACCCTTGAAATAAACAACAATATGATTTCGCCCCTCTTTCCCCCCCCCCCTTTTTTCTCCATTTTTTTTTGCTTGCCCCCCCCCCCCTCGCGACGCCCATGATAGTTGCCATTTGATTATTTTGATTATTTATTTCGCGTGCTATTGTTATGAATCTGTTGCTTATCATTCATCTGGTTAACAATTCGTTAAAGGGAATATACAACATTTGCAAACATCGAAAAATAAAACTACCAAGTTTTTACGAAATACCTTACTAGGATGTTGGTAAATGACAGTCTCAAGCATCTTGTAAAATTATGGCACCTGGTGTGAAGTCATTTTCAAGAAAATGGTACTTTTGTATACATTTCCAACGGTGGTCGGCCGACCAGCGTTGGAAAAACCTAACAATTGTTCAACTACTGCTCCAAATTTACCATTTTTTCAGTCCAACTTTTGTTTGCTATTGGTTACATGTTCATGAACGGGTGCAGGCCAGCTAGACTGGTTCCCTTGCCTTACAATTTTCCATCATCTATAAATTGATCCATTTTATCTTTTGTGGAGTCAGGGAACCAGACTACATAAACATTTTTGTTTTTCTTGGTTTTTCCAACCTTTTCGAACACAAAACTTCAAACATGTCAGTGTAACAATATTTTGTTCTATTATACTAACCCCTCAAATAGTTCATTTCTGAAAATTACAGCAAAAGTCAATGATGTACATTCCCTTTAATGTTCACTTCCTTGTGTTGGAATTTTTTTATTTAATCAGCTGATTCATCTGTTTATATATATATTTTTGTTTCGATATCGTTTTTACTTCAATATCATGAACGGTTTAGGAGAAAACCCGCGGAGAATTATTGTCCGGAAAAAAAGAAAGATATACCAGAACAATAACAGAGAGTGGTCGGGTTGGGCCCGACCTCGACAAAACAAAACCGAAATGTCAACTCAACAATTACAGAAACAGACTAACAATCGGACAAACACAAATAGAGAACATGGGATAAATGTAGATGTGAGGGTTAGAGAAAAAAAAAATGCCATAAATGAATAATCATGTAACTAGTCATAAATCAAAGCTAAGCATCAATATTGAAGTAAAAACGATATCGAAACAAAAATATAAATAAACAGATGAATAAGCTGATTCAATAAAAAAAAATCAAACACAAGGAAGTGAACATTAACGAATTTGTAACCAGATAAATGATAAGCAACAGATTCATTACAATCGCACGCGAAATAAACAATCAAAATAATCAAATGGCAACTACACTCAACCAAAAAAGAAAGTCCCCCGTAATACATTTTTGTATAACTCAAAATCTACTTGGCACGTCTTGCTAAAAATTGCGACTGATCAGTACAGAAATTCCTTAGCAATCCAGCCACACTCTTTGTTTGGCCCAAAACAGTGATAATGTGTACAAAATTGTGCAATTTATGACAAATGGTACCGAAAAAAAGTTGCACATGCGTGCAAGGCGAGGGTGAACCACAACTTGCACGTATACAAAAATGCAACTTTTCTGGTATCATTTGTCATAAACTGCCTTAATTCGTACACAGTAGCACTGTTTTTGGCCAAATAAAGAGTATGGCTGGATTGCTAAGGAATTTCTGTACTGATTAGTCGTTAATTGAGCGAGAGGTGCTCAGTAGTTTTTGAGTTAGACAAAAAGTATTGGAAGCGGGGGACTTTCTTTTTTGGTTGATTGTATATGTAAGGCAAAACATGTGTAAATAATAAACCATGCAATGGAGAACAATTTTACTTAAGCCAGTAAAACAAATTCATTTAAAGCAAATTATTAGAAGTTATAACAGAGAGAAATAGGTATCAAGATAAAACTCAAAATAACCACTCAAATAAGTTAGGTAGTGGCGGATTTAAATGGGATGGCTCCTCATACCAAGAGCCTCTGGCGCATTGCAGATTGACGTTTTGACAGATGGCGGACAGCAGTCATCTTCAAATAGCAGGTCATGGTAGTCCCTGAACGTCAAAAGAACCATTCCAATGGGTTGTAATGCCAGAATTAATTGAAAATAACATCTTATATGTCTATTTTGCTCCTCTGGTTCCAGAGATATAATAGATGCCGTTTTTCAAGATGGCTACCAGCCGCCATTTTGAATTTTGAGGTCACGATGGTCCGAAACGTAATGAATACCATTTTATCAGATTTGTCATGCCAGAAATAGTGGGAATTGATGCCTCATTTACCGTTATGGCTCATCTGGTTCCCGAGATATCACTTGTTATGTATTTCAATATGGCGTCGGCGGCCATTTTGAAAAAAAAAGTGCTATAGAAAAGTTTGCCGTCACTTTTGGGAGCACTTTTTTCTTAAAATTCGTCCAACTTGTCAAATCCATCAAGAAAAAAAGGTATCCGCAACATGGTCACGGATTCCAGGAAAATGACTCTACTAGGAATGACATCGTTCACCTTTGACATTTCGGTAGGCTTTAAGCCAAGGCAGACATAATTCAATCAGGTTTTGCATGTAAAAGTTATTCGAATAAACTATTTTTAAAAAGTCAACTTTTGTTCATTGCCATTGCCGGGTCAGTCATCTTTATATGTCTTTAAAAAAATAATGCCGACCAGCATGACATGCCTAGATCACATGGAACTTGAACAGAATATCTTGCTACCACACAGTAGGCCTCCATCCCCTCAGAACGACAAAATTAACGATATTATAATTTGCTTTGTCATTCCCATGTTGTAGGCCTCGTTAAAAAAAAACTTACTTGCGAATAATAGTCCTATTCTTCAACGCTCCTTACTTCCCCACTCCAGCAATCTAATGCTGCACACACCTTGACTATAATCCTCATCGATTTTGATCAATTTAGATCTCTGTTCCTTTTATTCTTTCAAAGATGACAAAGAAACCGAAGAAAATCCAACCTCATTTTTTAATCCTCCGTTCGAAACTGTACACAACACAAATGCGAAATTTTGTTCTTTACCCTTTTCAAAAAACACGCGCGCGGACGTTGTTCGGACGCACATGTCCTATCCAGTCTGTGTATATGGAGATCAATGGGTAAAATGTACCCAACATTGGTCAAATTGGAGAAATTTACACATTGTTGGTTAAAATTGTAACCAACTTTTTTTGCCAATCAAAATATGTTAATACATGTTTTGAGACGGTGTAAGACTAGACTTGATGACAAATTGTTAGATAGTCGTATTTTGTCCGTGAACTTCAGGCGAACTCCATTGGCGCGGCTGGTATAAGACTAGTACGTAATCGGCCGGGTTCGACATATCCAACCTCGTGCCCCGTGGGTACGATCTTGCAGCGCCATGTTGTTTCCCATCATGCCTTGCGCGATCATAACCCCTGGAATTGTGTAATTTAAATGTGCCAAAATACGGCACATTGTAATTAGGGCTGCAGTTTATCCGTTTTACGTGCCGACGCCATCTTCAAAATGTTAAAAGTTGTGATTTTGAAGAATCAATCCTTTCAAACACAACGTTTGGACGTTGTGTTAATTAGCAAAGATTTGTATTAAATGTACGTACCCCTTTCGTGCCTTAACAACCACAGACACAGGGTTTTTTTAGCGAAAAACGCGGCTGACATAATCCATATCGTACAGGCATCGCGACTTTTGAATCATATTTTTTTTTTCGTACGTGACGTTACGTGCAAAGCACGCGAGCGCATTATGGGCGCGCCCGGCGTGCAATCTTCGAAATGTGCGCGCAGTACGCTGTGAATAGCCATTTACGTCATCATCACAGCCAGGGGTTAGTGTAAGGAACGAGCACGCGCCCCTGGAGTCGAGGCTGCGACATATCTAACTGAACATCAATAGTCAGCATCATTTGGTCTGGGAACCAGACTACGCGGCATTGCAGCGATATTTTGCGTGCGTGCACATGGAGCCAGTAACCGGTACCGTACGCAAAACAATTACCAACTTGGCACCAAGTCTAGTGTAAGACCTACAATTGTGTAATGCTATATATTTGCATTTATTTTGTGCCCTCTCTGGACGCACCCAATCAAGGGCAATAAATGGGTACTGCAAACGAAAAAAAAACCAGCACAATTTACAATATACACGTATTGAAAATATTGCGAATATATGACAATAGTGTGGTTAAAAAATCTGACCTCAATTTGCGTGCAGTCGATTACCTAGATAGCAACTGGTTTAATTCAAACGGGAGTGGTGACTAGACTAGTCAGTGTTTTGGAACCAAGACGTTCACATAAAAATAGACCGTGGTCTGGCGAGGCTTGCATGCTCATACTCTTGAATTTAAGTTTTGGGGTCGTCGTTAAAAAAAAATATTCATAGATTCGCCTCCAGTACCCGTATTATAATGATTGTGCTATATCTACTTGCATGTGGCTTTGTCACGCACAGTGGCGGACCCAGGATTTGGCTTGGGGGCTCACAAATTTTTTTTTTTCCGACTTTTTTTAAGAAGTTTGAATTTTTATAAAGAGTGTTTCCCCTTAAAAAAAAATTGATGGCCTCTTGCCCCCCCCCCCCCCCCCTGGTTGCGCCACTGGTAAAAGCAAAATTTTAATTTGGAGATTTGGACTGCATTGCATTAATGGGATGATAGTGGCACCCTTGCAGCTATAAATGATTTTTAAAAAAAAAAACTTCAGTCTGAACACACTTGAAATGCCTTCATCTGCTGGGGTGTTTTGCGGCATTTGCAGCGGTAATGTCACTGAACGGCCTCTTGGCAAGATGACATCCGTTGAACATTATTAGTAATCTCCCCGTGGCCCGCCACGCAGTCAGCACAAACCCCCACAAATTGACAAATTGTTCACGGAATTAAAATTGACAGGTAAAATTACCCAGCTTGAAAACAACCCTGAGTGCGATGTATTTGAAATGTGTCGGATTTGTACACTGGTTCATGTTTAAATATACCCTCTATTTCGCAATCAGCAGAATTTAATATCCGATTTGTAGTTAATGGGAAACAAGACAATGTCCAATAATTATTGAAGTGGAATGGTCTTATTGATGGCCTAGTTAGTTTCAGGACCCTTGAGTGTCCCGTCCGTTAATGACGCCGTTGATCTGATTGGAGTCTCTCCGGTCTAGCTTAATGGACCCAGAAACCATTGAAATGCACTGCCTACCGATTTCATGTGCATTTATTTTCCATCTGATGGTTATCCACTCATCATAACCAAGCCGTTACAGTACGAATTATTGCCGGAGTATCCCTAGAGTGGTTTCAAGGAGACCCTTAAAAAGTGTACGAGGTCATAGCAGAAATATGGGAAAATATTTCAAATATGACAGGAGAGGATCAACCTGTCCCCAAGTGATGGATATTTATTTTCTGTGCCAGCTCAGCATCTTATTAAAAGTACATACTGCCTTTCCGCACTGTTAAGTAGCTTGATCACTCATTATTTGACATAAAGGTCTGCCCACGTCATAATGATCCATTTGTTAATCTTTTAATGGAGGTGTGTGAAAGATTCTCGAATTTTGGTTATATCTCTTCATTGCTTTCGCTGTTCTCGTAGGTCACAGTCGAAACTCGAGTGAAAATTCAATCTATTCGATTGAATGAATTTCACTCTCAAACGTCTGGTTCGTATTATAGTTTCAATCCATTGGAGTGAACCTTCACTCCATCAATGAATTTTCACTCTTCGAATGTCAGAGCGTGGAATTCTTGAATCTTTTCACTTTGTCAAGATCCATCATTAAAATTCATCATCGAATACATTCTTATTTCTAGTCTGGTTCTTTGCTACAATGTCCCTAGAGACAAGTCCTTCACATTGTATCTTGTAGCGGATCAGTTCAAACACTGATGAGATGTAGTTTAGGGAACACAGTCTCAGATTCCATACATATAGCTGCATTGTGTAACTGTATATCATTCTGTATGATCGTGTAGCCACTAATCTTGACACAAACATTATATACTTATATGTATGTTTTCACAAGGAGCTGACGATGCATACCAAAGGTGTTGCCGATGATCAATGCATTATCTACTGATGTTCAGATATATCGTTCATTCAGCCGATTCAGTAAAACTCGTCGGTGCGCCATTATTTTCTTCCTAAGATTGGTATACTTTAATTGCAGGTCCCTCGATAATAATCGCTATCTTTCCCTAGTCATTTTCCGCGCACACCATTTTACCATAATTTTACCGTTCAAGGTATAGCTGGCTCATAAAGGTATAGCTCGTTTTGTCCAAGTGAGCGTAAAATACGCGAGCGCACTGGCGCGTTGTCTAATGGTGATAGTAGCGCTCTGCGACATAAAGACGCCATTCACATCACTTCGTTATTTGATGCAGAATTGGGATATCAAGCATAGAAACCCATAGACTACTATGCTGCTCCAATATTGCTCATACCATTTCGGAAGTTAAAGCTGAAATAATGCGGCCTTTAAACTGCTGTCACATAAAACGTATACTCATTCAGAAATGCCCATCCACTCTTTCCTAATGAAATTCGTACTTCCAAGGCAACACCAGTGCGATGAGAGAAACAATGAACACCAGGGGTGCTCTGACGTGTATTTAATTTGGTCATGCGTAATGTTGATGTAATATATAGCTGGCTGCAATCTTTATGTAAGAGAACTGTGGATATTAGCAAGCATATCAATTAAAACCGCTAACAAATATATACCAATATCCCTTCAGTGTATTTAACGTACCATGTTATTTTTTACACAGGAACATATTAAGGGCGAGTTCTTATTTGTCTGAAACGAATGTAAACTATGAAACATCCAATTTGGCGAAAATATGTCTAAAGTGCACCTTTTAAAACATTTCAAGTGATCCGTGATTTTCCTCATGTAATTAAAGGCACATTTTCTGTATTAATTTTAATGTAAGCCCTAAAACTAATAGCTCACCGAAAATATTTTTGCGTGAAGTTTGCTGAATGACTCACTCTCATGCACTGAAACAGTGAATAATCAAAAACAGGAAATCTACCACAACCCCAAAATACTCAAAATTTTGGCAACTATTGATGCTGAACTTGCAGCTGTAAGACTGATATTTTTGCTTTGAATGATATCACAGTTTTGCTCATGAATATGGGAATTTTCATTAGCACACAAAGGGACCCAAAAACCTTGCAAATGGCAATATGAAGATTGAAAATTAAATTAAATGGGACACCGTGCATTTTCAAAGATTACATTATCGAAATTATATTGTACGGTCCCCTTTAAACTGCATGCAAAAGTGCCATGCTCACAGTGTACTGTATATTACAGCTACGCGGGTAGCATGAGTGGACAGTGTGTTGGTCTCACATTTGCAGTTTTAAACTATTATTAGATAAAATGGCGTCTTTTGAAATTGATCTCTTTCTTAATCAAAGATGGCTTTTACGATTTGTGTGAGGGTCCTTATTGTAAGAGGACCTGGTGAGGATCGCCCTTGCGGCGAAATATTGACATGAGCTAGAGGCGAAGGACGGCGGACGTGTTGAAATGAAGGTAGATCTTGAGACTGTCATTGGGTTTCTCGTTAGCATTTTATTAGCGCCAGTAGCTTGGCATTCAGTGGAGGAATGCACCAGCAGACACACAAACACATGCACACACGTCCCTCCTCCTTCCCGCATGCCGCGCCCGCGCCGCGCGTATCTTGTCAATTTGATCAACTCGGATCGATTCAATCACTCACAATTAACACTGGGGACGTGCCGGCACTGTCGCACGAGTCATTTGCCGTGAAAACCTCCCCAACATGACCAGGCCTTGCAATCGATGTCAATTTATTGCTAGTGAGTTTGACGCTTTCATGAATTGTATGCGGGTGAAGAAAAAAAAATATCGGCAGTTTTCAATGAAATTGGAGGAAAGCAGAAATGTCCGTTCCATGTATACGTACGCATCGTATCGGCAAACCAACTGCTCTTCGTGTATTTCAGCATTCGATTTGAAAACACCAGGTCGTCGTGAAACTGTTCAATCAGTTGACACAGTAAAAAGGAAGCACTGTAACAATCCAAAAATGTTGAACTCTTTACTTTTCTTTGCGTTTCTGATTTTTTTTTTTCACATAATCGTCGAAACGTTTTTATAGTATATTCTTGTCTGTTTCATCGATTGGTTGTTTTTACGAGAATTTAGAAACAAGAACCGAAGCTTTCTCTACTGCCACTCCATTAAAATGTCATCCCACTCGCTAAGAGATTAATACTGTGATGTAACCCGCATAGGAGATAGTTGCATGCATTTGCATATCAATTACTAACCAAATTCTCCAGCTACAGTTAACGTCGCCTATTATATTGGCACAATCAATGATACACCATTTTGGATGCGGCTGATGTCAATTCAATTAGCTTATTTTGAGACGGCTTTAAGTACTCAAACGTAAATTACTTTGCATTAGCATACAGGACTGGCCATTCCGTATACATAAAACCTTCAATTACTAGTTTGTGCATATCGACATTAAACTCTTGTTGTGAACAATATTTGTTAAACCAGGAAAGGTCAAAGAGAAATTTAATGCAAGATGACGTCAAACAACCGCATGTCAGATATATTTCAAACTTATTTTAACAGTGCACAGGTTGTAATTTCTGTATTTTTGTTGTTGTTGTAATGAAGATTTGCTCAGTTGCAAACCAGTATAGGCCCTCGGCAAGAAGATTCTGATGAGCGCTCCTGAAATCGATAGAGTGGCCTTTCGACTAGCTCTGTTATGCAAAACCGGACAATTCGCAGTTTTGTTCGTATCAAAAACATTGCAAGCCAGCAGAAGCGTTTTTTGCTAGTCCGATTTCATGACATGTGCGTTAATTTCAGTCAATATAATTTACACACCCTATCCCTCATTGCCTCGGTTTTGCCTTGTATGTAGGCTCCATTATTAAGGTGGTCAAATGACGTCTTCCTTAACATAGGAGCTTATCATATTGCACATTGCAGTGGTCTGACGCCCAAGGGCCTACACACTTTTTGCTATAATGTTATAGGGTTCAGGTCTAACGGGCTTCCAACTCTGACCTCCCGCTTTATATATTTTTAATGCAAGTCGCCGTCTCAAGGCACAAAGGCCACTCAATCTTAATGCTGAATCCTTAGGAACGGAACTACTTGAAATGCATGGATTTTCCGTCATCACCTATTAATGTTGCAAGGGACTTGCAACGTTGATTTTTTTTTGTAATTACCATACCGCGTGTCACTTCGCTGTGCGCATGCACGGTAAATGGGGGGGGGGGGTGTAGAAGTTGCAAGTAAATTTTGCCGAAACTTTGGACCATTATTTATGTTATCCTGAGACTCGTACTTTTACTCACTCAGTCATTCATTATTTCATCAAGTTCACGTTTGTAAATTCTTTCAAAGGTATCAATTAAATCACGATACCATTTCATTTACCGAATTTGTCAGAGACTAGCATAGCAACCAATCTTGTCACGAGCAAATAGGGCTTCTGTAACATTCACAGTGTAATGAGAATCCATGTCACATAAAAAAAACATACGCCTGCAGTTTTTGTTCTATACGGACTACTTTCACGTGGTATGCCAATAGAATTCTTGTAAATTGTATATCTACTGAAAGTGATTGCCACGATAGAGTGGAACCATTGGAAGTGGTATCAATGTGTTTCTCAACAGCCGTGACTGACGGGGTCATCATTATCGTAGATGCATGATCTGTGCAACGTAGCGTACATATATCTATATCTCCGCTTAGTAGTCCTACTACCCGCAGTGTACATGTACATGTACGTATGGTGCAATGCTTGGACAACCTGTGGTGGCAGAGTGAACGAACGCTGTGTAACCAGCTCATTCAGCCACTACTCGATAATGCGCAACACGTAGTTGGCGCGATTGCATTGCTCACTGCACTATTTGCTGGGCGAGGGTCATGACAGCGGTACTAACACACTGAGTAGGTTCGTTTCTTGGTCAGTTCAAGGGCCATCCTGCTCCCATCGCGCAGAATCCGTGCCTGCGGTGCTTCTACAGGCGTTGCACATTGTGTTTGCTTAATTGTGAATATGTCGTGTTCCTGAAGCTCCATACACGCACCTCCTTCAGTGGTAATACATGTGTTGCTAATGGAGTCATTGAAGTCGTAGATACACGCCATCGATGAAGTCGAGTGGTGAAGCGGCGGCCTGTGTGTGTGTGACCCGCTGAAGGATGACAGGCAAAGGATCAAGAACCACACTGTAACGGCTCAGTAGAGAAGGTGGTCTTGAATAAGATGTAATACCCCAGAGCTAGCACAACAATAGAGCTTGTGGCGAGATTACAACACGTACAGCAACCGACTCGTTTACTGTTTAGTGCTAATCCGTGAATATTTCGATTTTCTTTCAGTGTAGAAGCTCAGTAGATATAGCACGGGAGATCACATACGCTAAGGTTGTCCATAGGGTAGTTGCACTCAAAGTGCTTTCCCGTTAAGGCGGATTCAAGGACGCAATAATGAGGTAATGGGTGCCACGGAATACCAAATGCCTGCCATCACCGCTAAGGTGCTTGTTCTGTTCTTGACATACGTGGTCACAAGATCGAGGGTCGTCGCTGTCCAAAATGAAGCCGCCCCTCGACCGTCTACCAAAAGGGACGTTACTATCACGATGGCGGTGTTGCTTCCGGAATGGCCGCTTATGTACACGGACAGACGTTACCCTTACTTCAAGCAGATGATGTCACCGGCCCTGGACATCGCCCTGGAGAAGTACGACCGCATCGTGCCTGGGGTCTCCAACGTCTCCATTTTTCACGCCAACACGGACTGTGACGTAGCCCTCACTATGATTTCCACCGTAGACATCAGACTCGAATTTCAAGCCGATGTGTATATCGGTCCGGTCTGCGAGTACGCCACATCACCCACAGGTCAATTTTTAGCCCACTGGGGTACACCCTTATTAACTGTCGGGGCACAGGCCCTCGGATATGACAATAAGTACCAATATAAAACCTTAACTCGTCTTCAGGGACCATTTTCGAAAATGGCGAGGTATATACGGGACTACTTTATTTATCAAAATTGGAACAGTACGGCATTCTTGTATGAAGATTCTGACACGAATTACAGGGATTGCCACTTTGGTGCGGGGGCAGCATATTTTGCTCTTAGAGAGAGTGGTTTTCAAACACCAGAGGCGGTCAGCTTTAAGGAAGAAGAACTTGAAGACAGGCAAAATATATTCAGGTGGCTTCAAGACTACATTAGACCACTTGCCAGAAGTAAGTACCATGTGCCATATATAGCTATGCATGTTTATATCCTAACATGAGTTCCTTTTCAGCCAAGTTTCCTTTGATACTCTTTTTGTACATTAATTTTGCGAAACCGTCCCGCGGACAAATGACATGCAAAAGAAAAGAAAAGACTTGCGACAAAGTATCGATAAACATCGTGTTGCAGCCAGCCTTTCACATTGTACACGCAAAAGGCGTGCATGACGATGCAATTTAACTGTTTTTAAGAAAACGTCATTGGAACAAACTGGGTACTACTTGTGTATTTTTAGATGTAGATAACTTGGCTTCCATCATCGGTCAGCTTCCGCATTGCAACAGTGCCTTGACGTGTATATCGACCCGCAGATTTAAGCAGATCTGCTTGTATTTCGAGTATTGAGCTTGACAATACGTGCGGGCATGGTTGCGTGCCTACACGTGTGAATATTTAGGTTAGGTATTCGTCGAGGGTACTCTGTCCTTGGTCCAATAATCAGTACCCAGCCGATATGCTACACACTCCTGGAAAACCTATTGAGTTGGTTCAGTAATTATACTCAGTTCCCCTCACCAGTTGTATAGCTTTTGGCTGATAATAGAGTGATGGTACCCTGACGAACAAGAGTAATTCTTGAATAGTTCTCCACGGATTTAAAGAGTGTCTGCTCATCGGAAGATAACCGACACGTATATTTTCACAAGTTATCTATATTAAATACCTTTCAAAAACAAAAATCCCAAATGAGGTCGGTAGTCTGGTGATCCGAATCCCAGTGTACGGCAAATTGTGCTCATTTCATTTGCGACCGTGTGGAATTTGATCCCAATGTAAATTTAACCCTGGAGTACTGATCTCCAAAATTTAATATACCGTGATTGGCTTCGGCCCTCGGGCGTAATTACGCATCACACTAATGGAAGATGACTTCATTCATTCTCTGCCAAAACAAGATACCCGACCGATTTTAATTCGGCCTTCATTTTACAAAAGGTTATTCTACATGTGCTGCCACTGTCTAGATAATATTTGTCGAATGATAAACATTTAAAAACAACTTCCCATCGTCGTGAAGTTTTGTGAAAACAAAATTGAATGAGAAACAACGATCCAACTTGTTATTGAAATTGTTTCATCAAAGTATAAGTTGAATGTTTTTTCCTCCTGCCCCCCCCCCCCCCCCCCCCAGTCCGGGTCGCGAAAACTCCCAAGTAATCCCGGAAGTGAGTGGATTAATCTTAAAAGTCTCTTGCGGAACACATCCCCAGGCCGGCTATTAAAGAGCTTTAAATTGAATCAGAGGGGCAATTAGCCCGAACAAAAATAACACCCGATAATTGGTTGAGCTAGGGGGGAGGGGAGAGGACCCTACTGGCAACTGTGTGTTGATTGCCATATGTCGCTGGACACGCGACTCTAGAGCTTTCGCCTTTACCGTGCTTCATCTGAGGTTGCTGGCTGCTTACAAACTCGGCTGACGACCCTGCAGGGAATGCATAAGTTGCCATCCGTTTATTCAGCGAGGCGTTGTTTTAGCCCGTGTGGAAGAGAAGTAAAACGAAGTTATTCGATGCTTCCTCTCTAGAATATCTGGGCTTTAAACTCCTCTTCCCTCCATGAGACAGTGAGAGACTTGTACCAATGTAGCTAGTCCGTAAACAACGCGCAACCCTTCTCTTTTTTTTTCGATTGGACCCATATTTCTCATGATGGTATCAAATGACAGTCTTTTGCTGGCATTTATGACAAACACCAACCTGCATTACTTGCCCGACCACATAAATCAACTCGAATTATTTTCTGCGACGTGTCGGACAAGATTTAAACGAGGGCATATTGTCTAGGCCCGGATTTTTTCCCCTGTCTTTATTCAGCCGCCCCTCGCGGCGTGGGACGGGACCTGTTGACTTTAACATGCCGTGAGTGTCGAGAAAACACCGCATCATAAAAGGCTACGGTTGCTTCAGATTCAATCGGCACTCCACTCTTTCACGCAGGCTCTGACTCGGATAGCGTTCTCTTGACGCAGGGTGGGGGGCCTTTGGGGATGGATAAACTCCGAATTTACACTGCACTTTAGTTGGTGCCAAGTGGAAAGCAAATATGTTCCTGTATTCACGCTGCAATTCTACAAATTATGAAAAGGAATTCATTTGTATAATCTGAAGCTCGGGACCTGATGTCATTTTATGCAATAAATCGCGAAAAGGCACGTGTTTAGAGATGTTGATTCAAAATAAATTTCCTTAAGAATCGCATCTCGACATCTGCATATAAACAGCGATGTCTGTCCGCCACATTTTTCTCCATGTTGGTCATTATATGACTTGTTTAGCCTGATGACCAATTGTAGTCGAACAAACTAAACTGATGCGCGCATTTAGGGTCACTCTTGGAAACAGTAACCAACTGTAGCCAAACTATTCTTTTGTCTAAGTAGGCCTACACTGTAACATAAAAAAACCTCTGTATGTCAATTAAGACCATGTCTTTTGAAAAATTTGGTCGAAGCTCACGTGCAACGCATTGATTTAATTTTGTCTTCCCGGTATGTGAGGAGAGCTCGTTGTATCTCCAACCCATCGACGTGGATCAATTTCTATTTGGATTGACACTTTTTTTTCATTCCAATCAGTTAAAACTGAACTTTCAAAGAGATCAATTTTGTGAAAACATTACGGCAAGAAATCCATCCAGGCTACTATTTGCTTGAAGGGTGGGGCCACATGGGACCAAGGACGTTCAGAGTTTTGATTTGAATATAACAAAATCGAAACATTTACTTTCGTGTTATTTTTTTTTAAAGGAAGCGTGTGTTATTTTTTTCTTTTGAAAAAAAATCTTCAGGGAAGTACATAATTTGTGGAGTGGACTGTCTTTTTGACCTAACGAAATGTGAAATGTTTCTTTCAGTTAATGGTGTCATATTTAAAAGTTTGATGTTCGTTTTTGTTTATTTTGAGGCGTTTGGATAGATGTCTTCAGGTAGGGTATAATTGTCGCAATGGGTTGGGTGTTATCTCAGGATTCTTTGTGATCATTTCCGAGTCTTGCTCTTTCAATCCGATGTGAATGCACAACTATTGGTTGATTATTCATAGAGGAATTCGCACCATTGGCAAACAGCTGACAGAATGCTGTTGGGGTGGAGGGGCACGTCTGTTTTCAATTCCTTCCTTCGTTTGATAATTGCCCCTCGGTACATTGCCCATAATACTGACAGACCAAGTTCCTATCGATTTTCTTTCTTCCACTCTGATCGCCTGCAAGACAATGACAGGGGCTAGTATGCTAGTACTTACGGTTGATCAGGAGAGAGCGAGATAAATGATCACCCTGTCACTCAACCAAACGTACAATACATTAGGAATAATACTGATAGTTCCGCGTAGCTGGAATCTGGCAGGTAACCATGTACACGCTGTGCAGCTCGGAAGATCCTTGTTTAATTTGCAAATTGCATTTGTCTTGTTTTGTGTGCATAACGTTAATGCATCTAGATGTCGGTGTGCCGTATGTACCAGCCATATTTTATCCAAATGCACTGGGGAATATGAAACAAAATGATGAAATAATCGTTGTTTGGTTGCCCTGATGGATTAGCATTCATTACCACACGGTGAATTCAACACGGACAATTACAACCCTTATTAGCCTACGTGCATGGTTATTTATATCCAAAAATATATATATTATTTTGCTCCCTGTTGACAAGCAGTAGCAATTTCAATTCCTTTTTAAAATTGTGTCACTTCATCTAGCCTTGGCAACGTAAACAAAAACAAGCCCCTTCCACTTCAGACACTTGTTCACTTTATTTGACCACTTTCTATGAGGCTTACTGAAAACAACTTGTATTCGTCAAACGGTCCACAACAATCACCCGCTCCCAGGTAGCATGGGAACTTCACAACTTTTTTTTCACAGGCGTACATACTACATGACTCTTCGAATACCATAAACAAGAGTTGATTCACAAACACCACCTGGGGGGTTTCCTTACTACCTGCTTCCCTTTGTGTACAAATATTTTGTACACAATTACAAACTCGCTGCGTGTCACTGCTGACATTACTCAATTTTTATTGTTGGCCCTAGTCATCTTCTTTAAAAAGAAAAAAAGAAAGAAAAAAAAGTCCCAATTCTATTGGTATTATTGTTTGGCATTTGAAGCCAGTCGCCATAGTTGATGTAGAGCATCAATGACGCGGGTGGATATGTATAGGCCAAGTTGACCAACCCTACATGTGATTGAAGTTGTCCCTGCAACCGTCTGGCATATGCATCGTGTGAGAAAACACGTCACGCAAGCTGTGACACAATTATTCCTATAACTACGAGGAGAGGCAGTTTTTCAGTGTTGCTTCAATGAACTGAAATTTTACATTGCCTTCTTTCTGACGCCTACCCTGACGGAATCAAACTCCGCAAATTCCATCAATTATAATGCCAACATCTTATTCGATCATCTTTGGCAACTTCTGGGGGGTGTTATGTGTTGAACACGTGACAACATACTGACCATTTATTTTTAAGCAGATCCGAAGGCATCGGATTGTAACTGCTGGATTTATATCAAATTAGACTCGGAGCCAGGGATCACGTTGGGGGAAATTTCTGGTTTATACATCATCACCAGGCCTCCCAATCACCTCTCTGTCAATCCCTCATTCCCTCGCGTCACAAAGACGTCTTTTGCTTTTCCAAATTTAAAAAAGTCGTGATTTCCCTGAAGGCCATACCAGAACCCATGCATTACAATCTACTAAATGCGCGCAAGTCAATCCACGGGTCAGGTGTGTAGTTGACAGACTCCAAATGATCCTGGAGTATCTCTTCATCATCGAATTGCCTCTAGTTGTGTACTTTTGCTTGAAGTATGTTCCAAGACGACAATGGTTCAGTCTTATATGCCTTCGTTGAACAATATTATGAAAAAAATGAACATTATTTAGAGTCAGCAAACCATTATAATAAATTATCTTTCTTGTAAAAAAATACTTTTGGGCTTCGTGTCTCAACTCATCTTCTGTAGTCAATGTTGTATCAGATCATTGAATCAAGGGTGAATTCTTGTGTGATTTGACATGGCAGACATTTGCCAAATGAAGCCTGGAATTCTGCTAAGGCAATTATAATATTAGTTTTATTTTTTGTCACCAAAGGTTTTCTATTTCCAATAAAAGAAAAGTGTGAAATGTTATTGCCATAAAATGCAACCTAATTTTTTTTACATGCAATTGATTGTGGTACTTCTTTAGTATGGATCAAGTTCTCACAAGGCGGTCAAATATGCCGTCTTTGCACTGTAGTTTTTGATGACAATGATATTGATACAGCATTTCCGATTCTTTGTATTATAATGTCCATATATACACTGAACTGGACGTTACATGATGATCTAAACGGGTATGCGTCTATGCGCATCAATTGTTAAGCGTAGTTAATTCTGAATATTTGTCCTCGGTCCACTTGTACATGTATTTGTGGCCATTTTGAACGGACACGTTATTTGCTGCTTCTCTTATTTTGTTTTGCCTGACTTAACATGTTTATCTAGATTGTTATTACCTGGACTTGAAGTAGTTGGGCGCGACGAAAGCGCGAGTCTGTCATGCAGAAATGTCTATGCATGACGTACTGTTGTTTTACCCATATGATTGAACAAAAAAGGTAAAATAATATAGTAAACAAGGAAGACATTGTTATCAGTTGAAGCAGAGGGTGAATAAAGCATTGTATAGCAAAATTGTGTAATTTTTGGATGTTTTTGTCATTTGGAAATCGTTGTGTGGTTTGATGACTATTTTGACCCTGGAGTTACCCTGGAGTCAACAGTTCTTGCTCAACTTCCTTCTGTGGCAATGATCTCTTCCTCTGCGGAGGTTTTGATTTCAATCTTATCAGAGCTGCTTTTATTCCAACTCTGGATAAACTTATCCTATTCTGGTCTTTATTTCAGTTTATAAATGAAACCAAATTTATTGTTTAACAGGACAAGATTTGATCCGTCAAACGAAGGCATTATAATTTAATAATAAAATAAAGGAATTCCCCTCTGGTCTTTCCAGAAACAAACATGCAAAAACAAATTATTATTAGTATTGTTTTCTAGCGTATATGCTCAACTTCACTTGATGTGGTCACATACTCCTCGCAGACAGGTTTTGTCTAACGAACAGTAGTTGAACCGACATGCATGTTGAAACCAGTTGTTGTGTTTTGATGCGTCCACAAACTGACTAGCATGTGTTCCAGTTGCATTAGAGATCGGTCTTCGATCGAATTCCGTCATTTTGATTTTTTGGGGCAGGCACAGTGTTTCATATTATTCCGTTTCCGATATTCATATTGAGTTGGTCGTTGATTATTCGACCGCTATAATGGACACCCATTGTTGTGCTACACTGGACGTTGCAAATGCTTTTTATTAAGAAAATCCACGGGGGAGGGTGCAACAGTCCTCGCTACTTGTTTGTATACTTTCAACGCAAATACGCAATACCATTTGTGATACGCGGGTTCTTGATTAATGAGTCCAGTTATGATCTAGGTAACAAGGTAGTGGCGGTCAGTTGCTGTTGTACTTCACCAAAGAAAATATTTACCATGACGACATGTATAATTGAACCGAACGCGGCAATAGTAACACAATTCGCTTTATTTATCTGCGTCAGGTTGCCGCCCAAAATGGTCATGATTGAAATGGAAAGTAATAACGAGTGTGGGTGGGATTTTGTGAGTTTTGTCTAAACTATTGTTGAATGTTTATTTATTTATTGACTTTTTTTTTATTTATCAACCACATCCTGCAGCGGAAGATTCGCCAGTTATATCTGTAATATACATCTGCATGTCAGATGATGTTTCACACACTGTCATATTCCAATCTGTGCTGTAATTCCATACTAAATTATTTTGTGTTTAGTTTATTGAATACGTATTTGAATTGCTGTTTGTACTGTACATTACCCATGTCGGGTCGTGTTCTGCCCATTATTCGCCATAATGTAATAGTAAACAACTGATTGTGGCCAACTTGTTTGCCTTTGAAGCGGGAATGTTTTGATAAGGAAATTGCGTGGAAATACACAGGTACTTCCAACCAGTGTGTAAACTATCGGCATGATGCATCGGTCGCGTAGATTTCCAGAAAATTACTATTGGATTTGAAGTTTTCTCTGCGCCACCAAAAAAACCGCAGACATGTTACTCGTGCAAATGCATGGCTGATTCCTTGCTCTATGGCTGATTCAACCAGACATGTGAGCAACACAATGCTCATGTGTTCCGACACCCCTATGTTCCGACTGCACATATTCCTATTCCTAACCCTAACCCTAACCGGGAGTAACACAATCTTATGTGCGGGTTGTTGGAACATAGGGGTGTCGGAACAAAGAGCAGTAACCATCAGGAAATACGTGTAAATACATATATACATAGAACACTCGGAGGGTCCATGGTTATTCCGATGCAGCTCCCGTGTATAATGGCTGCAAAGATATTGGCATATAGCAATCACGATATGACATGTGCCCTTGGGCAAGTGTTCTGTGCAGCATGCATGGACATGACTTGATTTGCATGTCTTACGGCGTAAGTTACGATTGCCTCCTTTGCTTTGCGCGGCCTTGCTACTCGCGTTCTCATGTTTATGCGAAATTCTGCTTGCCCCGTCCTGTTTCCCAAACACAGCTATAGTGAATCCCTGTTGTCTTCCGTGATCATCGTGGCATATGTCAACTTCAAACGTACCGAATATTCCTACTACGCTGATATAGATTGGTTGCTAGGTTACCGTGGTCAGAGGTGCGTTTGTTGCGGATACAAAGCAAACACGGATAATGTTCTTTTCTCAAGTCGATTTTTGAGGTGAATAATATTGTATTTCTTTTTCTTCGGATGTATGTCCATAAGTTGTTTCTGCGATGTGCTAACTTTTCAAACGCTGCTTCTGCATAATTGAATAACATGCGTTACCGTCAACGCAAGAACCTATGCTAAACTCATTATTCCGGTTCACCGACTGTACTGCACTCTATATTCGACTCTTATTTCTAGCAAATCGACCGCGTTTTCCGTTCTGGCCCACCTGGGATTACTCCTAGAAAATGAACTTGTATTTGAACTCGTGCATTGTACGTCAGTGAGACCTGGGTGCTGTCCGATTTGATAAACGATGAATCTCTGTTGACAATTATTCGAGTTCGCAAATCGAAAACATGGACAGTAAGAGTTTGTATGTTCTGTGGTGCCTAGAATGCCTTACACTGAATGTATATTTCATGGGACAAGACAATAATTCAACACAATTTCATCCCATTGGGCATCCTCCATGTTTTAAAGCATCAAATATCACATCACGTAATTAAGTTCCTATAGCGACAATACATTCACGGTTTTATTGATTCTATTCATAGAATGAGTTGAATATTGTCTCAAGCCAAGAGTGGAGGATGACATATTACTCGTTAACTTCTGCAAAAAAATGTGTTTTGATTAATGAAGAGGCGAGGCATGGTTGAAAAGACATATACTTCTCTTGTAATGAGAACAGATTTCAAGTCCTCGAATAATATTTGCAATGGACACAATTATAATGTATAGAGTGCATTTTATTGCCTTTTAATAATAACTGACTTGAATTACGTCTAGTGTCTGGTCGTCGCGTCTCCATCTTGAATACGAAGTAGCCGTCGTTATTTTGTTAGGCAAATTCCTTTCAAAGCCCAAAATCCCTGCGGTTTATACGGTGAATATTTTGCGGTAATTTAAATAGGCCTATAACTGTCCTCGGAATCGAAGCATTTCTTAGTGAAATGATGAAAAGCGTTTCACTTGATGGCTGATGAACAATTTCAATTATCTGGCATTAAGGGTTTAGTCGGCATGTGAAGTAATCATTTACGGCAGAGCTACGTATTTACGGTTTATTTAGACAAGGCTCATCCATACTTATCATAACAAAAATAGATAGACTGGAATGTGTATGTTAAGTTATGAAACTTGTGTTATTGATAGAACAGTCAAGCCAGGACGGTACCCTTGTTTACACTCTGTGGATTCGGCGGTCATCTTTGTGGTGATGTTGTTACTTTAATTCAGTAATAATGGATGCACAAACATTCAACTCGGTGCGTATCTCTATGGAACAGAAGCACGAACCTCACTGTATACATGTACATGTACCTTCGATAGACTTTCGCAGCTTTCACAAATAAAACGACGCTTGCTATAAAGCCATAAACCTACCTTAGTCTGTATGGAACTAACATGCGTTATAGTGAGAGCAAAATGACAATGCTAACGGATTTGCATGTAGAATTGATGTTCGCCATTTACAGCTAGACACGCATTATAATAATACCAAGAACGAAGCCATGCGTATTCTGAACACAATTGGACGAGTGCATTCATAGCCAATCATGCGAACGCGGAAACGTTTCGTATAGCTCACGGACCCTAAAGTGGGCCTATCGATTGTGGAATTGTGAAATTCCACTTGTAAATTGTGTAATTGTGTGGTGGTGGAAGGGATAACCAAATTAATTGCTTGTTATGGAGACCAGTTATGTTTTCAGGATTATTCGGTGTTGAAAAGAAATTCACTAGGCTGGATCAATTTTCGTAACGGCATTTGAATGAAACTGATCCGCAAATTGTAACGTGCAGCGATATAGTTTATAAAATGTTTGAAACTTTCTGTTATTGTCAAGTTGCCACAGCTTGTTCCGTGTGATATACTGGTTTATGTGCCTGCATGCAAACAGGCTGTGTACGTAATGGTGTTCGGATATCTCACTTTAAACTAATTACATTGCAAGAACTAGTCCATATCACAGACTGAAACTCTGTCATGATGTTCTACCATTGACCCATACTACATCAATGATGAGTGACCCCATGTGAAAAACAGATACAGGTTTGGGCTTGTAAGCAAAACACAACGATCAAATCAACGATCTTACAGATGGTACTTCTGACAGAAAATGCAAAAATCAGATTTGACATGCATGTAGTACGAGAAGATGGATTTAAATGATTTATTACAGTCATCCTGCTTTGACATTATCACCCCTTAATCTCTTCCAGAAAGTACAGCTTGAATGAATATACAGGCTTTATAACTAATGTCGAAAGGTGTAATGTAGTTGACCGATGAGCTCCATTGGTTTTTGCCAAAAAAAGAAGATATTTTGCAAGGTTGCTTGTATTTTGTGGGAATAAGTTGTTTTTTTACATATCAAATATGAACAAACGTATAGGGATATACGGAATATGGGTATACGGAAGAAATTAAAGAAATTCGCCAGTCAAATCAAGATACATGTGCGTGCTTAAAGTCAACACTTTCCAATCGGTGTTCGCGTTTTGGTTTCAATTTCCTGTCATCGCCTCTATATTAAAAGGAGTGTTATGATGGAAGGAGTTGTACACAAACACACGTATAGGCCTACGTGATATCCGGTGAGCGGTATCTTTGGTTGTATTGCGCTACAATCAAAGACCGGGCCAGGATGTTGATGAGTGTCGCAGATGATAATGCTCTGGTCAGTTTCGACCTTGTATATTTAAACTTCGCGGTTCAGAGATTCCTGTTTCATCATGCAATAGCTTGCATTGGTAGGAAAGACATTAGATTTCTTTAACAAATGAAACGACAGTATTTTTTGTTAGACCATTGTCCAGTGCATCGTAGCATAACCTCGTCGAAATATCAAGCTTTGGAAAAAAGCTGCGTGTTTAGGTAATCGGGCAAAATAGAGGTACAAGCCGTGGTGACGCGTCTCTGGTGGTCAGGAAATGCGGTCCATCAGGCCTATCATGTTTGCAAATATCGTAATGTATGATGTTATATCAAATCTTGTGCTGTGTAGACGTGTGTCTTGAAGACTCAGACATATCTACAGAACCTTTTTTTCTGTCATATTGAACGACAAGGCTCCATTTGTCAGTGCACTTCAACGGCTTGTTGAGTTACTGAATACATTATCCACTTCGTCTTTGGTACTCTTCGCACAATGCAAATATTGATATTGTTTTGGGATGAGGAGGTTCCATCATACTGGTGGTTGCAACTCGTGCTCTAGGCGCTACTTCTTGGCGACGTGTAGGTCAAGGCACTCCATGCATATTATATCCAGTGCTCGCCCTCGCCTTCCCGTAAATCGTGCAATATCTTGCGAGGTACTTCAACCACACAGTTGATGCCTAGTGGTTAAAAGCCCATGGGCTCAAAGGACAGCTCTCTTGCTTCCTGTCGACTCGGCCAACTCGTGTAGAACAAGTAGAAATAGAGATTAAGTGAAGCAGTAGCTGCCACGTTCGCGCTGGGTAAATTGCTTTAGTGCCTTTCAGGTTCGGCTCCGTAAGGACATGTGATGTTTGCACTGCATGACAAAACATGTACTTCAGTCCATAACAATACGAAATTCTTGTGTTTGTCTGTATGTTCAAAGGCTTAACAGGAAGATCGTCCGTGCATTTTTATACGAACTCCAAATAATTTCCCAGGAAGAGTGGGGTTGACATGTCAATCACTTTTGCACAGTAATTCATTTAACCTGTCACATGTTCACCTTCAGAATAATATAATTTGAAGGCAAGTTGTTGTTTAACTTTTAATGATGCCCTTACTGAAAGTGAAAGTGACATAGAAATACGAATGTATTCATCTGAAAGCATATGGGGCAATGATACATGCATCATCGCCATTCATTAACAACAACCTACTGACTTAAAAGTTGATGGGTCCTGTTGTTTTTTCTCCTTGTTGACGATTTGCTTTCCAATCTACTGTCCTTTGGGACTTACAGCGATATATGTTTTTAAAGAAATGAACTTGATACTGATTCAAAGACTACCCTGAGGAGAACAAGATGGCAATATTTGTGTCTGACGCCTGCGCTAATCACCAGCTGTACCAATGTGAAACTGAAACCGTGGTTCTTAATTCATAGTAGGGTTTAATCGATGTACCATCCAAGAATATCACTTTCCTCGCCGACGATTCTGTTATCTTTCTACGCACGTCGCGCTCAAACGTCTGCAGTGGTCGCCTGCAGTGGTTCCATAGTCCAGGCGAGAAGCTCGAGTAGAACTGAACTTTTCATCCTTTTTTTATCGTCCCCAAATCCACGGTCATGTAGTCCGTTGTGACAGAAGTAAACACGATTTTAATCAGTTTCATCGAAGGCATGCACTTTAAACGACGGGGGAGGACGGGGACACATGTTAACAAATCCAGGAAAGGATGAGATGTTGTAGACATTAAGAAACGCGCTGACTACTTCATTTTAAAGTGTAAAAAGACTTTAGTTGTCCACTTGTTTTACTCGCTCTATGATCATGTCCTGCATATTGTGTTACTTTTTTGTCACATCAGAAAAGAACAAGGTTCATGTCAAGTTACAGTGATATATCTCATACGTGATAAGTGGAGTCATGCTAGTCCAAACTCCAAGACATAACATAGCAAATTAAAGTTGATTGATTGCAACTCTCCTCCAACACTAAATACAGAATTTCTCCGCCTGTATCTCATAGCTTAGATTTCACACTCGCTAAAACATACTTGCCGTCTATTAAGCACGTTCTTTATGGCTGATTCGATGGCTATTATCACCCCAAATGTATCCATGCATGTGTATTATCTCTAATTTGATGACGTGTTAATGGAGCACTGTAGCCGTCTAGCTTGCATTCATTCCTGGTGTAGCACCATGTGGGTACACTGTTGCTCGTTAAAAGACATATTAAATGCTTCTGCTTTTTACACCTGGTCACTAAACACTTGACAACAAAAAGTGATCCAACTAGTTTTATTTGAAGCATGTTCATAATCCAACTGATTTTCGTAGCCATGCAATAACACTGCGAATGAAATATTACTCGTAAGCATTATAGAGTTTAAAACGTCTCCCATAAATTGTCCAGTATTTTGTAGTTACATGACTGTTGGGAAGAATGCTGACAGCAATACGCTATCTATATAAGGAAATGTTACGTTGTATTATTCATTTTATTTGCAAATGATATAGACCTAATGGTTTTAATACAGAAAATAAAGTTAATGGTCATTATGTGATAACGCGCGGTGGGTTTCATAAATACGAGACATCATCATGATGGATTTTTTTGTCCTTTGTTTACATTACTGATGGGAAAATGCTAATGAAGGGTTGTGTCCCTTGTTTACACTACTGATGGGCAAAATGCTAATTAAGACCGCAATTATAGTCTGACGCAAACTATCCATCGCGACAAGCTAAGCCAGATGTTTTCGCTTGAAAATTGGGTCGCTGCAGATTTCAGCTGAACTATCCCTACACGGTTGTACTCTATTCTCGTCACCAGGCATTATACCTGACAGAGTTCTTTCCATTACCGCACTTACACATGTCATTCCGAGGCTCCAGACCCATTTATTTTGTGTAGTTGTGATTTCAGACGTGGTGCCCAAGCGTCCGGCCCGCTAGTCGCAAGGAGTGAGTGAGCAAAATTTGTTTACGACATAAGTGTCAGAAGAATATCATTTCTCACTTTGGCAAGTCGACTGCTCTCAAAAGCGTTGAACTGATAAAAAAAAAACCTCAAAATATTCTATGAGATTTGACTTGGATATCAGAATGTATCTGATTAATTGTGTCCTGATCGTAGTTCATTTTTTCCGAGGAGAGAACATGTTTAGCTACTCTAAGTCTTTTTTCCCCATTTTCAGTCATGATGTATGTATACGCTAGTTGAATGTAGTCAATTTTATAGTAAAACCGGATAAGTTGAATTTTTCGTGAATATCTTCTGGATTTTAAATTTTAAACATCTGCAAGAAGTTGGAGCTAACCATCAAAAGAGTTTTGCCAAGTAGGATTTTTTCCTAAGTTTGAATGATTTTTGTTAGAAATAATTTGTTAACGTTCTCGTGTAATCTATGCAGCCACAAAACAGGCTATTTTGAATTAAGCCCCTTTACGGTTTTTGAAATCGATGAGTGGTATTCGTCTAGTAGATTCGAATACAGGTCGTCGAATTTCTGAATCTATTTCCTTGGGGGCTTGAATGAAAACTAATCCCCAGTGACAAGGGTGGCGTGGAACGAGTCGGATCCCATTAGGGCGGGCACTGAAATGTCATTGGCGCCTTTTTATATACATAAAAGGAAGCCTTTCTAAAGCGATTTTTTCCGGAAGGCAGACGCATTAGTTCGTTCGGGGATTCGCCAAAGAAAATTAAACGTTTTAATTTGAAGGGCGTTCGGAGGGGACGTGTGTGTCGAAAAGGGTGCTGCATTTGATTCGCTGACGATTTTATCTGTGCATGTAAAAACTTGCTCCTTGAATGACTTGCCCTATTTCTTGGCCATGTTGTGAATATTAAACACCACTTTAGACGCTGGTCTTTACATAATACATCAATCTGGACGGGTTATGTGTTTGTAATTACAATATGATCAAGCGATGGTTCATTATTTACAACACAAGAATGTCTTTACACTTTAGACAAGGAGAACTCATTTCAACTGAATTTGGAAACGTTATTAATTACCAAACCATATATGAGTATGCGTTGCACTGAAAATGGGCCAAATATCTAAGGTGTATATTTGAATTGTTGGAGGTTGGACGAAAAAGAGGGCATTTTTAAATAAAATGATACTTTATACATAAGCGATATTTTCCTGGGCGACGTTAGGCTTATTTCTTCAATATGGTAATGCTATAACTTTGATATTCCACATTTCTTCCGTCATGTATAGTGAAGACGAGAGAGAGAGCTAATCTGTGTTGGCCCAAGGCGACATATTCAATTTGGTATGGGTGATAACGGAATTAGACAACATGGAAGCCGGACACCGTACCTGTAAGCTCTTAATTTGCTGAAAATTATAGCTGGTACATGAGTAGGACTGTATTGACCAATGAGCGTCAACTGGCATGTGCGTATTGGAGAATTGATGAGTAAGAATTCAACGCATAGTGCCTCCCAAAACCTGGGTATTATCCCAGAAAAATAATTTTGGATTTCCGATCAGTGGAAGAATAACTTGTGTTCGTCCTTTTTGACAGAGACTTCAATGCCTTCTTCAGAACTGCATTACGTATTACTTTCGGAAGTTTTTTTTCCTCTAAAACTTGAAATTTGTTTATGCTTTTGGAAAGTTGTTAATGCGTCACGCGTTGGGTACAGACAGTAATGTTGGTATCTCGTGGGCAGTATAACATTTGGACTAAACAGGACGGAACGGAAGACACATCGAAAAGTATTTCGAGATGTTAGACACTTCATCAGTCATTTATTCTCAAGGCTTCTTTTTCATTATCAGCGGCTCACTAGGCAAAATCCATCAGGCCATGATGTTTTCTCACCTACCGTAAGTAACCGTACGCCATTAGTTGCACTATGTCGCCTCCTTCCATTTTACATTTCACGAGCCGACGCGTTTTGAAGTAAAAGTTGAGGCTGCGACTTCCGCGCTCCTTAGCACTCCAACTTAGCATGCTGATTAAGCTGTCGTTCTCGGGTAACTGAAAACCTCATTGCTGCTGCATGGTCAAGCTTGAAGTCTGCACTCGACTGTTACATTAATTAAAGTTAAAAAGCAACTCCCTATAGACAAATGTGCGTTCTTGTTTGTCTAAAGACTGTAGCCTGCTGTGTTTATTCGAAAGGAATGGGGTTATTACTCATCTATTATATAATAGTTGTCAGGTAGTTAATTAAGAGATATCACTTACAATGGTAATTGTGGATTTAATATGGTTGGAAGTTCTTAACATAAAAAGGGACTGAGTTGAATGAGTGAACTTTCCTAATTATCGTATGGATCGAGAAAAAACCTATATGATGGAGTCACCTAATACCAAAAACGTATAGGCCTAGCTAAGTTACAATACGACTTGTGACTTTTTTTACCAAATTTATGTTTGAAAATTGGTGCGCCGAAAAAGTCACAAGTCACAAATACTCTCTTGAAAATTCTGTGAAGCGAAAAGGTCAGTTTGGCATGATTGAAGACCTGGTGGCCAGTCAAGCTTGCGATGGCTTGGATGAACATAGTCCATTGTGCAATTACAAGGTTAATTTGTCATGCCGTACTTCAGTGCTTGTTCTATGTATTCTGTTGAAACACTGCAGTCTATAGTTTCAGTAGATTTTGTGAGTAACCGATATTCATGGCATAGCCCAACACAAGAGCAAAGAAAGAGTGCCAGACTATAAATTGGTATTTCATTCCTCTATGAAGAGTGCCCGATGTTTACCACAATACAATTTTTAGCTGCATAATGTGTTTTAGCTGCGGACAGCAGCTCAAGAAATCGTCGTGTCTCTCCGTAAGTTAGTAACAAACGTTCAGTGACAGCCATGCATGGGTATAAATCAATTCGTCCCTCAGGCCCTGGCAATGGGTATATATCAGCTCCTGCCTCGGGCCTTGGTCCTCTTTTGTGTCACTTTCATGAGCCTCCAGTGAAGGAGGACAGAGTTGCATTATCAAAGTCACTAAGTTCACATTGGGGCGGGCACTGTACTACTACATACGAATTGGGTGTTCCACCAACCATGGAGGTATAACTATAAAAAGCTCCATGCACCAACTGACGTTCAACAAATGGGAAATCCTTTATTTCAAGTGACAGTCACAACCAAGTGATTAATTGTGCATTACAAGAACAGACTTTTACATTTACATGTAGAATACCTATACGCTATATATAGCAGGTCTACAGTTGGTCCGCAGCTTCCGAGATAATTTCGAGCTTGTTCCCTTTGAAACAAGATACGCAGAACGTGTTTGAAGGAATCCTAGGAGGACAAAATGCAAGAATGAACAGTTCCTGATGTGGGTGATTGTGCCTCCTATGCACTTTAAAGGGAATATACATCATTTGCTTTTGCTGTAATTTTCAGAAATGGATGGAATTGGGGGTTGGAAATATAAAGCAAATATAGTTACACTGACTTTTTGGAGGTTTTGGGTTCGAAAATGCTATAAAAACCAAGAAAAACGATCATTTTCCTGTAGTCTGGTTCCCTGACTCCATATAAGAAGAAACAGAGCAGTTTACATACATTGGGGAATTATAAGGTCAGGGAACCAGTCTAGCTGGCTCGTACCCGTTCATAGGTTTGTAATCGATTGCAAACAAGTGCAATGGTCAATTGGGGCTAGTATTTGGAAAAAAAGCCAGTTGTTTCCAACGCTGATCGGCCGATCAGCGTTGGAAATTGATACAAAAATACCACTTTTCTTGAAAATGACAGTATACCAGGTGCCATAATTTTACAGGATGCTTTAGACTGTCATTTACCAACATCCTGTTAAGGTATTTCGCAAAAACTTGGTAGTTTTATTTTCGATGTTTGCAAATGTTGTATATTCCCTTTAAACATGATTCCTAGTTTAGGGTCCACGCCTAGAAAACACAAAATTCTACTTTCGGATGTTCTAGCCCTGTTCCATTGAGTGGGCGTAAGCACGCCTGGGGGTTTTGGTTACCCGAACGCCCCGGTAGCCACGCGCCTGTCTTTTACGGTTCAATTTAGATGTCACTTATTTTGGTTTTATTACCCGGTGATGTAGGGAAATACAGCGGAAGGAGGGGACACTGTCCCTCTTCATGACTGATAAAATCTTAAGCCTCCCTACGCTTGTTTGGTTTTTGTTCGCAGGGGGAGATGATGTCCATTTGACAGGACTCTCTTAAAATGCTCGTGAACCTGCGACGGAGCTTTGATAAATAGCCCCATGCCGTACCTGAGGGTTGTAGGGATGGTAATCAGGGTTACCGCAATACGTGCAGCAATGTATTGCTTGCTTGGGTGTCGTAATTGTAGGCTGCGATGTTACGACATGTCAAAACAAGCGGGGCAAATATGCATTTTTATCATTGGAGATATTTCCACAGGGTTTATTCATAAATGAATGGTTTAAGCGTACACAAAAGCTGCGGTCCTATAGGACCAACCGCCTTTTCTATCAATTCATTTTGGGTTGTGTTCCGTCTCGGTGTTGTTCACGGATACGTTCCCGGCAAGTGTGGGGTTAAATTATAGCTCCGTATCCAACCTTTGCTGAGGATTATTTCACTATTATGATTACCGTCTAGCAGTAGTTTACTGTCAATGCTATCGGCTTCAACGTCAAGAGTCACGCCTGAGCTAGTGATTGCGCCTCCCTGGCTCCAGTCTAAAAATTTCCTCATACAGACAAACAAATAAACCGTGGAGATACCCCCTTGTGTAAACGCCCCAGTGCCAGGCGCCGCCTCAAGTCTGCAGATCCGGCAAAGTTAATTTTTGTAATTGAAAAAATGCGACTTCTCGTGTGGGTTTAAGGCTCAGAGCGGATTAACTGTTGGGCTCGACCGCTGATGTAGTAATGTCCTTAACTGTTGCGACACAATTAGCAGTGGGGCTGACTTCATTCATAGCTACAAAGAATGTACTTGTCTCAGATATCATAGTACATCATAAGTAACATTTTTCCACCTTATTTTTCCCTGGTCTTGATTTCAGGCTAACTTTTTATTAGTCTTTGTGCTTTTAAAATCCTTTTGCGTGTTTTCGGTTCTAAATAAGATTGATCTGATATTGGTTTGAAGTCGTGTTTGTGTTTGTTTCATGGTATGAGTTGTGATTGTAGATGATTGGAAGCAGTCAAACCATCGTTCAATATCCCGGTTGTCTCGTTTTATCTGTATCAATTTTCCGTATTTACCTACCTCGGGCTCGGTTGTTATTATACAAACTCGATATAAACTGCACGAGCCATCTATAACGAGGAAGTTTGTCAGAGTTCGTGCAGTCAATCCATCAGAACACGAAGAAAGATGAGATCGTTAGTGGGATGAGTTGTTTGCATATTGCGGGCGTGGTGTGTGTTGAGCAGTTTTATACAGCGAAACCTAAAACCGTTTTCCATTTGATACCTGATGCAACTGCCGATTGGCATCATACTAGTGTATTTTGGTGTTGAATCAAGAGGTTTCGATTGGTTTTAAAAGCTCTCGTAAAAACCGAGGTCTTTGATGTGAAGTTTCGGTATCGGTTCCTTAATGACATGTAAGGGCGGCAATACATGGTCAATTATTAAAAAAATTAATTAAAAAAATGAAAAATAGAATCGAATCTTTGTTTTGATGCGAAGTTTGCGTAAAAAAAGGAGAAAGTTCTGAAAACTGTCGTTTAATGACATAACTGAGTCTCTCTGAGTGGGAACCTCTTTGCAACACTCACTCGAACCGTTACAAGACTTAATCGATCACTAAAACGCCGTCACTTCGATTCCGACGGAAGCACTTTTGTTCAAATGTATGGGTGTACATGCAGAAAGATCCGACCAAACACCTCCTAATGTCTGTCTGTGTCTGTGGTTCGACCGCAAAGCTGGGGCGCAGTGTCAAAGGGAAGACCTTTGCTCCAATCGCATTATTACTGCAATATGAAATCATAATCTGGTTTTAGAGTATTTAAGAAGCAGTTCGAGCTGACTTTACATCTGTAGTCATCTTCAGCAAGCGTGAGTGGGTGGATGGAGTACAAGGACCAAATCCTTCGATAGTGATTTGTCTTCTTGAGAAAGATCGTTATCACCTTATTTGGACACTGTGTCGATCTCCCTATCTCGCTCCTCTATCCCCTGCGCTGATAGACTATTTCGATGACAGGAGTCTCCCGGCATTAAGGCGCTGTCATGACTCAATCCCCCCCCCCTTCCCTCCATTATATTGCTTCCATGACGGCGAGATTGTCACACAGTGCAATTCCATCTGATTGCATTGCCAAGGCGAACGCGGACCTTATTTAGATTGCCAGTTCCTCTGTGTTATCTTGATAGGTTGTGCCTTCAGGGTTATCTGTCGTTATTACATGTACTAAAAACAAACTTACATCTCCCTTTTCATGATTTACTACGTAAATGAGCCCCCAAGTCGTGTGTTTAGCTTGAGAAGATTTAATCCAATATATACATTTTAATTTGTATTTAATTTGAATACTAATGCATACGATTTTTCTGGTTCTGTTTGAGATTGTTAAGCGAAATGGTTGTAGACACCTTGAATGCATATCACTCAAACCTCCAACTTAGCGATAAGGAATATTGACCACACACTCTTACGGCTGTCATTTATGTCAATAACACAAATGGGACCCCTGCAAATAGAAAGAATGGGGTCAGGCAGGAAAAGACTACTCTTGACGGAGCCCACGAGGACAGTACATGAAAAGAGTCGGTCAAACTACGCATCCCTTGGCACCTGTTTGCTTGCTATCTACCTACGATAGCAGACTAGTATTACCCGGATATGCCTATGATAAATCACATAAGAGTTGTATAGGTCCATAGAAAGCACAGTGCAATATCCTGTCGACGATTGGCGTAACCCGAGCACATAAGGTTCAGAATACCCAGACTGCTCCGTGGACGCAATTGTATCCAGAAATCGTTTTAATTACTAAGACGTGAGTTGCACAATGTCAACTGTGTCAACACATGCCGGCAAGAAATGTGTTTGCTTATGCGTATCAGCATAGATTTTGGTCCTCCACTCGAGTTGTTGGCTGGGTAATTTTGGTTTGGCATTTTTTTATTCCCTCTTGATAACCTTCTCCATCCCGGTGTTGGCATCCCATCGTGGAGAGAGCCAAGCACTTCCAACTTACAGGTCTGACAAAGATTTGCGCAAATACAACTTGATTAAAGATCGACGAACGGCTCAGTATTCGGGTTTAGCTGAACTTTTACGGCTCGAGATTGTGAATTTCGCACTTGATTGGAGATAGTTCGCTCACACTGGAGTACTTTACTGGATTTATTGGCCGTGTAAAAATAGCTCGAAATAATCCACTCTACACATTGATTTTGCGAGAAGATTGTTCCAGTTGTGTCAGTGGTCCATCATCAAATGATCGAGAGCTTTAGTTTCGCTGCAGAAAAAAATCTCTGAAATCGACAGTATAATTACGAAATTGTAATAGTATCCAATCTAATTATTCTTCTCTATATTCCGATATGCGCGAAATGTAGATAACGTTCGTTTCATTTTAAGAAGTTAAGCTTGCAGTTGAGCCTTGATGTATTTTTTTTAATTTCAAATTTCTTAAGGCAGTAACATAAATAATAACTTGTGATTTTCGAAGTACTTTATGCATTTGCAACTAAGTCATACCAAACCGGACTGCGTGTGTTCAAACGAACCCCTATTTGTAGATAGGAGACTTACCAGTATGGTGCGCCTGTACAAATCACTGGCACCCCGTCGTAAATAATACCTTCAGTAGGTATACCGTCACCATGAGAATCTTCTGACTGATTCACCCCAATTAGGCTAATCACACGGGCTGAGAAAACCACATTATAGATCACTCCACTAACGGGCTTTTCGTGCCGACCTGATATTGCAACCGGCTTATAACTATAATCTTGAGACTGGCCAAATTAACCCAGGTCTAATCTCAACTTGTATGAGATAAAGCAACTTGAAGAGTATACACCTGTCAAGAAGTCCAGTCGCAAACAAGAGTACTCTTTCGACTGAGGCTGCAAATTGCGCAGTGATTTATGAGTATCGCTGGGTGCGCGGGATGTTTTCCCACTGGAGATGATTAGTGCATTCCTGGCCAAATACAGAGGCAACAAAATGCGTTAAATTTCGGGTTGAAAAGAGGCAAAGGTCGGCCATTTGTAACCGAGACAGCTATTGCACGTGCTCGATAGAGCAAATACTAGTAGCTCTCATTCATGTGTATGCACAGATCCTACCATCACTAAGGAAACACATTTGAAATTAACAGCTACATTTTTATCCGGCAAAAGAGTCTGATTTCCACTATCGTGTATTACCAAAGAGAAAATAAAGGGACGTGTCACGTGGTGTTTGTCTTAACACACAGTAATATAATAGTGCCAGTCAGTCGTGATATATGTCCTTGACTCTATACTGTTGCAATATTTGGCACAAAACAAAAAAGAGACTGTAAACTTATTAGACAAAGTCGGTTTATACAGAACATATCGAAAACAAACTTGTAAAAAGTGAAGCTCAATAGACAGCTATGAGGAAGGATGCCTCCATGTAGACACCAATCGATCTTCGTTCATCGGGAAGCCAGAGATCTACCTGTTGTACTTAAGTGTTGTTTTGACAGGACTGTTTTCTTTTCCTTTCTTTCCGTTCTGCAGTTGTGGTCATGTGTGCATCGGGAGACTCCATCCGCAAAATCATGCTAGCTGCCCACGAGCTGGGCATGACCAACGGGGAGTACGCCTTCTTCAACATCTTCCTCTTCGACAGCAAGTACTTCGGGGACGTCAGCTGGGAGCGTGGTGACAAGAATGACGCTGCTGCCAAGGAGGCTTACCGATCCCTGATGACCTTCACCTTGCGTAAGCCAGAGACGCCTCAGTTTAAAGCCTTCGCCACCCAGGTCAAGGAGCGGGCTTTGAAGCAGTACAACTTCAGCTTTGATGCACTTGGAGAAGAGGTAAAGATAATTCCCTTGAGAAAGCAATACCTTTCTGCCATTCCACACATACTCATCTCAAGCTTTCGATTCATAAATGGCCAAATTTCATGGATCTGGCTAAGCGAAGAATCTCCCAATTACTGCAGAAAGTGCTGCGCTTAACGGTCAGCGTGTGTGCATTCCCCGCGAGGTTCACGCAGACTTAAAAGCGTTAAGCACAAACATAATCATATTTTGGTAAGCTGTACCATGAACCTAGCGTTAGCCGAGCCTTTAATAAAGAATTTGAAAGGCATGGTTCTACATCATTAGTGGGTAGTATTCCACCAACGCCTAAAGCGCAAGGAATAAGTGTTAAACCTGCGTCAAAAAGAGTAAAAATATATATCCAGTTTCCGCTGCCGAAACAAAATCCATCTTGAATCATATATGTGTTTATCAGCCGAGATGGTAGGTTTTTTTCCCTGATTTAAGTGGGTTGTCACTGTACCTGGCAATTCAGTTACTGTTGTGTTATCTGTTTCAGTGGGTGGTTGTTTGCAGAAAAAAGTCAAAAATATTTTCCATTCTTTCATTACATGAACAACGAGAGACCGCTTTTCATTATGATCTTGTAAAAGCTGTAAATTAAAAGAAATAAATTTTTTTTTAACATACTCGGTGTTGCTTTAACAATAGTACGATATACAAAGAATACATTGTGTTGTTGGTATTTCTTGCACGGGGATAGCTACTGAAGTGTCCTTCCTTCGAACAAAATTTAATCGCCTGTGAAGAGCAACATGTTGCTGGTAGATTAGCTGTTCATTTTTCACCAAAAGCAAATTTCAACTTGCACAGGCAGTCACTCGAGCAGAAAGGCCTTGTAACGAACAGAACTAGTGGTATGAAAGTACATTCCAAGTTAATGACATTTCTAAAAACAAACTCTGAAATTGAATGCTTTACCATAATTGGTCACACGTCTGTAGTTTGCTGCAGGAAGACCTGATGGTTTTTCATTCAATAAGCGGGGATTACTTTCTCTCCTATTGAGTTCGTAATATTTTTGCTATTCTACAGTCTACACCCATGTCGCTGATAATTTATTAGCTTTTATTCATCAGCCACTTTTGTTGTGCTAATCCATGCCATTATTTTGTTTGGTGTATTTCCAGTAAAAATAAAATATTAATACCAATATGCACTTGCTTCTACGAGAACAGGAATACCTTTTTAAGGTTTAACTTATAAATTGTAACTGTTTTTATGTATTTTTTAGTTATGGTTATGCATAATACAATTTTTATACTTTCACTTGATTTTAAAAGGTTAGCTTACCCTGGTTTTTTCTTTATTAGTATTTCGTGTCTATTAAAAAGTAACTTATTTAACAGCATGGTTTGGGGCATACTCTAGTGCGAAGCAGAGCAGCTTATGTCCTTGGGCATTATGGGTAATACGCTTCAAACAAACGTGGATGAAGCAGATCACCCATTGGCTAAGTATGGGGTTTTTTTATGATGGAACGCACATAATTAATGCATTGCCATATTAAAATTTTAGCCGACAAGCGGCTTAACCGAGGGACAAGACAAGCCCGTGACAGGCGTCGGATTCCTCGCAAAGCTAAAGAAGAACGAGGATTTCGATTCCCATTGACGCTTAAGGCCGAAAGAATCTTCTTTGGTATGGTGAATGGCTTAAGGTGAAACTGGGTCGCATGTGGCATCGACAAGCTGATGTTGACCTACCCGTTGCTCAGCAGCTTCTTCAGTTATGTAAAGCGGCATGCCTTATTAGAGGCCCTGAATCTCCGTGACAAACCAAGAAGATGCCTTGCCCCAAGGGTGGGTAAATCTAGAAGGGATGTAGTGAAAGGTGGTACAGGTGGTGCGGCGCAACCGATTCCCAATCTGGATGTAGGGCCCACTTTCAGTCAGCGGTATTTGGGCTGGATTGGGACGGACAATGGTCCTGGCCTGGACGTGGATTCGATTTCCTCTTTCATATCGGCTCAAATATTCAGTTACAGGTCAAATAGTTTGGCATTTTTGAACCATCATATCAATCATGATGCAAAAGAACGATCGAAGCTGTCTCATGTAGGTCGACATTCTGTTGATCAAAAAAAAACTGAGAGCCGGGAACAGGTCATTCGGTTTCACTTAGACATCCGGGGCTTTATTTATATAGATATTCCACGGCCTGACGTTGGTCTAAATATCTTCATGTTCCTTCTAATTTGATTCTGTATACCCAGGCTTTTATTGCCATGCTGATATTTAATAATCTTTTCAAAACTCTGTGGAATAATTTGTTTCTATAAATTTTAATATATGTGAGCGCAGCAATGAATGTTTCATTCTTAAGAAGTCAAAACTCCATCATAGCTCAGGTTTAAATGACAGGTGCAATGTAATATTTTCAAAGCAGTTCTCGAAAATGCACCTTTGTGTCCCATTCAACCTTATATCAGTTTTTGTTTTGCCATTTTTGAAGGGTATTTTGGTGCCTTTTTGTTTATTTGCTGCTGCAAATTTACATATTCAACAGCAAATCGTGATGTCATTCCGGGCAGAATGTTACAGCTTTTTCAGCACAGAAAGTTGCTAGAATGTTGGGTACTTGCTGTCATAAATTTTCTTTTCTTTGGTGATTCGTTGATGTGTAAGTACATGGCAGTTAGCCAATGAGCAACCCTTTCTCACAAATGTTTTCAATTAGCAAATGTTGGGTTAACAATGAGAACAGAAAAACCCCTCAACCGAACAGTGTCTTCCTGAAATGACATCACAGCAACAGCGACATCAGTTGTCCGAAAAAGCATTGACATTTTGAAATGTTTGAAGAAGTGCATTTCTCAATGAAATTAACCAAAAAGGGATGTCAGATAGTTTCCAAACTAGATAATTCCACAAAATGTGATCCTAAGAAAATAGGCACCATATGGGCCATTTAGTTACAAAGATACTGTAATTTGTGGTTTAGACTTGGTTGGGTTAGGGAAATGACTGTGTACTTATAATTTGTTTCAAATTCCTACATTTAATAAGTATCAAAATAATGTCAAAATAATGATGAATCAAACATTGAATTCCTTTTTATATATTGATTGCATCAAACACGCCAGTTCCTAAATTTGCTCTTATATTTCTGAGATATTTATACGTGTATATGAAATGTATAACAATGATGTTTATGTCACAGATTGAGAGGTTTCTTAATGTAATTACCTCAAAATCAATGCAAAGTGACTCTTCAAAATTGATACTACTCCTTGGTACTACTCTTACAGTGGTCGTATTTAAATGAAGTTAAATGGAAGCGCACGACAAATATAGCAGCTCATTGAAGGAGGGACACTAAATTAAACGCATAATTGGGTTGAATTTATTTAAAGGGCTCATGCGATGTAATTGTTTTAATGATATCCTTGAAATGCACCTTTGTGTCCCATTTAACCTAATTTTCAATTTCTGTTTTGCCGCTTTGAAGGGTATTTTGGTGCCTTTTTGGTTTTTATGCTAATGCCAATTTCCATATTCATCACCAAAACTGTGATGTCATTCCAGGCCAAACCTCAATGTAACTGCTATTTCAGCACACAAAAAAGTTGCTAGAATGTTGGATATTTTGCTGTCGTATTTTTTTCTTAGGTGATTCGTTGTTGTGTAAGTACATGGCAGTAAGCCAATGAACAACCCTTTCTCACAAATGTTTTCAATGAGCAAATTTTTGGTTCACAGAAAACCCCTAAACTGAACAGTGTCTTTCTGAAATGACATTGTACGAACAGCGTCCTCAATTGTCCGGAAAAGCATGGACAATTTTAAATGTTCGAAGAAGACTTTTCAATGAAATTAACCAAAAAGAGAAGTCAAAAAGTTTTCATACATTTAAGAGAAGTAGAAAGTTGCACAAAATGTGTTCCTAAGAACAATATCGCGTGCACCCTTTATTGGTAAAAAAAAAAAAAAAAAAAAGTTGAAGAGATGAAACACACCTGAAGTTGTATGCATTTAATATTTTTCCCTGTAAAAAGTTAAAGTACATTAGACATTTAAATGCCAAGAAACCCATCCATGGTGTGTTTATGATCACAGACAGTCTATGGCTTCATCATGAGAATCAGACATTGCAAAATTTGCAGAATGCGTTCCCCCGAGCACACGTACATAGTTCGATTAGCTTTTACTGCCTCCGAGTTGCGGAAGTCTCGATGTTGATGTCAAAATCAATCGGTTTTAAAGCTGTGGCCTTTTTCAGTAAATTTACAAAGTTAACCATTGCCAAAATACGTGTCGACTTTTGCTGTCCTTTTGCTTAACATTCCGTATATAATGCCTCTTATTTAATCTCTAAAGTGTTTCGTCATTTCTGCACATGGAATGATTTCAGATGCCCATTTATTATCAAAGGTTGCGTTGTTTTGCCAGATTATTCTCCAGCCGTGTCCTTGCAAAACATCCAAAGCTGGTCATATATAGGACGTGACCTAATGGTTTATGCAGTGTTCAGTTGAGGGAGAAGTTGACAAGCTTCTTCCCAATGTTAGGACTTCACATTTCCAGGACACAAACTTCCGAGGAAAGGCGATGACGGCTCCAGCTGCTGGCTTATCAGTTCCAAGTGGCCAGTTGACCATGGCAAACTCGGAGATCGAATGGTAAGACGTCTGGACTGGAAAGCGGAAGGTCGTTGGTTCGAGACCCATCCGAATTAGCGATGGTCTTTATTTATGTCCACTTTTTAATAACATTTGTTTTGTCGCTTCATTAAAGAAACGATCGAGCGGGCTCTTTTATAACACCTATTAAGCAAGCGATATTTGTTTTGCATGCGCGGCTTCGTTTTTGTTTCAAACAGTGGACGTTTTAACATTATGCCTAATGGCGCCATTGGTACAATGAACACTGATGTTGTTTGCGCTCAACACAGTCTTGCCTCCAGTAAGGATTCTTCATGGTTGGTTGCCATGGTGACGGTAACCAGGCGCTTTCATGATTTCCCGCCGTTTGCCTTGTCGGCGCTCTCAGCTGGGGATACGTCTCTTCTCCCCTTGGCTATTTCTTTCTTGTCTGCTTGCCCGCACGCCAAGCATGCGGCATAGATGCATGCAGCATTACGGAACCTCCTTGGGGATAGTTGAGATGGTTAATTAATTCTGAACGTCGGGTTGATCTTCCAGAGATAATGCGATTCAGCCGAGTGGAAGATGTTACTGTTGGCAATATTGAAGATGGAGTTTTCTCTATCACACCAACTTTTGGTGGGTTTTTCAATGATGGTCGCTCAACACAGTGGAATGCCCTGGCTGAACTTTCAGCAGTCTCGATGTCAGAAGTGGGCCTATACAGTTGATTTATCATAGCTACAGAGCGACCTCGAACCAATAATAAAGAAAACTCATGAACCTATGAAGGCATTATAGTTGCAATTCATCATTATCGATAGTAGCTTTAACTTTGGTCCGAGGATGCGGTCACTGATGGACTGCAATGGCCTCATTTTGTTAAGGGTTTCAAAACAACAGAAAACGTATTTTTGCCTTTCCAAAATTCTGAACGATGGGAAGCAGGCCGTGGTTGGGGGCGTGCCCCCTCCCCCTGTCCGTTTTCCTTCACTGAAATGTTGAGATACACCAGCTGCTCCAACGATAATTCCTCTGATAATTAGGTTTTTACTACAAAACAAATTTCTTCTAATACGTTTAACAAAAGGGATACAATCCATTGTGTGTGACTTACTTTTTATATACATTTGTAAATCAATTTTTATCGATTTTTAACGACGGTTTTAGTTATTCCCTTTTCATTTGACAATTTTACATCTATTGTGTAGATAATACGCTCTTTTAACGCTCATTTATATAAAAGAAACTTTTATCGGCTCATTCTTGTTCACAAGTGTTTGATGAAAGGAAAACCTGCAGCAGTTAACAGTTGTAATGCACTTCAAACACGCAAATCAATTTTGACAAATGGTCAGTAAACAAATGAATCGGTGAGAGGACGGCAACAGCTGGACAAACAAAATGAAGGGTTTTGCATTATTCATCAAAGGTATCTCTGCACCGAGTTTGACATATTATAATGCAGTCAATATTAGGTCTGGTTTGATATAATTATGGAAGTACTGCGCGTTCTGATGTTGAAAGTGGGTAGGCCTTCATGGACCCGGATAATACGTCGTCCGGAAACCGGAATGTGTAGGTCCTATCTAGTTAATAATTCGGTACCTTTGGGAACGAATCATGCGTAAAAAGAGCGTGAAAGTGTACCAGTCAAGTTGAAGGTGGGTTTTATTCTCCCGCGAGATTCGCTTCGCATTCACGTGAAATGTTAACTGGTTTACAGCTGGTATAGCATAATAGTTCTGTGTACCTGCGTCTGACGTGCGATAAGAGTGATTGACGATTTCCTCTAACGTTATCATCGTCCATTGTCCGCTTTTCCTGATATCGTCAAGCTGCAGAGTCCCCTTTTGTGGGCGGTGTTGTTATGCAAATGACGTTATATTTCTGTTGTGGCGGTTTGAACAGAAGTCGGTTTGATTAAAAAAAAAAGGGGAGATTATCGGAAAACATTCATTTTATGAAAAGCGGGTGTTTTTTTTAATCTTAGGCCTACATGTAGCGGAGCAAACGGTAATGCCCAGTGCTGTAATGCATACGTTTCGTTGTAAAGATCGTTTTTGGAGAAAAAAAAATGCTTTGAAAAAATATTTTAAAATGGTTTAAACAAGTTGTGTTATCTGGCATGCTCTGGGGTTAATGATTATGAATATACGTAAGTTACATTGGGGCTTGCTGGAATTAAAGATGTACTGTGCATCCAATTGCCAGCAACAACTAATGAACTAAACAGGCTAAAAAAACGTAAATTTCAACCTTGTGTTCATGTATATATAATATTTCTACTTTTTACCTTCTTTCAACTATTTTCATTTCGTGGTAAACGCTTGTTAAAGCCCAAAACCGACGCATAATGCAAAAAATTGTCACTTTCGACCAAAGAAATTGGCCCATGTTAAGTTGAATTATTACTTTACAATTTCGAATTATTGGCTGCAAGACAATGATACCCGTTCTCGCGGGGTACGCTGGTTCCCGCCTCACAATTAGTATGTATAATATACGGACCGGGAGCCAGTCTGCTCGCAAAGCGGATCTGTTTGTGCCCAAAACAAACAAACGAAACGGTGGGTGGCCGCAAAAAATTTACACTTTTTTCAGACGCAGATTTCTCAAAATTGGGGAGACATAGCCTATTGTAATTTGTTGAACATATTCCTAATCTACAAGATTACTGTGTCATATGGTGAAAATGGCATTGAAAGTAAAGCCTAAATTAAGAAATGACGGCCATTTACAGAGAAACGGTCAAAAACCATTTTGTCCGATCCACAATTACTCCACATGCAAGTCTATGAAACTTGGTCAAAACAATAGCACTCAGTGCACAAAGAACTGCCATAACGATGACCACACATGTATCTCATACACGCTTGTGGACAAACTGGTTTTTGACCATCTTTATGTAAATGGCCGTCATTTCTTAATTAAGGCTTTATTTTCAATGCCATTTTCACATATGCCACCATATGTGCCACCTTGTGGTTTAGGAATATCTTAAAGCAATTTCAATGTGTCTCCCAAATTTTGAGAAATCTGCTTCTGAAAAAGTGAAGACTTTTTGGGGGCCACTCTGTAGTGGGAGATTGGACGTACTGCTCGGGTCATTTGTCATGATTTGTGGCCAATTAATCGTAATACGGTGGCGTCAGCTGTGCCGGTTATAATAGATGATTAGCCCGCAGTTTGCAGGTATTTTTCATATCTGGAAATCCTGCCATGCATAGCGGTTGCGGTGTCTGATAGCAGTCATGTCCATCGTATGTACGTGTTTTGGACTTTTGTTTCAGATTAGAGCTTCCATCAAGACAGTCTATACTTCCTTGTTTCCGAACGATTTGTTGATCAGAATTCAGAAGTAAATTAATTTGTCATTTAGAGAATCAAAATTAGACTTAAAATAACATTCTGTCCCTTTGCGTTGTAATATGACAGAGAAATCTGGTTAAATTGTAATTGTTATACGGTGTGTTTAAAAATGATAGAGTACTCCAGTTTGCCAACCTGTTGAATTCTGTTATGTGTTGTGTTATAATCATCATGGTATTCATATGCAAGCATGTTTACACTGTACAGCGTTTATATATGCACCATTTTTGTTCTTCGGTAAAGTAGACCAGCCATAACGTGTTTAATGAAGTGACGAGCGATCTTGAAGCAATAAGCATTCATGATTGAATAACCAAATTTTATTTGGCACGCGCAGATGGTTGATCAGCGCCTGGCCTTGTTTCCATATGTTCACGCACATACACTTGCACTTTATTTCTTACACGGCGTTTAAAAAGTGATCATCTTAATTGAAACATCGAACTAAATAGTCTACAAGACTGTCTTCTACTTTAATGACGTCCACTTCGTCCATTAGGATGTTGCAAACCTTATTGTACTTGCACCAGCTGTAGCGTTCGTTGCGCTTGATAAGCATCCGTCTGTCTGCTGTATTTTTATTTTTCAAGTTATTGATGAATATCTTATGGCGCACTTGGATTTTATACGCCCGAATTAGTAACACGTGTCTCAGCGTACGTCTTATCATAGAAAGCGTTCAGCATTCATGAGTCCTCACAGATTAGAATGTTTCATGTAAGGAGGATCGATACATTTTGACATGTCCGAATGATATGGTTTGGTCGTAGTCGTATCTGTCCTCGCGGTGTTGACAAATTAAGAAATTGCTTCGCCCAACCGAAACTAACCCTTATCTTATGACGCCAGTACAGCCGTATCCACTTTGTCGAGATTTGCTTTCCTTCCTTGATAACAGATGTCCCAGATATGGTCCAGGAATAAATTCTAATAATAAAATAGAAGAACCCTTGCAATTCGCAGCGGAAGCTTCTAATATAGACTTCATTTGAGTGACGAATAACACGAGAACAACATGCACATGTGGCACCTGCTTCTTAATGTCAGTAGATCGTATTGGCGAGGACGCCATTTTAGATTGTGCTCCCAGAATCTCTCTTATAAATTGTAAACTGTTGATTGGGATGGTGCCAGACTGTTTTATGATTGGAGTGCTTACCAAGCCTTGCTGTCTTTTTTTTTAAATGTGGCTTAAAACATTAGGGTATGTTTAATCACAAACTTTAAATTATTCATCAGAGCAGACTGGTATTAATTTCTTAACGAAAATGTATTTCATTGCTTTCATTTCTACTCCCAAGTTCCAAAAAAATAAGAGTTTACCTCACTTTCAATTTAATATGGCCGACTCGTGAATATAGTCTATTGGTTTGAGCTGCCGATAGGGTTACTTGCTGTAAGTCATATACCAAAGCACATCATAGAAATATACACCAAATTATCTGATTTGCTTAGAATTTATAGAAGTAAAGCTTTTTATTCGTTCAAAAAAAAATTTCTTTTTGGGGAGGGACCTCTGTAGGCCGGATGTAATTTAAAACTAGGGCTATTAAAATTTAACAGCAGGAAAATATACATCCAACAGACGTGCATATAGTTTTGTCATAGCAAGATATTTCAAGGGAACTCGTTTGAGAAAAATTGTTCTTTTTGGGGAGGGACCTCTGTAGGCCGGATGTAATTTAAAACTAGGGCTATTAAAATTTAACAGCAGGAAAACATTACATCCAACAGACGTGTATATAGTTTTGTCATAGCAAGGTATTTCAAGGGAACTCGTTTGAGAAAAATCCCTGAACACAGCAACACCTGAGTGTCGTATTATATACACTGCTTAGAATGTATTTTTCTCAATTTCTGGTGTAAGTTTGGGGTTGCAATTCTTGAACTGTTTGGCTGTGCGGACTTGGCCTATTTGTGTGGGGTTTTTTTTCTTTCTATTACTTTCTTGATTTATGAGCTTCTTTGAGTATTCTGTTTACCCAGACTCTAATGCCTAACTAATCCGGTTTATCATTTGAAAAAGAAGCATGTTGTGTCAGGAAGCGCCAGCCGCAACTTAAACCAGATCCTCAAGGGAAGAAGCGTGAATAGACGTTATCTGGGGCAACGTGTTTTGAAAGTGATTATGCATTGTGCATCATTTTCGTGGCTAACATCATAGTAGACTGTTTCCCGCCCCCTTAAAATATGGGGACTGGTAATTGGATCACCTCTGCGCGCGCATCATAATTGTTTATTTTTGTTAAAATCATTGTTTAGCTATGTGCATGGACGGTGATTGAACACACGATTATCAAAAAACTCACTCTTACCGCAAAAAGTACGCAAATCATCATTGTCTCCATGAAGTTATCTTTCAAGCATTTCAATTGCTAAAGTTTTAAATACTGATTAGTAATTTCTCTCTCTTTATTGATGCTTGTCGGAGACACTTTCGAATTCAGCAAATCGAAGCTCATCACCTCCGAAATTGTACGTCATGTGATGTGCACGTCATGCATACATTTGCATACATTAGGAGGGATGCCTCCTGATGTATGGAAGATTCACCGCTAGCTACTGTTCCCAATTTTTGAAGTCCGAAGCGGACAATGCGGTCAGGAAACCAGACTTACATCAAAGGTGACAGGGAAACGGAAAAGATTGGAGGGCAAAGCATTGGGGGATGGGAAGGGAAAATTACATATTGTCCCATGGGGATCTACCCGATGTTCCCCCAATACCTATGTGTCCCAATACCTATGTTTCCCAAATCCGTAGGGTTTATAGGGTTAGGGTAGGATTGGGGTGAGGGTTAGGGTTAGGGCCTAGATGGTTAGGGTTAAGGTTAGGGTTGGGGAACATAGGTATTGGGGAACATATAGGTATGCACCCGTGCCACGTGTAAGGCTTTCAGATACATGTTTCAGATTGAGACGTATACAACACTTCCCCCTTATTTTTCTGCATGCTCTGCAATAAATTAACAACGATTTTCTAAAGGGCTTATCGAATCGAAACTTCATTTCACGAATGAACGCCGACTGGTTGTTAAATTAGAATATAGATTAGATTATGGCATGACAGTGCTTTAATTGGAGAGCTTCTTTTGTGATATGCGTGACTGTGATTGTAGCCTATTCATAATGTATAACGACCAATTTCAAAGTACCGAAGCTATCACTATTCACTAAATGCCCGGGGTGACGTCGCACTGTCTGCCAATTAACCTAAATATACATATGTTCTTCTAACTTCAAAATCCCGCAATTTTAAAACCATTATTTAATGAACAACGGAAATATTTATTAATTTGTAACATTTATGAAAATAATCCATATATTTACCAAACGCTAATATAGGGACGATATTAAACTGTTCTGAGCAATTACTAAGGCCATCAGCCTGGGGGTTTGGTCAGTATCAAATCAGGGCATAAATGATTATAGTGCAGATGCACTATGCTTGAGTGGTAACAAGCATTTTGATGGACATTTTGAAAGAATAGGTGATAACACCCAAAAAGCTGCCACCGCTGCAATGCTGTCACCTATTTTCCAACTCTGGAGGTGTATACCTTACCAAAAATGGCTGTGACGATTATTCAACTCATTTGATACCGGTGGCCAAGCTTTTGGACCGAGGCTGGTGGCCTTACTGCCGTCTCGCGTGGTAACTTGGATATTGTTTCGATTTATTTTTTTAAGTGACTCCGGTGAATATGATACACTCGTCCTATCTAATATTTGTTTTGAATTTTAACTTTAAACAGTCAAAGCATCATGTTTCCAGTCGATATTTCTGTAAACCAATTTGAAAATAACTATACTTTTCTTGCTTCGGGGACATATCCCCTCCCCCAATCCCCCCCCCCCCCCCCCGGATCGCTGACCTTGGTAACAAAGAATGCGGGAATAACCTGTCGATATTCGCAGTGCTTCGTGGATATGGATGATGAGCAAGCAATGCAGTTTCTATATAATTGTTTTCCAAAATTAAATGAGGCATCAATTCACGTATTATTGCACAACATATAAGAAATGTAATGCGCCTTTCAAATGTCCCCCCCCCCCCACTGCCCCAGGTCCGATGCCGGGATTTGGTCACGTTCTTCATGCCCAAGGGTCTGGATTTTGGTCACTCAAATTACATTGGTAACATTGTCGTACTACATGGAAAGGCAATCACTAGTGCGCCCCACGTATGTATGTCGGGGCATGGTCGGGGACTGTCACTTAGATTTTGCCCGAGGGGTGGGGATTTTGTCACCTCAATAGTGACAATCCCCACGTATTAGTTGGGGCAGCCCGGGGGAGGGGTGGGGGAAACAATTGATAGGCGCATAATAGTTGTAAATAAAATTCAAATTTTAACTTTAGAAGGAAAAAAGACATTAGCTTGATATTTCTTTAAAGGTATCAGTCATCAAGCACAAGGGAACGATTGTGATTGGTCAGTGTTGGAGGCGTGAGCTTGAAATCTAGATTCTGATTGGCCAGTATTGGCAGGGACATAGTCTAGGATTCATAAAACTTATATCCAAAAAGGGATTCCTCAAAACGTTTTTTTTTTTCAATCTGATAAGCTTTAAAATTGTTTAAAGTAATTATATTTTAAAACCAGTGCAACAGTGTGTGAAAAGAGGATCAACAAACCAATACCAATCAAAGCAACCATTACCAGCGGCCAAGCAATTTGTCCCTTCCGAACAGGCACATATTAACGGGCACTGCACAAGTGTACTTAACTCCCTCGGTTGCAATATTGCTTAGTTCTCAATGACATTTTATATCTCCCTTAGGCCTAGTCTTTTTTAGTGACTAATATAAACATTTGTATAAATGGTATTAAACTGATTATGACGCTGTACATTGAAGTACTTGCCCAAACGAATGCGAAATCGGCTTAATGCCCTAATCCCTCAAAAGGTTAAATCAGTTTAAGGAGAACATGAACATTGAAAGTATCCAAATGTCAGTGAACTGAGACGCTGGAAATAGCTGAAATTCAAAGTGATACACCGTTGGGATTACCGATGATGGTAATGATACAGTTTGGGGTTCGGCCTGCTGTTCTGGGGCGATCGAAGGCCGAACATGTTCATGGATGCAAATCTTATCAGTCTTAGCAAGGACATGCATGGGACTTTTTACTTAATCTAGATTGAGAGCTAAAGTGATTTTAAGGATAAATGTATCCGCTGGAGTTCTATGTCGTCTGTGTAAAAAAGTATCCCTACGATAATTCCTATTTTAAAAAAAGTAATTGTGGTCTCTGTCTAAGCCGGAAAGTTTTCATGACTCAGATGACCGTTAGCCTTTCCGATGTCTAATATACAGAAGAGAGTCAGAGTACGACCGTCGATGTTTGTCTTCAGGCTTGTTTACTTGCTGGAGAGTTGAGTGTCCTTCTGTGTGGCTTACATAAGCTGCTCATTGAAAGATATTCGGGATTGTAGTTTGATTGGGGACCTCACTGTTTTGCATGCTTCGTCATTTCCTTCGATGTTCTGAGAAAAACATTCGAACTAAGGAACTACTGAAATCGGCATTCGAAACCCGAGTAAAGCTTTCTCAGTTGATCCGCTGGTGAAACGTCTGAGCCTCCGCTGTGCGCCTCCTACAGAGGGAGAAAGTCCCTTTGATTGCAAAGTGGAGAAGCGTTTGTTGCTAACAACTGTCTCTAAGGCACTTTCATATTGTAAGGACTGTTTTTAATCTTTACTGGAATTGTGTAGGATTTGAATTGACAGGTCATAGAAACCTGCCCCCATTTTTTCTCTTATGTGCCATGCTCCACTTTTTATGCCATGTCACTCTCGGAATGACCTCTATAATTTGTGAACTTCTGAATAATTATGTTACATAGATCTCCCGGCTATTTTAAAACTTTTCCATTCCAATTCACCACTTCCAATATTCAAATTCGTCCGAGAACATTTTTACATGCTTTTAGTCAAATCAATTTAGTCATTTATCATTCAATTTCAAAGTTTGGTCAACTTATTTAAGTGTTTGGTCAAGAGAATTCGTCGATTCAGATTGAATTCGTCTCAGCATTTCAGAAATCGAATTCGTCTGGTATCAATCAATTTAAAACGTATGCTCAGTAAATTAGTCTGCATTAGTCTTTGTAAATTAGTCATTGCTAAAGCATTTCCCTTGTCCTCGAGCAAAATTAATTCAGCACATTCGTCCGTATGATGTTTTCAGAACAAGTAGGTGTGCTTAACCCTAAAAGGGCCGGGGCGGATTGCGCCCCCTCCCCGCACTTTTTTTCGCAATATTTTCGCCAATTGCGCGTTTCTCGCTGTGAGCTTTCATAACTTTCTAGCTTCAAGTTTGGCGCACGTTTTGATACCAACTGTATGAAAAATAAAGTCACCGAGCTAGTGCGCGACATTATTTGAGGCTGCGCGCCACCGAAATTGCACTTTCTCATATACGATACTTTATAGATAGTACAGCTTGCTGAACGAATGAAACAAGTGTTAAATTAAAATGAAAGAAGGAAACGTCAAAAACTACGATGACCATTAGCTCCCAGTCTAACATTTGTGTGTGCCCAAAACTGAGTCTAACGTATTTTTAAAACGATAATCAAAAGAAACAAACAACAAAGTTATGAAAAAATAAGGAGCTAAAAAAAAGTGGATAAATACTGTTATCAGCGGCCTGTATGTCTCCTACTGAAGATGTCATATAGTGAAGTATGACGAAATTGAAAAAAATTGTTATAAAATTGTGTGGCATATTAAGACGAATTTGTTTTCTGAATGACACGGTTCGGCGTAGAAGAGACGAAATCGAATACTCCTGGACGAATGTCTGTGCTCATTGAGCAGTTTTAATTTTCTTGAACTAAAATTGAAACTGTATCAAAAAGGACAAAATTAAACATTGAAAGTGCACTTTCGATTTTGCTGGACGAATTTGAATAGGCCTATTAGAATTGGACAGAAAATAGCCGGGAAAACCTAAATAGTACAATTCGAGACAGTATAGGTTGTGACTTAACGTTTGTCGGCTGATTGACTGCCAAGTAAGTACAAGCGAAATTAAACAATAAAAAAAAACAGATAGAAGTGGCCTCAGAAAACGTTTTGGCAACTTCCGTAATCAAATAGTCGTGACAATAAAGTTTCTGTAAAGATTGTATCCCTTTTAGACCATGCACATTGGAATTTAAAAATATGTAGTTTTAAGGGGAAATTTCACTAATGAGTGATGTTTAAAGACATTATATTCACCATCCGTGTAAATACCAGTAACTCTGATTGCTGTCTGGAATTGAGCACAATATCGTTGCAAAATTTACGGGTAGGCAACCGGACACCAGAAGAGACGAGTCCATATAACGGTGACGATCTTTGCATTAAGGGAGCGTAAGACACCAGACTAAGATCTTAAGTACAGGCGCTACAAGGTTGAGTCTGATTCTGAGGTCAATGACTTCTTGTGTATTATGCTCGTGCAAAACTGCCGTCGTGCGCGCTACAGTTATTCACAATGTTTGTTTCCCTGGTCACGTCCGTTGCTAATAACGCTTGCTGCGTAGAGGTGACAATTCTTGCACCGAGACCTTTTCCCCCTAATTTGTTTTCCAAATATACATGTGAAAGAACCCTTTCAGAGCCATAGGTGTTATTGTGGTGAAATACGAGGACTTCAATCGCTATAAGAGATTACTCGCTTCCTGCATTTTGATATGGATTCCGTGCGGACGATACTGTGATTTTGTTTCGTAATTCGTTTCTAAATCGGGAAGTAAAAAAAAAAATGCTTCTAAAAAATAATGTTTTAACCGTTTGGGATATTTATTTCGTTTGGTAAACCACAATGTTTTTTGGCGATAATCAAAATGGCCTAATGTAAAAGGTAGAAAAAACAACAGAGCAGTAACTGATATTATCGTCAGTTGCGACTTGCAGGCAAGCGCAAGCCCCCATCGGTACTATTTTCGTCCTCAGTTTTGTCACTGCGAATGGAAAAAAAGTCTTCCGATATATTATTGAGAACACTGTCGTATTGGGCTTCATAACAATGCATGACGCGATTGCTGCCTTCCAGTCGCATTGTTCCAAGGCTATCGCCCAACGAAACAATCAAAAAATAAATCAGGATCCTCGAGCCTCTTGTATGATAAAAAGCAGAGTAAGACGTATAATAGAACAACCATAAAGGGAAGATAACAGGGTTTTTTTCTCCTCCATGGAAAAACCTTAATCATCAAATTTAGTTATAAATATATAAAATGTACCAAAGTATGTGTACTACAAGAGGAATAGCTGGGTGCCGCCTTTTTGTTAAGATAACCAGGTTTTGGAAAGGTTATCCTAAAAAATGATTGGAAAATCACTTTTTCTGGGATGAAAATGCCTGCTATATATACACGTCATGTGGAAATCAGAATACTGTACATAAGACCAAAGAAATATGGCCCGAAAACCCATCCAAGAACCCCGCCGATGACTGGTTTATCTTTGTTTTTTATCCCCAGGTCAACACCTTTGTTGGGGCCTTTCACGATGCCGTCATCCTATACGCCTTGGCACTGAACGAGACCCTGGAAGCTGGTGAGAACCCTCGCGACGGACAGGCGCTTACTCACCGGATGTGGAACAGGACTTTCGAAGGTAAAAACTGCTCCCTTGTAAACCTGGCCCCGCCCTGATGTCATACATTATTTTACCCTGGAAACCAGGGAAAACATTGAAAACGAGTTACCAATTTTTTTTCGGATAGGGAAAAGTCAGAGAAATTTGGAAAAACACCAACAATTCAGGGAATTTGAAAGTGACCCAGAAGGGAAAGGTTTTTGCCGGTTTGGCGTTTGTGCCATGTGTCCAAGCTTTGGCCTTTGACTGGCTTTGTAGTGTTTATGCAGTGTGAATATTAAACGACTCTCCAGACAATAACAAGTGGCTATGTACCTCGTGACTATACCTAGCAACCTCGTTGAAGTACATATAATTCTCATGGAATTTTGGGAGTTTCTCAGGGAAATATAAGGGGAAACTCTGGAAATGGACTCATAATGTGCTGGGAACCCTGCTTAGACCCAAGCACATAATTTATATTGAAGCCCTTTTTCTTTTTAACAATTGTTGACTGGTGTGATGTGGGATAAGACGTTTTGAACACCCGAGGGGCGCATAGCACTCGAGGCGATGGGCCCCGAGGGTGTTCAAAACGTCATATCCCACATCACAGCATTGTTTTGTTATACCTCTGTTTTGGATTATTTGGATTTTGACGTGAAAATCACGATAACAAAACGGCAGTAAGCACAACAATCATGACAATCTAACGGCAACTCACATGCATGTCGCGTGCTCGAAACAGCAGATCGTCTGGTAGTTCGCTGCTCCCACTCATGTGTGAAAACATGGTGAAAATAGTGTGGGTACCAACGATACAAGCGTTTGACACCGTACGTGCCGTATACGTATACAAAGTCATAGCACACAGCCTGTGGGATATCACGTACTTGATATCCCACAGGGAGTCCGCCATGACTTTTTATAAACTTAACACGTGATCGTTCTAGGCCAATGAAAATACAGTATTCAAGACAGAGGTATAACAATATTCATTATTCACTGAAAAGTTACGTGTTTTTTTCGTCTTAAACAATGGCATACAAATGTTAAATCGCCGTGCTGTTTTTCAGGAAATGGGGGTGTGTGATATGAAAGGGGTTGAGTGAAGACACGAAGGCGTGCCTTCGGGGGCCCTGAAAGCTACGATGCTTTCTCCTGCATTCATAGCATTTATTTAGGAACTTTAGCATTTCATTTATTAATTTTGCTAGATCAGCGGTTGAAGTATTTCCAAAGTCCTTGACATCTCGTTTCAAGTCATCTGAAGTATCATTTTGAAGTATCTTTTGTTGACTTCGGTAAAGGATTACCATATTCGTCCCACGAACGTGCGATTTCTTACAATAACAAGAACTGTAGAGAGTGACAAAATGTATTTTTTTACAACAGAAAACACGTGTAGAAAAAATATATGTTGGCAATGATGTGGAAAACGATGCATTTTGGTATTAAAACTAGTTTTGTTCCCGTTTTGAATACGCAGTAACTGCCCAAACTGTTTTATTTATGTTCACACGAAGAATGAGTTGCTAGCGAACCTGTCTTCTACTTCCGGGGGTGTTTGGGGTTATTTTCCCCATTTTTGTAAGTTTCAGTTTTGAATGAGTTAGGTTTTCCAACGCTTATGAACTTTTTCCCATCACTTCCTGTGTTTTTGTTTTCACGAAATGCATTCCATATTTTTATTTTATTATAACATAGCACGTATCTCCAAAACAGTCGTGCAATTGGCAAAAACTTTCCAAGTTGGTTTAATGTTAGTAATAAAGTTTATGGGGTGGTAAACGACTGTTTTCGAGAAGGCCATGGATATAAAATTGATGGTAAAACTTTACCTTGACCGTCGTATCGTATTTTATTGTTAGAACTTCGAATTACTGGTATATACATGTAAATCCTGTACCGTATTTTTTTTGTAATTAAGAGAAAAAGATCACTACACGAGAAGTACAGTGTGATCGCAGTGAATATCCTACATGGGATCTATTTTACGCTTTGTTTTCTTTGATATTTGTTAATTTATCTTTTTCTGGCTTCATCTATGTTCTTGCATTAGGGTATTATAGTGTTCGCAGCGTGTGCAAGAAACCTTGCAGTACAGTAAACCAAATAACGGACCATAGCTTGGGCTTTTTTGAATTTGGGAATAGGTCCAACTTTCCCTTGCAGGTTTTCAGTGGGATTAATATGTGCAATAAATGTTTATGATATACCTGCATCTACGAATTTTATCGTCCACATGGTGCCATGCGATACTCGAAACGACGAACCAATAATATTAAAGGGCCCACGCAAAGTATTTTTTAATGGAATCCTTGAAAATGCACGTTTGTGTCCCATTTAACTCTCTTTCCAATTTTCGTTTTGCCATTTCAAGGGTATTTTGGTGCTCAAGTTTTCGGTTTTTATGTTAATGCCAATTTCCATATTTATGAGCAAACGTCTGATGCTATTTTAAGCAGAAACCTCAATGTTACAGGTATTTCAGCACCAACAGTTGCCAGAAGTTTGGACATTATAGGCTGTCATAAATTTTCTTTTCTCTGGTAATCAGTTGTTGTGTCAGAACATGGCAGTAAGCCAAGGAGCAAACATTTCTCACAAATGTTTTCAATGGAAAAAGTTTGGTTTCACGATTTGAACAGCCTCCTAAACTGAACAGTGTCTTCCTGAAATGACATCACAAAAACAGCGCCCTCAGTTGTACAGAAAAGCATGGACAATTTTAAATATGAAAAAAATGCACTTTTCAAATTAACCCAAAAGGGATGTCAAATAGTTTTCATACATTTAAGATAAGTAGAAAGTTGCACAAATATATACCAAAGAAAGATTCACTTCATGTACCCTTTAAAATAGCAGCGTGCGAAGGCTATTGGCGACGTTGAAATGCAAACCGAATAGTTTTGTTGCAATGGGGGTCTAAAATACGTCTGCTACACTGCCAAAACTGTGTTTAGCAATTAAACACTTTTCTAAACATTTTCTTGCTATCAGTTTGTAAACATGTTTAAATACTAAACATGTTTAGGGTCAGGATGGCTAGTGTTTAGCCATTGAACATTGATGTTTAGGAATTGGACACGTGATGTTTAGCTCCTAAACATGTTTACAAAGTGATAGCAAGACTGTGTTTAATTGCTAAACACAGTTTTTAGAGTGTAGACGTGAGATAAACCCTCGTTTTTTATGCACTTTTGGGACTCCGAAACTGCGTGTCCTTATGGGAGCATGGTCCGAACACAGACTCAAAATGGCGGCGCGGATTATTGTGGACAGCCATTTAAGGTCTGATACCGGCCAGCATGAAATCAATGTCAGACTGACCTACGAACTTTCAGTTTGACCACAATTCGTCAAAGTGCATAGCAACCATTAAGATATCAGAAGCACAAGGCCGTTGCCTGTCCTCATATACACGTGTGTTATGAGGTATGGTATAATGCAAGAACAGTAATCTTCAAGACCACATTTTAACCATTGATTCACAACTACAAATTGCAAACAATTGCAAACAAAGAAGTTTTAAAACACGATATAAGTGTTATCACAATGTACAATGATATAAGTGTTATCACAATGTACGGACATACCTAAAACAAGAAGATGATTCCGGTATCTTGAATACTAAGGGCGAATGTGTGCCATTTGTCAAATATGTCAGTTGCCAACCATGCACGGTTAAATGTCCCTTTTGGCCGCGCATTCAAAATAGCGCAAAATGTTTCTAAACATAAGAATGGTCAATGCCAAACGTGCTTTGTCTCCTTCAAAAGAAGCTGAAGTAGGCCAGAAGCTTGAGGAACTAGGCTGTACTTCCCACTTACTACTGTATTTTGTGAAGAAAGGGACTTGTTTTTTAAGTTTGTCATTTGTAAGCAAAGAAACAGTCAAACTATCTTCTTTTTCCAGGCCTCTTATGATTCTTACATTTTTGGGGTTATTGTTTCTTTTGTCTTTCTTTTTAGGAATCATGGGCAATGTTACAATTGACGCCAATGGGGATAGAGAAGCCGATTACTCACTCCTTGAAATGACCGACATCGAAAACGGCGTATTCACGGTAAGACACGAATCTGGTCACGTGATCACTGAACACTAACTTGACATTTATGTTAGCGTATCTTCAAGAAATGTCGCCAATTGTTTCATCGTAAACAAACTAACGTTTCCCCTGCCGGTTGTACTCGAGCATTGTACTGAAGCAAGAGAACATATTCGTGTATACAGACCTGCAAAAATGGCGCGCTGTGGTTGAGATGCACAGCGCCACCATGTGTCTGCCCAACACCTCAAAATAATTCTCTTGCTTTACAACACTGGAGTTGTTTGTTTGTGTGTGTAGGTTGGATCGAGTGACAGTGCTCGTCAGATTTAGATGCACTGCATTGTACGATCGAAATCCTGTCGGATTTCTTTCCGCAGGACTTTTCCTCGTTATGTTTTGGGAACGGAATATGTTACCCGATCGATCTTGGTATTGTCTACATGTTGGTATTGGATTAAATCGTATTATGTATTCCATAACTGATATTTCAATTAATCACGTTCTACTTTTACTGACACACGTTGCTTTTGCGTACAGAAGTACGTGTTCTTTTGCAAATTTGCACCGAGAATGGTTAGTCCTGAAGTAGCTTTTATGCCGTGGTGGACTTTGTGCGATGTAATCAGTTCCTTCTCCATTGGGGATTATAACCCAATTTCGTGCTCCTGTATTTTTATAGTGCTTTGTTGTTTTAGGTGACTTCCTATAAATTAGATCACGAGCCGATGGTCGGTTGGATGTCACGTTTCAAATTAACTTTACTTGTATTTTGTCTACTTGCAATGTAACGCATTACGATATCCGTGTACCATTGCTAATTGTTGGATGACGTTTGTTGAAAGAGTATCTCGTTTTTAAAACTGTCATTGTGGAGTCGAAAACTGTTTGGAAATCTTCAGTTTTCTTCACTCCACGCTTCCATCCGCGCCTCGGCGAGTGCGTCAAAGGGTAAATGGACGCACTCTTGTCTTTTAATATTCCAACCGCATTCTATATAACGTGTTCCGGTGCAAGATGTGCTCTTGCGCGCACATTGGCAAATTGGAGTGACCTTTCTGTAGTGTGGTGTGGCCTTTTTGTTCAGGCTGACCAAAAATAAGTGCATCCATCGATCCATGGAGGTAGGAATAGACTGCAAGGGCCCGCGCCATTGTTGGTTGATGCACATGACGTAGGTTCCCATGGGATCCCTGTTCCATTCAAAATGACCGGGGTATCGACTATACAATTAGACGAACTTAGTTGCCATGGTTACGCGTTATTTTCTATAATTCTTTGTCTTTGCCGCGAAAGGCCTTTATTATATTTTAAACAAATCTCAGTGGGTTTCATACCAAAATGAAGCATTTAACGGTTAATCTATATTGCGTTAATTTTCCGAATGCAATGCTGGTTTACCACAGTCAATTCGATATAAAATGGGAAAAGAAATAAACAAATTTGCAACAGTCAGACTGAACCTGTTTGTAACTTTTTATGTGATAATCTTATCAAGACAATTTAATCCAATATGAATATAATCCGATATGAATAAAAGCAAGACGTATTATTGTTGGATTTCCAACTTCGGGCAGATCAGTCGATTACAAAGTTGTATAATCATTGTTTTTGTGACTGACCAAATCAAGTCGTCAAGAACAAGTCAGCTCAGAAGCGTTGGACTGTAACCCCTCTGTGTTTGTGTTTGATTATTGAAATCAGGGCATTGCTGATTGACCTTCCCTATGGGAACCCTGACGCGTGTCTCTAGCGCAGTTTGCTATCAGCAGCTGAAGGCGCTTCAAAGCAAACACGAGGGGGGGGGGGGGACTGGGTGAGCCAGCACAGGCGGAATTTGCTTAGGCGGTTGAAGCACGCCGCCTGTAATGACCTCAGGTGGTCGCTTGTGCATTGTCAGGATGTCGTGTATGGCTGAAATTCGATTGGTAATGGCGCTACCACGCAAACATAGAATCGTTCTCGGTCCCACCTGGGAATAATCCGCTGTGTTATCTCGTTTTTAGGGAGATTTCCTGTTACTCAAACCCGATGGAACGCCGGCTTAGGTTTCCTTCTGCCGAGAAAATGATCTCCGCTAGGAAATGCGGTGTCGTGTATCGCAACAAGTCAAGTAGAAGACAAACACTGCTCCGCAGTTTCTCAAACCCCTTTCCCCCCGTACGGAAGTTGAAGATTATCGCCGTTGTCCGAGTAATTGTGTTGGGAAACTTGTTTACGGCAACAATTTTCCAATTACTTGTCCCTACTGCATATCCACTCATTACTACCAACCCAAAGCAATGTAATAAGGCGGAAGGCACTATCGGGTAAATAACTCCCTCCTGTTACCCGATAGCAAAAGTTATCTCGGACCACTGCGGCATCCAAGTCTGAAGTTAATAATATATCCATCGCAGATTTCCCCATAGAGTGGCTTCTTAACCGGATCACACTCTTCCTTGTCTGTCGAAGAAATTGCATTGCAGTATGCAATGAGCGAAAGGTGTGAATCGGCACCTTGAACTGTGGACAGTTGCTGGTATTAGAGCGCCATAAGTTACCGTACGTCACTCATCGAATTGCTGGCACTGGCCGAACTTGAAAGCACTGTGTATTTTCTTTTAACATCCATAGTAGAGATCAAAATTCCAAGGCTCACACAGCATGCAATTTAGTCCTCTTTTTCTTGATTTCTCAAGAATGCAAAGGAAAATTTACCGTTCTCAACGTCTTTGGCATGGGGCGGGTATGTTTCTGACATTATCATCCACATGATGAATATTACGTGGTTATTATCAAATATGCATTTGGTACTGTTTGGTTACCTAGCATCGAACTAGTTCATCGTTGATGCTGAGTTTCATTGAATTGCTTGTTCCAACCATAATGAATATGTAGGCCCCGTGCATGGTTCGTTGGAAACAATCGCATGTCATTATGATTGGTTCCACTCTTTAATGTCGCCATTTACTTTTCATTACATCGTATAAGTACAAACAGTAATCTAGAATCTCGCGTAAATAGACCTCATGTATTTTTTTCTTGATATAATTTATCAGGTACATATAATTGGCTTGTGTGGATGAACGAACTAATCCATTTTTAAGCCCTTGAAGGTGTTAGACATGGCACCTCAGATGCCCTGAAGCGCGTTTTGTTTAGAAAGAGTAGATTGGCCCGAAATGTATGAAGTGACATTGCAAGGTGTTGGCCTACCAGTTAAATTCACAGCTACGAGCAAGTTATACGTGCGACACAGTTTGTATTCGTGTTTTATGAACATGGTTACGGCGCTGTCGTGGATTTTTAATAGTCAGTGATCTGGAACCGGGAATTACATTAAAAGATTCGAACAATAAGTTTGAAAGTATTAACGGTTCCAACGTTTCAGAACCATCATGCACACCGGATGACGAATTTTCATTTTTTTTAGGGGGACGAATCATCAACCAGAAAGCTTTGGAATTTACAGTAAATTCAAGTAGGGCATATAATTTGCTGAAAACGATTTACAAAAGAATGATATCCATGGGAGGAAAATGCATTTTCTTCCAACATAGTACGTAGAATTAAAGCTTTGAACTAAATCTCTGTTAATAGAGCCTCCCTAATGATATTACAATTCGGCTTTCCATGATGTTTTCCCTAAGACCAGTCACAAAACGGTTATTGCAGGAATAGCAACTAATTATGTTCTTCGAATTCTTTGTCGATTTATAGAAATTTACGGAATGTAAAAAGCCCCGTACAAAAAATATGTCGTTCGTTATATTTCTCTTCTTGGGCAGGTGCACATTGGTTCGAATCGCACCTGGTCACTTATTCGGGTTGATTTCCTCTGCGTTCATGCAACATCGATTAAGCACTCGAGCCTTACCGGTATACCGCAAGATCTATCTTGGATTTTTATACCCGTACACCATTCAGGCGTTAATTTCGTCCTCCAGGGTCGTCGTGAAGTGGCCAGACCCATTGTTCTCAAATGGCCTCTTACCATTTTTCGCTCACGACCTTCTTCAAGATGCGGCTTGATGGAGAGCTGGAGCTATCCAAACAATTCAAAAGCGGAGCGGTAATGGGTATTGTGAGATGGCGGGGATGTCGACGCTAGCCGGTGGCCTTGATGATCCTGCAGATAAAGCAGTCTGCTTCGTGCCTTCCAAGATAGTAGTTTCTTTAAACAAAAAACCGTATACTCAAAAGCAAGCTATGTTTTTCATCCATCCCCTGTCAAAGAAACAAGGTCTTTTACCATCATCGACTCAACCGCCATGAAGTCAGTTTTAAAGCGACCATGAAATAAATTTTACCTTGAAAATATTTTTAGTACAATTGTTTCCACTTACTGTCCATCCTGTTTTCTGACGTCAGGGGACACTATTAACTGTATACACAACTCAACATCATAGGTATCCTATCCGTATGGGGGAAATGAAAAAATTGCCAACAAAAGAGGGCGCGTTTTTCCACTTGTGAGAGCCCCGTGGACGGGGCACACAGCATGTGTGTAGGCCTACTGTATTGGTTCGCGCGCGAATTACGCACGACTTTCTGAATGTGCCAAAGCTATTAGCCACAGCGTCTTCACGTGAGCGTCAGGCGTCGTCGCGCGCGAATACGTTCGAATTTAACTTGCGAATGGTTTCCCAGACTAATCCCCGCCCCCAATAACTTTTGATCATTCGAAATATGTAATGGATGGACTGGAAACCAGTCTAGGTCTCCCCTAACTCTCCTTTTCTGGCCGTTGAAGGGGTATTTATGCACGGGGTCTACCCGATGTTCCCCGAAATCCTAGGGTTAAGGTTAGGGTTACAGTTAGGGTTAGGGTATAGGATTTCGGGGAACATCGGTATTGGTGAACATATGTATTGGCGCACGGAGCCCGTAGACCGTATTGTTATAATTTAGATTGAACAACATGGGCGTCGACCGGGGGGTGCAAGGGAGGGGGAAATGCCCCACTCCACCCCACCGTTTCTGGTGAGTTTTTGCCCTGTCGAGAAAAAAATCCAGACGATTCCCAGCTCGTTCGTAGACATCAACTATCGATCAAACCAATTCATGTGTCAGGTTTTCGTGTGATATATTAGGCACATTCCGAAGTAACAATCTGTCGATTCCTCACACCGTACGGTATAGAGTTCAACATGGAGGGAAAGTACGCTATATCTTTTGCGAACTTGTTCCAATGGTGCGGGAAAAGTACAATGGCCCACGCCCTCCTCCCATATAACTCATATTTACCTTCCACCTTGTGTCAACTTGTCAAAAAATGAAAGCGATGACAGCTTACTGTTTGTGTTTGCGTAATCACCGCGTGCTGTTACCTGATTTTGTTTGCTGAACTGCGTCATTTACGCACACATCGACTTTGTTTATCTAACGTTGGCACCATGTATACATGATACGGAGTGGGCCAGTTGCTATCAATTACCAGTTTTACTCCGTGGGCCCCTAGACTGAAGAAAAATATCCAAAGACCTGGGTTGAGCGATGAAAGGTTTTGCTGGAATAGATTCCTGAAGGTGGAATTCGCGGTGGTCTATCTGCTGATTAGTGCGTGATATGTGTTTGATTTTAAAGCGGGAGGTTGTTTTGCACGCCGGGAATGAAATGGTTGCTATTCTCATAGGTTACATTTCTCTTTCAAAACATTTGAAACACTAACGTGTGAAGAAACACTAATGTGTAAAGATCCCCTTTTGAAAAGTACATAGAAATTCCAACAGATAATCGAAAGATTAAAGTGAATTGTTCTCTGGTGACAAATATCTGCAAATACTTCTGAAAACCTGAATTCAGTTAAAGGGGCATTACGGCCTGAAATCACCGAAAATTTCATGTTTTGGATTGTTAACTAATCCTATTCCAAAGGTCTGGTTGAAAGGAAACTAAGCTAACGTCTTACCGTTCCCGAGAAAAGATGAAACACCCCGCGGTTGTTTACATCGGACACAGTGGTAAACGTTGTGTGTGTGTGTGTGTGTGTCACATAATACACGCCACCAATACATACATGCTGTTTCTTTCACGTCCGCAGTATGCGAAGCACTAGTGCGACAGGATTCACAACTAGCGTTCATGCTGCTCGATTTTTCTGCGACAAAATAATATTGTGACCCCTGAACTTCGTTCTCGCATGAATAACACCAAAACTCCCAGTTTTTAAAGGATGGTTGTGTGGACGTTTATATTCTACTTTTAAATGCTCTTTCCAATTAATATAATTTCGTTCCAAACGCGTTTTATAGCCCAAATGGGCGCATTCCAGGCCGTAATGTCCCTTTGAAGATCCAAACTGCGTGGGACATGCACAAACACCACTTGGGGGCGCAATTGCGTCAAGTTCCACAGGGTCTAAGATGCCCATTTTAACAACGTGCACCTCGCAGCTCGGGCCTGATCGCCGATAATAGCCCTCGCCTTCGGCAACCAGACCCCTAATTTCTCCATAACACTAATATCCGAATATTCCATAAAAAATCGCATATTTTCATTCAGAATTTGGGGTTAAAGTTAACACACAATTATAGAAACAATTTGATCTGTCATTGACTGGCATTTGGTGTGTATTAAAAGACAAAAACAACATTTTTCGTTTAGAATTCCAAGTTTCAGAACAACATATGGTATAGTAAAAGTAGCCCTGCATCTGATGTGTCATGCACTGACCTGTTGTTCGTATTCGTTCTATCCCTACAGGTCGCTGGCTATTACGATGGGGTAGCTAAAAAGTACACACCTGTCCCGGGCGTGGTTATCGATTGGCCCGGGCCGACCCCGCCCAAAGATGTACCAGACTGTGGCTTCAAGGGAGAATTCTGCATCGAAGAGGAGGACAATAACCGTAAGTTACCGTTTCATTATATGCTCCTTAGAACTTGTGTTTGAGGAGAAATGCATTAAGAAAGAAGTATGAACATGCTTTCAACTGACAGTAATTCCCAGAAATAATTTTTTTTAAATACTTTGAATTCTATTTTCCGTTTCGAAGGAGAAAAAAAGTCGTGTTTTCTTTTTCTACCCATAGAGGGTATTTTTTTAATGCTGTGGACATTTTAGCTTTCATAAACAAATATTTTATTCAAATTTATGTCGTTAGAAACTCTTATAAACAGAAGCGATTTTATATTTGGGATCGAGTGTCTTTTTATGATAGTTGCCCATTACACAGCCCTACTTAAGGGCCGCTCTAGGTAAGGGCTACACAAAGAAGGGATAGAAAAGGAAAACTTTCCACAAAAATGACGTCAAGTAGACACATGAGTATTTTGCAAACTCGCATATTAAATACCCATATACTCACTTTGTATTGTTTTATTGAACAGCTACAGTCATGATCATGATGATAACAATGGCAGTAGTAGTCGTCTTGGCTGTGATAATCATTATCTATGTTGTCAGGTGAGTTGCAGTGTTATTATTTTTTTTCACTAACATAACTATAGCTGTAAAGCAGCAGAAGTAGCCATATTATCGGTTATAGTGAATGGAATGGGGAGTTTTGGCACAGAGGTGGAAGAAGCGCCCTCATGTGGGAATAGAATCGTTGAAAATAATACGCATCGCGGATTAATCTACATCATCATACGGCCCTTTGATCTTTTTTAGTGGACCGAATACAGTTGTTATATATATATTATTATAGACCTATGAGAAACCCCCAGCCACAAACAGTGTTGGTGCATTCCTGTTTGACACGACCTACCTATTGATGGAAAAAATATATCTGAAATGTTTTACTTTTAATAACGCAGCCATGTTCGAAAATTGCCTCGTTTTCAATTTAAAAGAACCTGATTTTCGTAAAACATTGTTAGGATCCGAATTCAGTTTTCACACCATCTCTAGAGGGCGCCATATAGGGATGTTTTTGTTATTATCTTGTCCAGAGTGTAATAGGCATGAACGCTTTATATGAGGAGATCAGTAGTAAGTGCAGAGCGCTGATCAGCCTACAAACCTAACCCAGAGGTGACCGTTAGGTAGGACGTGGGTGGCGTGAGTCGATTGCAAAGTGGCATGTGAGGTTAGCCTCGTGGCTTATTCGTTCTTGAAAGCGTGCCAGAAAATGCGAGTGGTTCCCGGGTTGCCAAGTTTGCTTCTACAGCCAAGTATAGTCACTTACCGTATTACATCCCTTGACTGAAATAATTTCCACGTGATTTAAAATGACTTGTTCGGTTTTCTCAAAAAAAATGTATATTTTTTTCTTTCTTTTATCCAGTTTTTTTATCGAGTCCTTCTTTTTAATGAAATAATTTTCACCTATATCTTATCCGATTCTTGGTTCTGAAGGGTTTTTTTCAAGGGAAGTCAAGTCTGAGAACCATTCTGTTAACAACTTGCGCAAGCGTATTACGGTTTGTGACTATACCTGGTTGCAGAAAAAAAAGTAATTGCACACGGGTCGGTCTCTGCTGCCCGGTAAGGTCTGGTGATAGAACTTGCTGTCACGGTTTTCTCACGGCTTCAATTGCAAATAAATGTCCCTGGTCATGTTTGCTATGTTTGACGGTCGTGCCATATTGGTTATCCTACCAAGCCCATACTGACTGTCCATTAGGTCCGATGGCAAACATGGGTTCACCAGAGCTAAGAGGTGCTAATTTCCTCCCTGTGTGGAGTGGTCCACTCTTGATGTTTGCCCGCAAGAAGGAACAAAATCACGGTCTTGTCATTTTCATGCCCTCTCACGAATTGGGGATTTATGCTATGTCGTGACTTGCCTTTTTGATTGATTTACTTGTCCTTTTATCACATTCTCACATTCGCCATCTGAGAAATGAGTTTCTTAGAGAACCCGTTTTCTCTCATTTGGAATCTTCGACTGGATTTTAAGTCTTCTGACATTCCTATCCTAGGTTATCATGCATGCATTATACGGAGAGGCCAGCAGAGACCAAACTTCTTGCAACTTTTTGTTTATTTTTCTACGTGACCATCTTCCCGCCTTGCTTAATCCTCACCGTGATGGGGAAACTCAGTTTTCGTGTCATTATGCATCACTAACACATGCATACTTCTTGACGCTTGCTCCGCTGCAATGATGAAGGTATCACTATTACAAATTTCCATTACACAATCAATCAGCGTGGTGTTACAACTGCACCTGTGTAGACCTGCAAACGAGATAGAAATGTTGTAGCACGTGAAAATATGCACAGGTGTGCAGTTGTTGTGACCAGTTAAAGGTGGTATAGGCGAGCTCTGAGGGAGGGGTATTTACCATAAGGCGAAATTGACAGTGTTGTACACTTGTACTCGTACTCGCACTCAAGTAAATTATTTCGTACTTGTACTCGTACTTGCAGTAGCGTAAATCCGTGTCGGCGAGTGGAGGGAGGGGTGTTACCAAAAATCAAAATATTGACCGGCCGTGGAAATTCGAACACCGGAGGGGGTTGCGGGATGTTGGAAACCACATGACACTAGGTGGCGCTGTTCAAGATTCAAATGTACTTCTTATGCAAAGTTGTGTGCTTACCCTTAACCTTATATCAAAACGGTGCATTAAGGCCCAAAGCTTCTGTAATATAGGCCTATGTTCTCCGTTTTTCATAACTATTTAATACATTTGGACTGTTGGAAAGTTAAAATAAAACCCCAAAACCGACATTTCGTGGTTTATCGGGGGAGGGGGGATGATCCAATGGCCAATAGAATCCCCCTATCAAAAAATATGGGAAACATCCTCCTCATCAAACCCCCCCCCCCCCCCCCCCGGATTTACGCCCTTGCGTACTTTTGCTTATAAGACCACACGTACTCGTACTCGCTTACTCGCGTACTCGTACTCATGGTAGAGTACTCGTACTCATGGTAGAGTACTCGTACTCATGGTAATAGTTAAGCTACTCGTATTCGTACACAGGGAAAGTACCCGTAGTATACATGTTGACATAGTCGTACTCTTACTTAGTGTTAAAATTGCCATGTACTCGTACTCGTATATACATGTACTTGCACTCATAAAAACGTACTCGACTAATTAACGGGTCTTGCTAATCGCTTCTCAAGGTTTGAATTAGGAAACCATTTACAAACGATTCTATGGTGGCTGAACACTATGCTTAGATGCAAGGACCGGGAAACATCTTCGTCATTGTATTGTTTTGTGTGAGGGAAAACATGAAAAGCTATTCTGTTTGCCCAAAATATATTTTTAAGTTTTGAGCGATGCTTTTTCCATGTGTCGTCTTGGCCCGCTTGTTTCATTGGTCTAAAAGGGGGGGCAGAAAATAAATGACATAATGGGAGGGGTTATAGTTCAGCTCTTTTGGCTTGAGTGTTCACTGCTTCGTGTAATCGCTTGTTGAATGTTTCCAAATTTAATCCGAAGGAACCGACAATTGATAGTTTCATTTTTGCGGGCGCCGAACGAGAAAGTTTTCTAGATCATTGTTATTTACATATTTTGTAAGCGCACATTGCAAAACTGGGATTGCATCATATATTAGCCTATTTCTTTAAGCTATATATTTCATAGAAATATCATTCGGCAATTAACAACCCCTTTTTAAAACAACACAAACATTTTGTCCGTGAAAACTCCCTCCACAAATGATTAAAGAGTACCTGTGTTGCAGTGAATTTTGTTTTTAATTCCAAACATGCATGAAATGGTCCACAAAAAAGCGCTCTCTCGTGACGGAGACCGGCAACATTGACACCTATCTCCCTGTGGAATGAAAAAGGTCCCAAAGACTCGTGAAGTAGAGATTAAGGGTGTCATGTTAGTGTGACTTTCTCTATTATTTTTATATACGCCGTAAAAGACACGACCAGTAATTTTTTTGTCAACAAAGTGGTTGAACTAATGATCTTTGGTTCATACCACGACGCCTCCAAAATCCGTACAAACAACGCCGGACTTTGTCTGGATCTCACTGCCGAGTCTCAAGTCAATTACAACCAAATTGAGTGGATATCCGGTCTATGAAACACGCAGCTTGGTAGATTAATTCAAAAAGTAAAGGCAAATCAAAGTAAAATCTAATTTTGAAGTTTACAAAAATCAAACATCTTATCCATCAGAATTATCTTTCACTGGTAAAAAAAATTATGGCATATTGTAGCAAATCGGTAAAAGAAATTTACTTGCATCTTTACTGAATTATTCATGAAAAGCTGAAATGATACTGCGTATCTAATAGTTTTAGTGAAGTACTTGCACTTCTCTGTATTTAGAGAACGCCTCGCGATCCATGGGCGAATCGGAAGTAAAGGAGAGGCCGATAAACGCATAACACTTGACGGAGACCAGACTCGCACTCGAGCCGGTAACCGTGTAGCTATCGAAAACACTCATTCGACACATGGTTGCGTTGATTTGTTTTTCTAATTGATAAGCACAGCCTCGATTAAACCCTAGAGTGGCGAGTTGTCAAACGGAGATGAAGCCAATATGAATATCAAAATTGAATTTCTGCACAATTTTAGAGAGACATGTTTGACATTTGCGCAGAATATTAAACGGAGTATAAATTCAAGACCATTGAAACAATTTGCTTGGCATATGGCGCTCCTATTAGTATTCCCACCGCTCTTGGTATCACTCTTGGTATCACTGAAAGAAAAGAAATAGGATCCGCTCGCAGTAAAAAGGATATGGCACACATATTTAACTAATGTATATAATTTTTGGCTCCGGTTCGAAATATGTTTACGAATTTTGTAGCTTTTTGAGTTGATTTCAGATAATGACAAATGATGAAATTTAATAATTGATGTTTTAGCAAGTGGCGGTGGCAGTTGAATTCTCACAGTTGACGGACTTCTATATTCATTCGACCAAAAGATTTATTAGACTACTCCAGTTTTCTTTATTTATGTGTTGTGTTTCCAATGTTGTCAACATTGATAGTGGACAGTATTTTTTTCAGAAAAATCTAAACCAGATCATAGTTGCATGTGAAGCGTAAAATGTTACGCTCAGCGTCATAGTTGTGATGAGCTAGCGATATTTAATAACCTACACGTATTTCATCAGCTTGATATCAAGTCGAGATACCTACTTTAAACGTGCCGCGATCCATTAAAAAAGAAGGATTATGTTGCACTTGGTCGGCATGTGGGGAAATAACCGGGATAACCAATGTTCTGAGTACTGAGACCCCTCACTGAAATAGCTCGTTTGATGTAAAAGCCCTCGTCGGTGTAACACTATCATGAATATTATAAACCTGTTTTATTACATACATCTCCAATGAATTATTGCCTGATGCACGACTATGTATATCTGCAGATCTTCTCAGGTTCTACTCCATATCAGCCTCGTTCTTATAGAGAGAGCATCGTGGTGTAGCGCAATGGCTGACGCCATGGGGACGAGGTTGCAATAGACTATTTCGGGGATACCGCCATCTTAGCTTTATCTCAATGGGTACGTTCGAATAGCTTACGCGTGTAAGTAAAACTTACACGAGAGCGTTCGGTTAGCATCACGTGATAGGCCTACTCATGGCTGCCCCGATGTCAACCACCAGTGCCCCAGCTCGCAAGCGGGTCTTCTGTGGATGCCTGTGTGTATTGGCGTAGCTGGACGAGTTCGTGCACGAACTCGTCGTGGCTAGATTGAAAATGGCGGGAACTTGAATTTATTACGAAGAAAATACAAATGTAAAGAGATTTGTGACTCAAACGTGATACAACTTACGTTCACGTGATGGACAGATATATGGACGTTTTTTTAATAATTCAGAGCATACCTTCCGATTCTAGCAATTTTTGATCTGGTTGCAATGATAAAACTAATTGCGTTTTACCAGCGGAGCAGACGACAATATGCGGGGCGTGTTAACATTTTAAAGTCCCGCAACCTAGTAACCTTTGACCTTAATTTTCCCAGAATCCCAGGCGAATACACTGCAACGTTCGATTAGCCTCATTTCGTGGCTTCCCCGAGTGCAAACCCCGTGTATACAAGTGGTGTATTATCTACTCGAATGCACCCATTGTGTTTTGTTGTCACGTGGTGTCTCACGTGGTATCTCTTTGGGCGCAAGCATTGATCATTGCTGTGGCGTGTCAGCTACGTTGAAAGCACGAGTTAACAAAATACTTGCCCCTGAAAGCTTGGATCACCTGCAACATAATCCAAGATGGCAGTAGGCTAGGCTATATCCATGAAACGGTCTATGTACTTTAATAAGTCTATTTTACTAGTAAACAGTTACATACCGCTTACTTAACTAGTTTATTTACAGACCTTTTCACACTTGAAAAAATATACATCTGGTGGGTGACTCCAGGGCGACACAGGGATGAAAATAAGCCACAATTCTTATTTGAAATTCTCACTCCCGTGCCACCCCGAGCCGCCCCCGAGATTGCTCTTTCCCCAGTGCGAGTTCACCCCTGCTCGAGACCAGGTTCGAAAAGTTTATCCGGTGACACACTTTCCCTGGGGCGAGAAATGTAGTGTGAAATGAGTAGGGGTGAGTTCGCCCAGGGGCAAGCATCTGAGGGTTAAAATAGACTCTGAAGTTTAATGTAATTGCAACAATTCATCTGAAAATAAGCATACATTGTGTACAATGAACGCTTTATTTGCGACTTTTTTACTGACGCAAATCCAACCAACAGCTCGTAATACTGGACGGCAAGGTGTAACAAATCAAATAAAAACGTCGGTTAAATTTGACTTAATTGTTTTGACATGAAAACGTACACAGGGTTTTACTCCTTTCGCTTCTAATTTGGATAAGTAATATTGAAATGTATTCAGCCTCATTCCCATTTTCTCTGCATCGGAGACCACAAACATCTCGCGAGATTCATGTTTACGATAAACAAAAAATGCACGCGTAGTGATATGCTTCCCGGTACTGGAACTAGGTAGTTTATGCTTAAATGGTGAGGAAATGTATCAGTTTAAACGATACAATTCAATAAAATAAAACATTTTAAAAGCGAAATGTCTCAAATTTAAATTGCTAAAATAAAATTTGGATATTTTTAAAAAAGACTACGTGCTTATTCGATATATTATCGGTTTTATGACGTCATTTTAACGGTCCGTAGCACGCACGATGAAGCACGTGTGGAAATAGGCTCAACGTGCATGTGAGTCCACCATTTAAACATTTGAGGATTTGATGAGGCAATTTTTGTGGATTTTTTTTTTGTGTGTGTTTTCAAAAATATCGGAATTTGGCAATGAAGAGCGTAGCATTTGTCATGTACGTTTCGGTATAGGCTGCCCCGGGTTGAAGACTTCGAGTGTGAATCCTTCTTGCAAATCCCCGGGGCGAACTCGCCTCAGGGCGAGACAAAAAACACGGTTTGCGCAAAACAAGTCTGAAACAAGGCGGGGTTGAAACCGAGGATGAAAAATCGAGAGTCACCCGGGTAGTACCGGGGCGGCCCTTGGGCGAGTTCGCCCCGGGCGCCCCGGGCATGGATGCTCTAGTGTGAAGAGGCCTTGTACAAATTCAACACGCATCGCTCCGCTCATGCTAGAATTGATCTTCCCCTGCGGTGATCGTTGGCTTTATATGTGTTCTACACTCTCTCATTTCCTTCAGACACTTATATTCAAGCCTTCCTCTCCTCTGCAGGATGTACGAGGTTAAATTTCTTCCAAATTGTTTTATGTGCCGCCCATCGAAATGTGCCATACCGTCATAAAACCTGATACTGAACCTCTGCCGGCGTTTGGTAATAACCCAAACTAAAATCATGACTGCGCGCCATAGTAAATCAAAGGGAACCTTGAAGCTTGTAGAGATACCAAAAGTCGCTAGAATTACTCAATTCCCTCCGGGGATTCAACTTGCAGAAGCCATAACATGCAATCTAGTACCTTGACTTCTGCTATAAATGAAGTTATTGGGGACACATGCGGGATGACAACTCAAGAGCCTTTTTTTCGCCGTAAAGGCGTCTCTTGGGAAATCAGTTCTGCACTCTTCATCCCGAGTGGTTTATCGAATAAATTCAGGACAATTTAGTGTCCGTTCCATGGACAAGCAGACTAAATTGTGTACGCCCCTCTGGAAAATCAACCTTCACAAACATGCTTAGTGATCCCAGAAAACGACTTTCATATTTCGGTCCGCAGGCTTGAAAAAAATCCTGTGGTATACCTCTACCTAAGAGTTCCCAACCTAAAAAAATTGTCATCTTCCTCCATCCCAGTACTGATTCACTAACTTTATATTTAAAAAAAAAATAGTGCATTATCCACTACATGCTATTCCGTATCACGCATATTATACTTGGCGTGCTTTAAAAAAGACTTTTGTATCAAAATTTGAAATTGATTTTGCCCAACATCGTAATGAAGGTTTGGGTATAATAAAGATAAATCACCACAAATCTTTTCTTTTTCTCTCTCTCGTTTCCAGAAAGTACAGACTAGAAATGGAGTTGGCCAACATGGTTTGGAAGATCAAGTGGGAAGACATCACCTTTAACAACAAGATGGACAAACAGCGGAAACTTACGGGCAGCCGGCTGAGCCTTGGTTCGGTAGGTTACCAGGGAAATGGTTGTGTGAAATCGATAACAGCAGCCTAGGTCAGTTGGCTGGTAGTACTGTCAAATTATTCAAAAATACCCAGGCAAAGGTTTTAAATCACATCTGTCAACTGTCTACCAAAAAGAGGCATTTTATCATTCGGGGCCAAGGTAATACGGAAACTAACCATTTCTATTTTAATATTCAGCTATTTCCCATTTACATTGGCCTGTAATCAATTACATACTTTTCTGTTAATCAGTTATGCTTTTCATTTAAGTTTCTGTCGGTCGTAAATCAAGCATAAATTAATTTTCCTGGTACCCATCGGCATCTAAGGGCGCTGGTAACCGTTGATCCATTCACAATATTGTGTAAAGGAAACACATGCGATACAAAGCATTGTGGGTACCCACAACCATTGGCGTCGGCTCGACATGAAATATGTCCCCTTGGGTAATGATTTAAAAAATCATTCACTGAAGGTCAAATAATTCAGAGATATTTAGCACCCATGTTTAGGATATATAGTTCGAGGTAAACGAAGTTAAACGCGCAAACGTGTGAGTTGACCAATTAGAGCATCGAACGAGGCGTCCCTGTACTATAATTCCGAGATCCGTGTGAACTCGTAGTTCCACGGCTAATACAATTCTCACTTAACACGTATATCAACTGCAGAGGGCGCTTTTAATTTCTCACAGCCAGCGCGGGCGAGACCGAACGTTAGACATTAACTCAGTGATATTGGATTGCTCGGGCTAAACAGCTTCTCCATCAATGTCATTGGAAACAACTACCTGCTCTGCGATATTGGTCGTTAGAGAATTGGAGTCATCAATCGAGAATGTTGCCAGGTCCATTAATTTTCACAAATTGGGATTCTTGTAAGTGGGCCTACTCATCTTCTTGTCTGGAAGCCAACGTTTTTTTGGGGTGATATTGATAAATTCAATTGAGGTCTACTTTACGCATTAATTGCATAGTGAAATACACACTTGAAACCATGCATCCGTGAAGAACAAGCGTAAGTTAAGTTATATCACAAAATATCACGTTGTAATAGTGTATATATAATTGGAATATACAAACGACCGTAGATCATAACATCAGGACACTTAATATAAACAAAACACATTCGCACAAAACAGACACAAGATTTATGTCACTTTATGTTCTCATCGCATCGATAATAGTCACAGTGATCGTTAATAACATCAAGACAAGACAAGGCGACTATGTCTCTCCTTGAACCGTGATTTTCAATTAGGCGAGCTGTAATATCATCCACTAGCCCGCAACTGCCGTGCCTCGCATAATATCCTAAATCTTACCGCTATACGCGGATGGCAAGAATTTTGCGTATGAAGGTCGCGTTCCGTTCATTGCTAATTCCTACCGGCCGTGGTCGCACATTGTTCACCTGAAATAACACTCGTGATTCCGGGCGGTCGCGAGCTGTTAACTGAATTTGTGAGCCCTTTGCTGTTATTATATACGGAGCATGTTAAAGAATGCACTTAATACATACGTCGGTAAACTGTGTCTCTCTACCTTTAGGCGAAGTTGTTCTCATTAATTCATGACTGAAGGTATAGCAGTACTTGATCTCACAGGACCATCAAAATGTACGATTTGTTTCTTGATAGAAAATCATGGTAGGCCTATAGGGTTTCTCCCTTTTGACGTCACCGACAGCCATCTTGGGTTGCAAGGTTCTATGAAAATGCATGACAAAGCTTTGAATTCTTCTATGCAAGTGGGCCAAGTCATCATACCAAATAGGTTGAAAGAAAAGTCCCAACAAATTAGCTTCTACGGAGAAATCTCTCCATTGCTAAATATCTGTCCTCTCATTGAACGCGGTTAACGGCGGTTTTAACCGAAACAAGGAACAGAGAAAAGGCTCATTAGGAACGAAGCAAACGATGTATATTTAACTGTGTTTTGTGAGTGCTAACTTGAAACTGTGAAATTGAAACTCTTAGTGGTCCATTTCTCCGGTGATACTTCCTTACATAGTTGAGTTTAATTTCATTTGACGGTGATATTTTTTAGAATAGTTTCGGTTCGAAAATAGCAATATGAATAAGCAAACAACGGTTCCAAATATGGACTTGATGACGTAGCATTCAAAACTAAACGGGAAGCTCTGACGAAAATAGATAACTGCCATTATGGAAATGGCAAAAACGGTTTGTTTGATTTTTTGATGTTTTCGTTAATGCAATGGATTTTTGGGTTGCCACAATTTCAAGTAAACACCACTTTTTGAAATTGGCGTCACTGATCAAGGTATGAATAACAAAGGCGTGCAGGGAGTAGAGGCATGTGCTAGATTCTCCAATTACCACTAATCATTGTATATTTAAACCCTTTTCTCTACACTTGTCTCGAAGATTCCTGAGTTCGTGAGCATGGTATTACGCAGAGAGATAAAAGTTAGCAACGGTTCTGTAATCGAGCCATTAAGCTTTCACGCCATTGCTTGTCCATACCACCATCTTTGGTGTGATTCATAACTCCAATGTCGGCCCGCAGCTGTCTGTCTGTCTGTAATTTCAGACCCACCTAAAAAAAAAAAATGCCCGATCAGTGGTAAATCAATATCCGTACATGAAACAGCCGTTGGGGAGGCAGCGCTGAAACACCGCTGCATCCAGGGCTACTTCTGTTGATGATACTGAATGATGGTGAGCTACAGCACATTGGGAGACATGTTCTGTGGCCACCAGGCGGAAATGAGCACTGACATGCGGTAACAAGCAGCGCTACATCTCGTATTTGTTAAGGATAATGCATTTCCCGTATAGCCTTTCTAATATCTCTTTACGTTTACCCCTGAAATCGTCAATTTTAAAGAGACTTGTACCCAGGGGGGGAGTAAAACATGTGTAGATGCCCTCTGAAGAAAGACCTTCATGCTCGTTCTCGTTGTGAAAACTCATATTTTTTGTTTGGTTATGTGGTGATCCATGACTATCTCAATTGAAGTGATGCCTATTCCTAAATATAGGTTCTCAACTCTGGCTTTTTGCTCATTAAGATTACAAGTACATTGAATATGCCGCAGCCTTTTGTATATGAGTTCAATGCGCAGTACAATGCCGCAGTGACTAGTTTAAAATAAAACACTGCAGCACACTGTAGAGTTGCCTTCGAGTTTTACCTTTGTCTTAGAATCGAAAGACCAGGTCCTTCCGGTAAATGCTTGGCTTTTATGCATCCAGGAGAATCTTCAAAGGAAAGACATGCACAATCACTGCCTACCCTTAGTTGCCTGAAACAAGATATTTTATCACGAAGCGAATTCGTGAATTAAACAATTATTCTTATTTAAGATTATAATGTATTATGCTGACGAAAATATCCGCGAAATGAATATTATTTATGCATTCACCTCTAAAAGCCCGCAGGGAATGTAACCATCTTGCCCTGTGTCTTGGCGGGAATTTATCCCGTGCACATTAGTGGGACAAGAATGGTTCCCATGCAAAATTCAAAGCCTTGGGATTTCGTTGAGTTCGGTCGTCGATCGATACGCACGTGTAAGGCATTTGATACGGCGTTTTACCTTAAAGGGCACCGGTATCGCTGTATCGTGAAATTGCCGCCCATTCAGGATTTGTGTAACATCATCCCAGCCTCAACAGAGTTGTGCTTTTGTTCACAACACTTCGATAGCAGCTGTTTGTGACATATAATGACGGTTTTGCAGCCCTGAAATGAATCTGGCCTTATTGTAAAGTAGGCTAAATAGCGTAACGGCTGAGTTGTGTAAATTAACATCATTTAAATCACATTTTTTTGCACTAAACACGTATTTCTTATCATTTTATAGTGAATCTGACAAGGTAATAGAAAGTTCGGATTAAAAGTAACTGATCTTTTTTTAATGTCCTTTTTCAGGGTGAGTCTGGACAAAGCGTATGGGGAGGAAATCAACAAATCTTTACAGTTACTGGTTACTACAAGGTGAGCTCGAGGTTGTAGTTAGCTGTACATCTTGAAATCGTACATCGAATCGCAATATTGAACATTGCCCCTACACTAATTCAATTTTTTAGTATCTCTCAGTTGCACGTACTTGTTTGCATTTCAACGTGATCTGATGGCGTCGCACAAAGTGCGAATGGGCTACAGTACTGATAAGGTTATCTAACTGGACAAATCAGTGAACTCAATTTAAACTCCACAAAAGCAGCGGTCATGCACATCTACACTCTACGCCAATATATATTTTTTTCAGAAAATGGAATATCACAACATTATTGTGATGGCAGTCGTGTATGTTGCCAACCTCTGGGATTACAGTATATCAGAATGTTAGGCCTATACTTTTTTGAGGTCGCAAGACACCGACGCCATTTTGGACATCCGTGTGCAATTGTGCGTGTCCCATTCACTTAACCGTGGCTTCTCAATGGTTGCCACTACCTAATGGTGATCCCATAGGAGACACAGTACTTATCTATTGGGGAGTAAAACCGTGAAGTGTTTCGTGCGTCATAGTTAAGTAAAGCAGCAGAGCTCCCGACCCGATTCTGTCTGATTTAATATTTAACCGCACGACCTGATTTTCGCACCATTGTGACAGAATACTTGGCTTTTCCCAAAGTTAAAAAAACTGGGTCTTGCTAATTGAATTCTCAAGGCAATTAAAGAGCAAAATTAAAAAGTGGAGTACCATAAATTATACCGTAATTGTTACCGCAGCGTGTAATGGCCCTTAGCCTATGAATTAATAACACCTAACCCCAAGGGTTGACCTGGAATGAGGGGAGAAAACTCACTGTCCTAAATAAAACCAGAATTATTTGCATTGCCGCGTTTTGTTGTTGGTTTAATCGATTCAGTAGTAAGTGGTCGCCTTTCGTTCTCTATCTGAACTCATTTGGGAACAGGCTGTCAATGTTACCAAAACCGCAGAAACGACTGGGAATTTGTCCTCTTCCTTTGAATAAGGAACGCATATTGGAAAATAGTGTCCTCACTATACGACGCAAAACTTTAAATGAATTTTTCTTCGAACAACTTTCAGGAAACTGTCGTCAGTATAATATAGTTATATAAAATGGTCTATAAAAAGAATGGGATTAAATCGCCCAAGATTAGGTATCGGATATGAGATCGCGTCCACAAATGCATTACCAGACGTGGAACCTTCGTCGCAATATATAGAGGGCAAAGGGTCCTTTTACATAATCCCAAATGTCAGAGATAATATCTCTGCGAAGATATGCATTAAATCATTCTCCATCTTCCTTTTGTGCTTCTGTAAAATTACAAGGGGGAATTTAGGCTCTTGCAAATCGAGGGAGTGGGTATGGGGAAACGGGAAGTCGAACAACTTCTATCTCTTGACCCAGTTTTTGCGTCCTACCCGCAGGGAAACATCATAGCAATCAAGAAGGTCAACAGAATCCGAGTGGAGCTGACACGAAACGTTCTGATTGACTTCAAGCATGTAAGTCGGCCCCAACAGTCAAGGGGGGGGGAGGTCCTCTGAAAACTCGCCTAAGGAGATGTCCTGATGAGGGGCAATTCGCTTCTTGTAAGGAGCTGAGAAGGGCTCCGTATGCAAACAGTGACTGAATCCCCGGGTCAAGATATTCGGGATTTACATGGACAGACATTCTGGCTTTGGTTACTGAATCAATGTTGGGGGGGGGGGGAGTTCATATTATCTGTGTTTCGTTAATGGCTCTCAGTAGGTCAGCGCCATCGTGGTGTGCTTCCTCACCCCATCCTGATGTTGGGTACACAAATTCACGTATTCTCACTGGTAATCATAATGTTATTCTTCACAATACAATTGAGACCGCATATATATGCTATTTTGGGAAAGAATTGGAGAGGGGTCCTATGTGTTTACAACGAAGCAGTGGATGTTTCCCTCATGATCTGAAGCTTAGAACAAACAGCAAGATAATTTATTAAAGGGGTGTATGAAAGAAGTAGGAACCATACTGTACGCGAGCAGCTTTAATAAACCATAATTGTTTGTAGTATTTCATTTTTTAAAGTAGTATATTTCCGAGACTGTATCATTTTTTACCATTAATAACAATTAATTGTTTTTGATTTTTTCCTCTCTTCTTTGCCATTATTTGCAATTGTCATTTCAATCCCATTATCAACCAATTGGTTTCAGATGCGGGACATTTCTCACGATCACGTGACGAAGTTTATCGGTGCCTGCATCGACCCACCAAACATCAGCGTGATGACTGAGTACTGCCCCAAGGGCAGTTTGCAGGTGAGTCTGGCCCCCGTCTTCACATACGTGACCAGACTGATTTATGTGGCGTTGTTTTTAACAATTAAAGTAGACTCAGCAAGAAAATCTGGTCATAGGTCATTGTAAAAACTTATCCCAGCTCGGCCTCCGTATGATACCACGTCCATCGCCTGAAGGCGCAAAATTCAAACCTATCATTCTGAAATTAAAAAATAAATAGCAATTAAACCAAATACAACCAATACTGTTTGTTAAAAAATACACATTTTGTTTGTTTATAATTTTTTTTAAATAAGTGCACTCAGTAAAAAAAAAAAAAAAACTTCGGTGTGTATTGTTATGGAAATGTAGCACGGGGGTGCAGACTTTAACTTATACAGTCAATAAGCTATCCATGAAGCCCTTTCATATTAACAGAAAACAAATGCCTTGATGCTTTGTGTGATTTTACTTCCAAACATTAGCGCCAACTGCCCCACAATTAAATTAGTAACCTCAACGTATAGGAGGCCAGTGGGGGGCTGGATGTTAGAGTGGGGGGACGCCTAATTTCTGTTAAACCCGTTGGCTACTTATAGACTAACAAATTTCCAGTGGCGCCCCTCTCCACCCCCACCTTCCTTCCCCCCTCCCCACCCTCTGCCCCAGCTACGCTGCTTACTTCATGACCATCTGTAAAGTTGTCTGGTCATGGAAAATAGACCTAAGACCTAATGACGTGTGGCTTTGTTTACATATGCACTTTCCTATGGGAGCGAAGTTGGGACGCCAGACGAGGTAGGGACTGTCTACTACATAGAAAAGCGATCATGTAAACAAAGCGTGACGTCATTAGGTTTCAGGCCTTTTGAGGGTGAAAACAAAGTGAACGATGAATACGTGAAACCATGCATGCAAGTATTAAAATGCAAGGTCTGTTATTTCTGAGTAAAATGGGGCGGTACTGGATGCCGCTTAATACGCGCTGCAAAAGTTTTGGACCTTAAAAGCGGAACATCCATTGAGCTCTGGACAGTGGTGTACATGTACATTGTCAAGGACTAAAGGATGTTATTGCCTTATATACCAGAACTATGATTTATACTCCATGTTGAGATTGAATCAGTATCATAACTCTTTTTGGTGTGAACTCGTACCACATTATATATCATCCAACAAGGAATTCAAACGTTGTTCAGTGCGCCACCTAGAGGTCGCCAAGGACAGTCATTTTCGCAGTGCATTGTGGGCGACGGTCGACAAATTTGCTGCGCGGGACACTTAAAATTGTTAGTTTGTCCCGTCAGTAGGTTCGTAGGCGTATGATTCAAGTATCTACTCTCCTTTTCTTTTCTGTTTATCAAGATATGGTGTTTTGTGAGGCGGTAGAATGCTTTGTCTCGATCTATCAAACATTTTCAAGTTGTCTACTGAGTTTCGTTCAAATCGCAGCAAGTCGGCCATTTTTTTGTCGACCGAAAACTTGAAAAATGGACTCTCTGTTGAAATTCTTGGTGGCGCACTGTATTGGGAATCGCCCGTATTTAAACCTCTGGTTCCCTCATTTTTCCAATCCAAGACGTATCAGTAATCTTCCCTCTTCATCATTATGTTTAGTTTTTAATTTCCTGATTTTTTTCTATGCACTTCCCTTTCTTTCGGAATTGTCATTGTTAATTTTAAAAAAAATTACCTTGTGTTCTTGGAATGCAAAGAAGACACGTCCAAATACTGGGGCAATTAAAATCGAATCTCACATGACGTGTCCATTTGCCTTTGGGTTTGATTTCATGCACTGTTTGTCAGCAGAGTGGGATTTGAATATTTATATCGACGGGGAGCGAATTCCAACACGTCTTTGTTGCAGTCTCGATGCAAATCTCAATGGACAGGTGGTCTTTGATAAGCCGCCATTGATGTTGCAGCCGGCTTGACATTCGTATCAGACAAACATTTTTCGATCAATAGATATGCAATTTTTCAGCAGGCGTTGCACCGGCATTGTACTAGCATAAGCTCAACTAAAACTTCGACCAGTGTCTTTTTCTTCCCCTTTTTACTTTGATATTGAATGATTTACTCTCTGATCAGGGGAATCCAATTGGAATGTGTCGGCATAAATAAAAGTGAAATATATCAAGCATATTGGAAGAAGGAAGGCCTCGGAGTTAGAGTTTTCCTCGGAGTCAATGCAAAATAATTCACTGAAGTATTAAAATAATTCAACCTTTTACTTGAAAAACAAAATCAGCATCTTTCACGTTGGCCGTTTCTCAAATCCCGGCTTTCTTCCCGTCTCTGGCTTGCACTTGAGGCAATACACAGGTTGGAAATGGAGCTGGAGCCGCAGACAGAAACGAAGTCGGAGTTTGAAAAAAAATTGAGTTTGCATCTGACAGTCTGGGTACCAGACTAGAGCTAATGTGTGCTTGAATGTATCCCAATAGCATTATGTCCATGTAAACATGTATACGTGCAATCAAAAGAACACTATACGTATGTCATGAGCGTTGGAACTTACGTGTTGGGCAACCCATGTCTTATTCTCGGTGGGCGATAGTCTGGTTAATTCCTTGACATTTTTTTCTTCATCATGTAGAAATGAAAAAATACAAAGGTTTATGGGGAATCTAAACTGAACCGAAACTGACTGATTCCTGTTGAGGATTGAAGATTGTTTCTTTGTGGTAATTTAATATATTAGAAATATATTTGGTTGCACATATTGTGAAAGTTATAATGTAAGACATTCGTAGACATTGGGTTGTATGTTTTAAATGAATTTCTGACAATTCAAAGCATGTGACAGTCCATTTCCTATTGTCCATTTTTCCTTGCCTCCTTTGTTTGTGCTACATGCTCGCTATTCCATAAGATAATTACATTCCCTACGCGCGTGAACACGAACGACGGATACTGAGCTCAATATTAAATGGGCGCTGGATGCAGGCCTTTGGGGAAACGCTTTACCCTTGGCCTGGAAAGAAATCTTGAAAGGATCTGCCGGGCATTCCAATTAATTTGTCTGAATTGAAGACTTGCAATCGGTGGAGATCAAGGCATGATTATGTTTATGCTTTTACGCTTATGTTTTATAGCTTTTATCGACAATACTGCCCCTTCAGTGGTGTTTCGTGCAATACCTAAATGACCTTGCAAGGGTTTTTTTTCCTCTGTGGATGGGGGAAGTTATATTTGATTAAGGGCCGGTGGAAATGGTTTCTAGTACCGATTAATGATTTTTTTTTGGTTTGTTGGGAGAGTCATTTCTGCCCGTTTGGGCACGGTGACGGAAAGCCTCCCGAACAACATGACATTTAAGGCGGTTTTTAACGACTGGTTAATCAAGTTACGGAGTCTTGATTTACGCAGAGTGATTCTAGGCACGCGGTAGTTCTACTCATGGCTAGCTTACATGTCGAGATTCCTACTGCAAGTTTTCATGTGCCAAATCGACTTCCTGTGGCTGTACACGAGGCAAACATTCATAATGTCTAGACGGAATGCTTCACAAAATCGTTTTACTTAAAAGGATTAACAATGTAAATTGGAAGTCCTTATTCACAGGCAAATGCCGTTCACAAAGATAGCACTCAGTGACACCAAAAGCCAATGTCATCTGTACTGAGGCTGGTTCATATTTAATGTCACGAAATATTCGCTGCGTAAACTTTCATAAATTCACTAACGTCACAAATTCGCGTCCGCGTTCGCTTTCGCGCTTAGAATGAACCATCCTTAACGTCATGCCGACTTGCAACTACCTAAGCATCTTTCTCATGTTATTCTGCCTACAGTGGAAGGCAAACACCAGCGCTTTTAAACCATCCATATTTCAAAATGTGTAGTACTTGGAAGGGTAGCATAGAGATAGCCGAAAGTTCACATCACGTGACCACAACACAAATATCGTGGTCGGATGTGATATCATATGGTCATATATTATACTACCGATTGGAGAAAAGACACTTTGATTGAATTCCTTGGAGAAGCCGCTGATGTTATCACTGTATCTGATAGGGCGTATGAATGTTATTTGCTTTAATGCAAACAACTTGATCATGGTTGACTCCGACTGCTAAGTGAGATATCAGCAGAAACACCAACACTCGTTTTAGAAATACCGTTACCATATTCATCTTTTTACCAAAATGTTCTGCTCGATCATAGTTTCATAAAACACTGTTTTGCTTAACTATATTGTTTACATTGCCACCTTCGGGCACCGTTACGATGGTTTGGTTCTGTATCAATGAAAATCGATTTACTTGAAATGTTTGGGGTGATTTGAGATGTTTGTTAAAAAAAAAAAAACACCAACGTTTTTGTGCGAATTCCATTTATAAGGAAAAGAAAGGATTGCCACAAATGGTAGCAGACAAACACATGCCCTGTATATAATGTATGCAGGATTTGATTAAAACGTTAATGTATGAGATATGAGACCGTGTATAGGTCATATACATGTAATATAAAGGTTTAGTTTACTTTACTATAAGTCATGTAAGTAGTTGAGTTCCTAAAGCAGCTGTGTATACTACATGTACAGACATAAACGTCATCTGAATGGAATCTATGAAATACGCCCTCTCGGGACCGGATTGTCACTAAACGGCTTTTAATAATTCAACACGCGCTCTCCTATCGATTGAACACACGTTCGAAGTGGTCTTGACCATTATCAATATTTACTCATTTCGGATCAATACTTTTGGGAACTCAAATCATTAATAAATCAAAAAGCAAGGTCACTTATTCGATCTATGGCCAAACCGGCAGATGAAATTTGAGGTTTTAACCTTTTAATAATTTAATATCACTGACGTCTTTATGTGATCTGATAGAAAACCAAATTATGGATCGTTTTACGAACACCGTTTCAGACTTGTAATACCGTATGTTACATTCAACAGATCCTTCTGTTTATATTTCTAACTATATTACTACAGTATTACCTTTAAAACTAACTAGTTTATAAAGAGTTCGCGTTTTTGTTCTAGTTTTGCTTCAGTTAAAATTGATTTCGAAGTTGTTGCTAATTGTTGCGTTATTTTCTTTCCTTTTTCCTTCCAGGATATTTTGGAAAATGACTCCATCGAGTTGGATGACATGTTCAAGTATTCCCTATTGTATGACATAGTCAAGGTGAGGAAACAACAACTTGTGTTGAATGGACTCTGTACTTTAAATCCTGCCCTTAACCTTTGAATATTTCTTGTTAATCCCTTCTTGCCGAAATGACCAAATGTTTCGAAATTCTGTCTTAAGAAGAGCAAGCACTCAAGGGTTCGAAAAAAATCTAGCTGCTTCCAAAACGGACAACAACTTGATTAAAATTTACTCGCGCCTCCAGGTCATTTCGACTCTTGTAATTTTTTTACGACACAAAAATAGAACAAGTAAATTTAAGGCCGGCAGCAAAAGGAAACTTGAGAAATATGAATAATTCATTGTATGGCCGATTTGATCACCTAACTAAGCATTGGAGTGGCTCTAGGCATCAGTAGGGTACTTTGAATGTCTCCAGCGAGACAAGCTGTTAGGGTGGAGGTGTTACCAGAGTACGGAAGTTAACAGATCGAGTATTTAATCAAGTCACTGTACATAACGCGGCTTTCTCAGGTGCAGCGGTTTCCATTCCGCTCTGTTTATTGCCGTTGAGGGCGCCATTAAGTAAAACTAATAATCGCCGGAGGAGATTCCCATGCTGTATTAGCGTGTGCTGATTACTGCATCCAGTGCATTGCTTCGAATCATGTAGTTAATGCAGCCACGAAGATTATATTTTCATATGAGAAGAATTACAGTTTCCCGAATCGTTTTCGAAACATGTGTTTTTACTTTTCTCCCCAATTGGTTTTTGTCAATCAGGTAGACTTATTGTGCTATTATCCTTTGTGCACCCCCTCTTGTAAAATCACTACGTCACGTACTCCTGGAGTACGTGACGTAGTGATCCTGACGAACTGGAGATTTAACTATTTAATTTCCTTGAAAAAAATTGAGCCGTTGGAGGGGTTTGCAGAGACATGCCAATCCCAGTTCTGTAATTGTTACTTAGCCTTTTTTTAGCTGCGGGATAGCAGCTCAACAAATCATCCTGTGTCTCTCTGTTTGTCCGTTAGTTAGTTAGGGTTATTTTTACTGAGAACACTACTACTTACATGGCACAATCACGTGACTCATGCATGAACACGAATTCGTTGGCCCGCAGCTTCCGAGCTTTTTTTAGGGGGGGGGGGGTCATCCGCGGGTGAATAGCTGAATGCCTAGGGTAATTTTTCCTCTGCAACCAGTTATCGTCATAAACCATGATGCGCTTGCCTGAATCATTATCATGTGATTGAAATCTGTGTCACGTGAATTGGGATGACTTTATAGGGTTTAGATTTTGAGCGGAGATCGAAGCAATATCGTGGCCTAGTGGGTTGGGCTTTATTTTGATCATACTGGATGCTGTGGGTACGAGAAATTAGAAACCTAATTTCTGTTTTCTATTTAATCGTGTTTTAATTATAATTCAAGCCCTATTTTCGTCAGTGAAATAAACTTCACCTTTAGTTTCCGATGTATGGCTCTGGGGCTTTCTTTAAAGGAAGTATAAGTCCGAGACCACATTCCACCAACAACTGACGCATTCGCATTCAGGTCAATGACTTTTATTGGTTGCAGGAAAAAAAACATAATTGCTACTGGGGTACAAATCGAGCCACGTTGGTCGGGCACTTTTGAGTACCCGGCCCATGACTTGATAAAAAAAAGTGTTGGATGCGCATGAAGTCGTGTTTTTCTTTCATATTAATCTTGAGTGCATGGGTAAACCTGTCACATCGCCTCGGCATGCATAGCTCAGGTGAGCCTCAACTTATGCATTTCATCAACACGGGCGATGATTTCTCTGGTCGGGCCTTTTTTTCGACCACTGAAACATTTCGGCTCGGGTCGGTAGTCTTTACTGATCCACATGATACAAGGTGCATGTACTTTTGCAGGTACATGTACTTCCAAAACGCGTTTATTTAGAATTCTTTGGAAGTACACTGTACAATTTTTGTGAAATAGTGAAGTTGATCGTCTTCGTCAGTTGTTATGCATGCGAACCAAATCTTGTTTGTTCGTGTGCCACATATCTATATTCCACTCAAGGAACAATAAACTGAATTTTGCACTAAGTCTTTTTGGGAGGAGAAGTTCATGCCTGTGCATTCCATACATGTATACATGTATACATAATTTGTATATAATATGGCGCATTTTTCCTTCTTATTAATGTGTACTGTATTCCATTATTGTACCTGCTGCCAACATTACATCCAAGGGCCCAAACCTAGGTGTAGAGTGGACCCCCCAAAAAACACAGAAATAAGCGATCTCAGCAAAACAGTTTAGTGCAACAGTTTAAAATCAAAACCCTTTAGTACTGAAACACTGATGGACTGAGGCTTCTGTTTAATGTGAATCACTGATTGCTTAAGATTGTGAAAATGCCATTTTTATGTTTATGGTGAAACATTGAAGGTCAATCGCATACCCAAGTTAATTTAAAGAATCCAGTCCAAGAGAATTCCATCTCGCATACCTTTAAGCTTTAAACGTAAAACTACTTTTAGTAAACCTTCAGCAAGGAGTTAAGTACTTGCATGCATTTTCACTGTCTTGTTTTATTTGGATGTGGTCGGGTCACAAATTTACGAGACATTTCTCTTCGCCCTGGGAAAGCACATGCCTCTTTCGATTTCAGTGTAAAAACGTCAACACTCCAGTAAATTCTGTAGGTTGGTGGAAGAAATGTCTTATTGCCTAAAATATGTGTGATATATCGCACAATGTCCGCTGTTAGGACAGATCCGATCCTAGAGAAATATTTCAGATGATTAAGTGTAAGAGTGTTTGTTAAAGAAATGAACACACGGTGTAAATTGTGAGTGATGTTGGAATAAAGGCCAAATTAATCGCAGCCATGAATAAGCCAAATAATTGTCAATAACAGTCATTTCTTGTTCAAACTTCCTGCTTTTGCCCCTATGTAGTTTCATTTGTCTTACCTTCCCCGCATTATTGTTCCCGTTCTGTAGTAAGTCATAATTAATTTGGGGAACTGAAGATTATATACATTTTTATGCCATTCCAGGGCGCACATCTCCCGTGAAGGCACCAATTGCACCTAACGAAGGTTTCACCGAAATATTTTGGGTTTTTTTCTTTTAGGGCATGTATTATCTCCACAACAGCGTGATACAAACACATGGGAACCTCAAGTCCTCGAATTGTGTGGTCGACAATCGCTTTGTGGTCAAGATCACCGATTTTGGGCTGCACTCCTTCCGTGAACCGGACCACCCGTTTGAGCCTGACGAGGACGATTCTTTCCAGTATTATCAGAGTGAGTACAAAATCAAACATTCTTGTTGTAAATAATGAAAAGTATCGAATCTTGTCAGTCTAAAACAGACACCGCCCATGATGTGTATCCAATATGTTACAGTCAGGTTGTTTGGGTCGTGTTAGCGACTTGCTCAGCTGATCTGTTGATTTGTAGCAGAAAAGGGATACAATGTACTTAAGTTTCGAATTTATCCAGGTGTAAGAAGTACCCTGAAGCGCCCTCCAGAGTCGATAATGACTTTTACTTTCTAAGCGTACGACAGTGGTTCACTGTATACGTTCTGAATTATGTATTCCACATCGGATGCACATTCGGGGGTTTATATTACCAGTATCGGTATAACATATCTATCAAGAGCAATTTTCGTTGATATGGATCAGATTAGCTACGGTACCTTTAATATATCAATATATATAGGTCCCAACATGAGTCATTGTAATTTTTTGACGATATAGATCTTGTCAAATCTAACTGTTTGTCCGACTCTGCGCATTTGGACCCACAGTCACGTACCCCATTTTGCAACATGATGGATAACATGATTATGTCTGACAAGAACCTTGGAAACTGCACCATACCGCCTATTTAGTCCCTAGAGATTTTCTTTATATTAATAAAAGCGAACTGCCTCAGGTTTTTACACGATTCTGCGGTGTCCGTGGGTGGAAAGTTCCAGATATCTTGGGACAAAACAACATGAGTTGATTTGGGCCAATTCAATCATCTCTTCTCATGAATAATAGTGTTGTGCACGAGTGTTACTTCACTGCAGATGCTAGGAGGGGGATAAATTTCTTTATAAATAGTGATCCAGACTTTTTTGTCAAGGTGCCAAGAAAAAGTAAACACTGGGATAATGCATGTATCTTCACCTCCGTCCCTGCTTATAAATTAACAGCTTATAAAAATGTAAGCTTACGCCCGCGAGGGCTCTGAATACAAACATAAACAGGCTAAATCATAACACAAGGTGTCAATTTGGGTGTCCTTAATTATTCATATGGGAGTCAGATGTGCCCAGGAGACCTCCCGAGTAACACCCGGGTAACTCC